>NC_048299.1:127981336-128123644 GCF_013100865.1 Trachemys scripta elegans | reverse complement strand
GCCCGGCCCGGCACTGCGACCCCAGCTCCTGGCCCGGCCTGGCCCCCGGCCCGGCACTGCACCCCTGGACCCCGGCCCGGCACCGCGCGCCCGGCCCGGCTCCCGGCCCGGCACCATGCCCCCAGCCCCGCGACCCCGGCCCGGCCCCGCACCGGCGACCTCAGCCAAAGAGGCCCCGGCCGAGCCCCTCCCTCCTGATTTTCCCGGACATGCCCGGCTTTTGAGGATTTCCCCCCGAACGGGGATTTGAGCCCCCAAAAGCCGGACATGTCCGGGAAAATCCAGACGTATGGTAACCCTAGTTTTGGTCAAAAACCGGTACCTGGTCACCCTAGTTAACTCCAGTGGAAATCAAAGGCACTCAACATGCTAGTCCCGTAGTTCTGGTCTCCTTGCTCCGAGACTTGCCTGGTTTCTGTGACTTTACACAAGTACACATCACCGGGTAATGGATAACAGTCAGGCTTAAATTTAGATCATATGGCTCAAACCAGAAATTACAGACAAATTTATCAAACCTGGGTGCCTGCAATTAGACTTCTAAATTCTTATTTTAGCTCCTTTAACAAATGGTCCAATTTTTACTTTTTAAAGTTTTTTTCTAAAATATCCTTGCTATTATAACTTTGAATATTCCTGTTATCCATATAAATGTTAAATCCTGTTAAGCTCACAGACTTAGCAAGATTTTGTGGCAATGAGTTCCAATACTTCTGTGTGAAAAAGTATTTTCTTTTTATCTGCTTTGCAGCTGCCATCTTTTAATTTCATTGCATAGCTCTTTGCTTTTGTATTATGGGAAAGGATTAATAGAAGTTCCTGATCTACCTTAATTATACCCCTCAGTATGTTGTATATCTGTATCATCTACCATCTTATTCATGACTAGATTAATGATGCTTGCGGCTGAAAAGGGAAGATTTGATGAAAACTGTGCAAGGTAGTTCTTACAAAGTAAGTCTCCAGTGTTACTTATCATCCTCCTTTAGGTGTAAATGTGGGAGAACATGATTTGACTCTTAATCATATGAACACATTTCCCACAAAATTATCACAGGTCACACTGTGGCAAACAACATTTTTCAAAATATATCTAAACATTTAGAATTACTGAAAGAACAGGAAGTTGCCCTGTTGTCCCATAAAGTTGTTTGCGACAAAGGAATTTATGTGGGAAGAGGAGGTGAAAATAAGAAATTCCTTTGAATATAAACCTTCAGGCACAGTGATATATTTTGGGCCAATCACAGAGAAGAAGTGCATTGTACTGCCACTGGGAGAGTTGGGTTTTATATCAGCTTTGTGAGTTCTGCTCCTTGGGCATCTCACAGGCAACACTATCCTACTTTAGGGAAGGTACAACTCATTCAGCTTTTAGTGCCAGATCCAAAGCCCATTGAAGTCATTCATTGACTTCAGTGGACTTTTGATAGAGTGTGCAAGTCATTTGGACCTTAGAGGCCCCTCATGCCAGGTGGTCCTTGATGATCTTTTTTTATCACTAGCTGGCTTATTTTTTCCAGGATATATTTTTTCCTCTAGTAGCATGAGATCCCTGTTTCCAAGTTCAAAAGCAGAACACACAGAACCATTTGTCTTCCAATAGTTCTCCTTTGGAGCTGCTTCTTTACTCACTGCTAGTCTGAAACAAATGTAAACATCCTCCTCCATGCAGAATCCTGTTGCAAACCCACAGACAGCCTCACCCTCTGTTCAACTATCCAGGATAAATCACTGTCCTGATTGTTCTATCCAAAAAATATCGAGTAATATCAGTGAAAAAAAACAAAGATGTTAAATGCAAGGCAATTCAATTTCAGCATTAAAACCACAAGATTAATCCCAGGGATGTCTGTTTACTCCTGGGGGGACTTCTGCATACATTCCCCTTCTCCCTTTTCCGCTGTCCCTAACCCTTTCCCTCATATCATTGTGAACACCTATATCTAGATTTCTTTTTCTTTTATTAATGTTTTTACCTGTTCTTAAAATTCTTCAGTATCTGTTCATATAACTGAAGTGTTACCCTCAAAACGTATCCCCTCTTCCTTTCAGTGATGTAAAAAGCAGTGTCTGTTGCTATGGCAATGATCAGCGTACAGCATGAGCCACTGTGATTACAGGTCTACCACTAGACTGTTTTTTCCAGTCAGTTCACAGAGATATCTTTTGTTCCTGGGTGTATTCCAAGTTCTGTTGTTAACACGTTTAACCAATTAAGTGCCAACATAAGTGCCTATCAATGCAGAAACTACATTCCCTGAGGGCCCCCCTAAATCGCCTTTTGGATGTATGCGAGTGCACCACTCTGTACAATATTCATGCCTGTTGAAAGGCATGGCCTTATAGGTGTTGAAGTGTGGCATGCAGAAGGGTTAACCTGTGATTTGAAATTGCATTTAGGTCTCTTCTTCCCAGGCCCATAGGCAGCCAAGTGCAGGTAGGGAGGTTGTGACAAGCTGTGAGAATTTATTAAAAAGGGGGTAGCCCAAGGTGGTCCCTTGACAAATGTTAAAATGTCAGGTACAGTTTCCTGCATTTTAGTCTGCAGCTTAAAGCCAGTGCCTGTGCTGGGGTGGGAGGAGGGAGGCTGCTGAAGAACCCCCAGGAGGAGTTCTGATTCAATTCCTAGGGAGCACATGCCAGAGCAGTGGGTCAGCTGCCCTGGGAGATGGTTCATAGCGTACTCCTTTCCAAGCCCCTTTAGCCAAGCACTGCAGAAGTTGGGGGTGGGGGAAAAGGCCCACTGCACTCATTTTCATTTAGGTTTTATGGATCCCCATGTTCTTTGACATGAAATGACCTTGGAACCAATTAAAAACAATGGCATAGCACAGTGCTTCCCAACTGTGAGCCATGGCTCATAGGGAGAGCCATGACTGTTTGGGAAAAAAACTTTTAATCATTAGGCCCGGTTTTCTTTCAAAAACAACTATAACTCTAGACTTAAAAATCATCTGCATTTTATGTATGGGTCTGTGTGTTATGCTGCTGCCGCCAGGCCTCAGATGCTCTGAGGCCTTGGCTACACTGGCAATTCACAGTGCTGCACTTGCTGCGCTCAGGGGTGTGAAAAAACACCCCCCCTGAGCGCAGCGAGTGCAGCGCTGTAAAGCGCCAGTGTAATCAGCGCCTGCAGCACTGCACGCTCGCTTGCAGAGCTGCAAGCTATTCCCCTCGGAGAGGTGGAGTACTTGCAGCGCTGCGAGAAAGCTCTCGCAGCGCTGGTGGCACAACTACACTTGCGCTTCACAGCGCTGGCAGCGCTGTGAATCCATGAGTGTAGCCAAGGCCTTAGTGTTATCTGCTCCTGCAGGGGGCCCTCAGCCAAGAGACTCGCTGCTGGGGGCAGCACTCAGCAGGATCTCTCTTGGCTGAAAGCCGCTAGATCAGAGGGCACAGAGAGCGTCCCAGTGCTGGAAGCAGCTCCAGCACTAGCAGATAGGGGAAGGGGACTGAAGCAGAAACAGATGTGTCTTACCTTTATAATAGAATGACTTTTAGCAAATGCTAAATCTACACTTAGCAAATGTTCAGCTGATGAAGATGATGATTTTAATAAAGCTAAACAGAAAAGGAAGAAGAGGAGACATTATGATAATAGCCACATTACATTGGGATTGTCGTGTCTTGATATTACTGCAGAAAATGCACAGTGACAAAGTATCACTTTTTCCAGGTGTTAGTGAATGAAGTTATGATACCAGAGATACTACAGAGATATTTAGAAACAAAACACCCAGAATTTGTAAACAAGAGCCTCAATTTTCAACTTCAGAAATGAGAATTAAAGCAGCAAAACCAAAAAACAAACAAACAAAAGCCATTATTTAAAGATGCAGCTGTTCCTTGAAAAGGCTGAGAAAGACCTTAGGTTTTCCCCATACAAACTGCAAAATGCAAACAAGCACATGTCAGTGGTGAGACCCCTTTACTTCCAGCAGCAATAGACATGTAGAATTATGATTGGGAAGAAGCAGCCATGGCACTTAAACCATTCCTATGTCATATAATAAAGCCATCAACACACTGATGACCTTACAGAAAACATCCAGGAGCAGTTAGTAGAACATGATGAAAGTCAATATTTTGCACTGCAATTTGATGAATCCACAAACATAGCCAATATGGCTCAGCTTCTGTGTTAAGTGAGATTTGTCAAAGCAGGTACAATAGTTGGGTCCAAACATGGTATACATGATAGTCTGTGTCCAAAAACCAAAAATTCATATGTTCAAATTATAGTTTAAAACACCATGGATTAAGTTGGATTTTATATTTTAAACAAACTGTACGTAGTTGAATAAAGCCTCAAAACTGTCCAAATTATAGTGTCTCTCCTGAATCTAGTGTGCTAGGTCAGTAAAATAAAATGATGTTTGATTGTGGGGAACCAAGGGGTTTTAAAATATTTTTAAAGGCGCAGCAGTACTAAAAAGATTGGGAACTATGGGTTTAGCATGTCTTTCCTTCCACACTTTAGTTTAGAGGATATCTGAGGAATCTGTTCTTCCAGGGATTCTTAGTAGAGCCGGTGGAAATTTTAAAATATACTTATTGAAAAAATGTATTTGAAAATCTGAAATTTGTTAAATAAATAATTCATAAATGTGTGGAATTATCAGCCCAGCTCTATATCTGTAAATGTTTTTTAAAATTATTCCTAAAATAATTTATTCAAAAATATCAGGACATTCATTTAAGAGATTATTTGACTATTATTATTAATTCAGCTCTAGTTCCCAACATGGGGGGCTGCCAGGAAAGACAAACTGTAGAAGAGAATGCTGCAAAGATTGGCCACAAATTATTCCAGAAACTTGGTATGAATTCTGCTAGTTTGCATTCTTGTTCAGAAGATCAATGAAAAGAGCAGGAATTGATTGAAATTGTCTACTTTATATAGCTCCTATGCCAGCAGCAGTGAAGTTTCTTTGGCAGCAGTGATCCCTATGTCTCCTTAAGAAGTCAGCATGTATTGATATTATTATATGCTTTAAACTAGATCATGGATTATATTAATACCAATTATTCCTAGTTTAATCGCTGGCTTTCATCCTCCCTCCCAGCATGCTGTGCAGTAACAGTATTCAGATGAACATCATCTCTAGAAAATGGAAGTTTAGGAAATATTACACCACGCAAAAGGGCATTGATATTTCTAGCACACTGATTTCAGTCCTGTTTTGTAGTGAAGTTAAACTGCTAGCATTCATTTTGACGCGCCTCTGACACTCTTAGTCACAATCAAATTCCCGCTGCCACCTACACTGCACTACAAAGCTCTTTTCTTCTACTCTGTATTTAGTGCTGCTTTTTAAGGCCACTTCATGGAAGAGGCAGCACTGAGAATTATTAGCTATGAACCCTACCTAGGATTCCTCAGAACAGCTACTATAAAACATTTATGGGTTTGGGTTTTTTTCTGTACTTTTGTCATTTTGGGGTGTCAGCAACATATTCAACATGATTATGTATGTGTGCACAGGAAGATAATATATAAAAGAGGATAATCTGCAAGTGAACGAGTGCATCAATACAAGTGTTAGAATGTAATTACATTTTTTAGATTTAAAATGACAAAATGTCCAAGGCCCTAGGCCCCATAACAACACATTAATTATACAATATAATGAAACCCCAGGAGCTTCCTTTCTTATTCTCCTGATTAAAAAGTTGTTGCCCAATCTGGGAGCAGAAATGACACAGGGGTCCATTGGTATAACTCCTATGATTGCTATGAAGCTATGATTGCTATTCTGGCCCTTGTCTTTGCTGGCTGCACCTATCCAGCAGGAGTCATACTGCCATCGCAGAGCCAACTTGCATCTTTTAAAGTCCCCCTTTAGAAACATAGGCTATGGCTACACTAGAGAGCTTACAGTGTCACCGCTGTAAGCTCTCTAGTGTAGTCACTCCAAGCCAACAGGAGAAAGCTCTCCAATTGACTTAATTAATCCACCCCGAATGAGTGGCAGTAGCTATGCCAGCTGGAGAAGCTGTCCACACTGGAGCTTAGGTAAGTATAATTTATGTTGCTGGGGGGAGGGAGCTTCTTCACACACCTGAGTGACATAAGTTATACTGACAAAAGTAGTAGTGTAGACAAAGCCATAGGTACAGATAGCCAATTGGCTACCTGCCATCAATGGAGGTGCTAATACTCTGGACAGCGGTGTGGGTCAGGCCACCGCTTCCGCGTGTTCCCATTGGCTGGGAACAGCAAACCGCAGCCACTTGGAGCTGCAAGTGGCCCTACCTGTGGATGCTCAGGTAAACAAAGCATCTCATGGCCCACCAGCGGCTTACCCTGAAAAAGCCGCAAACCAAGTTTGGGAACCCCTGGTCTAATAGGACACTACTATGTACACCTGATAAAACATTGGCTACTCCACTGATAGAAGAGGATCATGCTAGCTATGCTGTCTGAATGCAATTTGGGTTGTTCAGAGAGAAAGAGGCTAGCTGTTCTGTGGGTGGCGCCGCATGTAATGTGAATACTCCACCACATCTCTCCCCATTAAATTTCATTGAGGGTTTGCTAGAGGTCTGCTGGCTGTTTTGGCATAAATGAAAGAATCTGTTGATTATTAATCTATCAGATATTTCTTAGTGGGGAAGGAAAATAGAGTTGTTGTTTTGAGGATTTCCCTTTCCAAACTACAGCTAGCTGAATCCTCTGGAGAGAAAGAAAAGCAGTGTTTTAAAAAGCACTAATTTATCTAATGATGATGCTTTATCACTTCAAGATGAAAAAAATATTTAATACAAATGGCTTTCTGCAGGGAGGCATTGTTACATGGAACACATCTGAGGGCCTCAGAGACCAGCATGCTCCAACTGGGTGCCTCAGGCACTCTTAACTTCTTTGACTAAAAATAGAACATCAGAAAAATTACCCCTCATGAATATTATAGATTGTTTCAACGTTTGGTATGTTTTGCTGTTTTCTCATTATTTAATTTAGCAGGCTCATCTCCCTAGCCCGATGTTTTAGGCTTGTTTTTCCATCTGCAACCTCTGGCCCCACTTTCTCTCACATAAACAACAGGAGTCCGGTGGCACCTTAAAGACTAACAGATTTATTTGGGCATAAGCTTTCGTGGGTAAAAATATGCCCAAATAAATCTGTTAGTCTTTAAGGTGCCACCAGACTCCTTGTTGTTTTGTGGATACAGACTAACATGGCTACCCCTCTGATACTTTGTCTCACATATAACTCAAGTGCCTGACATAAGATCATGATAATTCCCCTTAAAAAAATAAAACAAAATCACCTGCAATTTATGGCTACAACGACAGATGAAAAAATAAGCAAAAGTTATTCTAAAACCCTGCAGTTTTCTTGACATCTTGCCACTTAATTTTACGATGTACGATTTCATCAGGTGGCACTTTATGTCTACAATCACTGAGGCAGTATATCCTGAGAGCACACAGCATACACAGCTCTTAGTGTGAGCTACTGTATTGCCAGACCCACAATACGGAGTAAATAAATCTGATTGCTAAAGCAGGACCTCCTACCTCTACTAAGTCTCATGCTTTGATTTTTAACATCCTGTTCAACACATTGGCTGCTTCTTGCACTGTATGAAGAATTTCCTACTAATCTATCTTCTAGCTAATGAAAGCAAGAAGAGTGACCAAACTATACAATAAGTTAAATTATGATCAAATAATAGCCAGCTCCTGCTGATAGATTTCATTTTGAGATCTGTTCGGTTATTTTGTTCTCTACTCTAAGGATACCAAAGATGTGCTTTCTGATAGCTAAATAAAGCACGCAATTAGGAAAAGAATCCAGAGTTCTTTATAGAGTGAACAAAAGCATGTTCTGATTCCTAATCATTTTGGATGGGATTTTTCATGGGCAGGTACTGAGCAAAATAATATCACATCATCAACAGAAACAATTAGGATTGGGATTAAAAGAAGACTCTTTCCTTCGATGAAGGCAAGGACAATGACCAGTACTACTAACAGAAGTGGGGTGATATATCTAGATAAATGGGAGATTTGTGTCAATTGGAATGGGCCTTCTTGGCAAAGGAATGTAATTACTTTTCTCTAGAATAGTGCTAGAAAAACCAAAACCAACCTACTTACCTCTAGAGAAGATTGGGAATTTTCCATCAGAATGATTTTCCAGTGGAAAATGCAGTTTCCATAAAATCAATATTTTCTGTGGGAAAATCTCAATTTTGCTGAAAAGCTTTTGATTTTCCATCAGGAAATCAAAATGAAATATTATGTTTTGGATAGGTTTAATCTGAATCAGAATATTTCATTTGTTGAATTGACCTGAAACATTTAATTTTGAATCAATTCAATACTACAGTACAGTGCATTTTCCTATCAGCACATTGTCTTCTGGGAGTTCTAGTATAAGCACCCATTCTCTCCTCTGGGTTGAACTCCTTGGAAGATTATATCTTCTGCAATGCATAGCAGATTTCCCTCTCTGAATGGTTCATAATAGGAGCTGAATGACTGGGTGCATCATGAGAGATGTATTCTGGCCAGGGGTCTTAGCCAGAATCTTAGCTGTGAGGGACAGTGTGGGTGGCGGGAAGCAGCGGCCAGCACATCCCTTGGCCCGCATCATTTCCTGCAGCCCCCCATTGGGGCCTGGAGCAGTGAACCGCGACCAGAGGGAGCCGCGATCAGCCGAACCTGTGGACATGGCAGGTAAACAAACTGGCCCGGCCCACCTCCACGTGCCAAAGGTTGCCGATCCCTGGCTTACACCATTGTGATAATGGTTCATGTTAATTATTTTAATGTACCAAGGGTGAAGTAGTTTGATAGAGAGCTAGTTGGCTATTTAAAGTTGTATTCTCACATTTTTTCTATTACAGTAGAGTGAATACATTTAACTAAACTTAAACCCATAATTTAGTTACATGTATCCATACCTTTTTGTATTTCTTTACCAATATTCCTTTTCTTTATCAATAATTTGCATCCCTAAGTACCCTATCTTTTCTGTCTCTTGTTATTATTGTTCTTCTGTTTTAAGTAAACAAAATACAATTATATAACATAAATATAAATACAAGACTTAAAGGCTCAATTCTCCTGCCCTTTTCATGTGAAACAGAATCTTACTCTGTGAATAGTCGATTGAAATCCAGGGCCAGCCTCATAGCTGATGTAAATTGGCATACCTGTTTGCAGCAGTTGAGAAGCTGGCACAGGAGAAATGAGTACAATAAGGTACTACTCAACTCAGAAAGGTTGGCAGAATTGGATTCTAAATAAAGGCATTTGAGCATCACATGGAGTTAGAGGAATGTCATGAAGTATGTTTTTATTGCACAGTGGAAAATAGTGGGAGTTGCCATTTTGTTCAGCAGCTGAGCTTCTTATAGTTTATGCAAATAGTTTCTGGTAAAGTCTGGAGGGAATTATAATTTTGTGTGTAAATTGAGGGAACAGGTGGTTATAATTGCAAATGTCTATGCTCCAAATAATTTTTTTCACTGTTCCACTAAAGATACACAGCTCCTTTTCACTGTTGGTTTGCATGAGCAAAGGGGAGTTTTCACTGGATATGGGGAAAGAACATTATTCTTTTCCTAGATGGTAAATTAAATCTTTTATGGAAATTTTCTCCTAAAACAGTGGAGATGAAAACAAATACTTGTATTATTGATCTAAATTACAATTATGGAGGAACAAAAATAACGGCGGTAGATGTACTTTGTTTTTAGTCTAAATATTAATGGTCATATGCTGACCTCTTCTATGTTACACTCAGATTGACATAAAGCAGTGATGTGGCAACCTGCAACCCTCTGACAGCATGCGGCCCATCAAAGTAATCCACTGGCAGGCAGCCAGACAGTTTGTTTACATTTGTATGGCCATCCGCAGCTCCCAGTGGCTGTGGTTCGCCATTCCCTGCCAATTGGCACTATGGGCGACCATGAAATTGTCTGGTGGCCCACCAGCAGATTACCCTGATGGGCTGCGTGCAGCCCGCAAGCCGCAGGTTGCCCACCACTGACATAAAATACTGACATTTACTATTAATAGCTCCACCTTGTGACCCTAGATTTCAATTGGTGCCTATTTGTGAGTTAATTTCTTATTATCTTTCAGAGTATTTAAACTGATCACTAGGTAGGGTGAGGAAAAATGTCTGTGTGGTGGATTATTGCACCATTGGCCTGTTTTATGTGAGTTTTTATATTTCCTTAATAGAAACCACCAACATAGACAGAATACCAGAAAAGATGGCCTCTTCTGTTACAATTTCTGTTCCTACAATGTCTGTTGATTTTTGCTATCAGACCTAGCAGCTGTAGATGAGTCAGTGGAATGGTGGAATGTGGTAGGTATATTTGAGATTTAATGACAATAATGAGACTAATATTTTGAAATAGGACTTTGGGATGCCATTAAAGCAGGACTGAAGGACAATGAATTTAGAAAGCCCATAGGAAATGAGCTAGAAGAAAGAAAGAAATCTTAAGTTGGAAGAGAAAATTAGTTGTTATAAATGCAGCATAAAATGTAGAACATCAGTATTGAAGAAAATTGTGATGAACTAATGGAGGCCCAGGATAAATTAAAATCTTTATAACTGAAAAGATGGACCGCACCACACCTTTAAGCAGGTGGGAGGTTGTCCAGCTAGCTGAGGGAAAGGGAACAGTGCTCTATGGGTGGGGGAGAAATGTCAGAAGCTGCTGCAAAATGGGGGAATGGGTCAGTGTGGTGATGCTGACTCATCCCCTGGAACCAGAAGGGCAGAAGGGTTGAAAAGGGAAAAGCCCAGGTGGGAGAAGCCCTTGTCCATGGAGCCCACGAAGCAGCAGCAGGGAACAGAGGACTCCAGCACACCAGGCGACATGGCTCCACATGGACGCAGGACAGTGAGAGCCAGGAGAGGGGGGCAATTTCCTCCTTCCACCACTCCGGAGAGGGTCAGGCAGTGTCAGGAGAGTAGAAGGAGAGTTAACTAGTGAGATAGCTCAGTGTCAGACACAATCACCAGAGAGGAGAAGGGGCAGAGGGAAAGGGACGAGTAGGAGGAGGGGGACGGGGAGGGGAGGAAGTGTACCCCTCCCCCATCACAACCAGGGTATGAGTAGAGGTCTAGTGGACTGCCCTAATTTGTATATATATCCAGGGAGAAGAAGTTGGAAATGTGAGTGTAATTTTGTGTGTTGAATTGTTTTGTTTAGTATAGAGTGTCTATTCTCTTGTATTTTTCAGAGACTATATGTTGTTTATAAATGTTTAGCTTTATTAGTTAGGGGGTTTAATGATCTTTTCTAAACATTAATAAATCATAATAAAATGAGAAGTCTTCTGTGCTATATGACCTATCAGTGGAATATTACAGCAATAAATATTAGTTCATCATTGCCTCAGAGTGTAGAAGAGTGTTACAACATATTCTAGCACACTTAGGGTCTTACACCTTTTGTACTCACTTATAACTGTGCAAAGTGGGTGGAATCAATAGCAAATCAGAATATAGCATTTTACAATCACTTGGCACAGCTGTAAATGACTACATGTGGCATGAGGCAGTGGAGAATCATGTCCTTAATATGCTTGTAACGATTATGAAGCATACCAACCTGATTCCTGAAAAGCAGGCTCCTGGCAACAGGGTTTCATACAAGAGGATTTACCCCCTTTCAATATTACAAAACGTTTTGCCAACATTTTGGTAAAGTCTAGAAGATTCCAATAAGATGAACTGATCAGACTTACTATATATTGAAAATTGTGTATAGTTATATGTGACTCCACAAAGTTGCACAATCTAGAGTTCAGAACTGGGAGTCAGCAGAGCTGAGTTCTATTCCCAGCTCTGCTACTAACCTTCTCTGTGACTTCACACAAGTCACTGCAATCTCTGTACCTCCGTTTCACCTCCCACCCTTTGTGTGTCTTGTCTATTTAGACTGTAGAGCATCTAGCACAATCTGGGGCCCTGATCTTGGTTTGGATCCCTAGGTGCTATTGTAATATACATAATAATAATAAAAACTTAATCATGTAGATTTTGGAGATGGTGTCAGGAGAATTGTTCTTTTTTCTTTACATGGTTGTGGTCTAGTTTGCAGCTAGTTCTGAGTGTGTGATGGAGATTGGGTAATTTAGCAATGGACTCTATTTCCTTCATTTTGTGTATAATTAATGGCTATTTGTCCTTTGGCTGAAACTATTTGGTATACAGAGACTTCAGCCTGCTTAGTACCATCGAAAACATATCATTACAACATTTAAAGCTTCATTAGCTATCAACGGTATAAGGAATGCCCAACCCCCTCTCTCCCCATTCTGTTCTTTTTAAATCCTTTACCAAGCCATTTATCTGATCACTGGATGTTTTCCCTATGGAGTACCTGTACTGGACATCTGCCACAAGGAGGCATCAGCAATTAACTTGGCTGCGTCCTCCGCAAACCCAGTCAGGTTCCCAGACATCTCCCAATACCCTTTTATAGCAGCCCAAATAGAACCCGTTGTCCCTTGCACTATGCCAGGATCGTCAAGTACGCCAGCATCTGGGTTGTCAACGGCCAGGTACCGCAACACTTGGCCCTCCATGGTGGGCAATATCAGTGAGCAGCATTCTGGATCCTGAAATTGGAAGAACTCATTAAAACTTCCTTTATAGCTCAGCTGTGTGCCCGGAGCCAAGAATCTCCACGCCATTGACAATATCATATGCTGAGGCTCCAGAGAGCCAGTGGCATCTCCTCAGGTTCATTGCTAGCTCCTGGTGCAAGCTCACGAAATCAGTCAAACTAAAAACGAGACAAGGCATTATCTATTTAAACATTGTAGAACAAATGCCCTCACTAACTTCATAACCCTGTGTGATCTGTAAGTTTGGCAATTGATAACCTGTACCACTGCCATGTTGTCGCACCAGAAACACACCCTTTTATTAACCAGCTCCGGTCTCCAAATAACCACTGTAACTAAAATGGGGAAAAATTCCAGGAAAGTCATATCACGTACAACCCCATTTTGCGTCCAGATGGCAGGCCATTTCTGGGCACACCACCTGCCTTGATAAAAAAAAAAACCCAAAACCTGTACCCCCGGAAGCATCCGAATGGATTTTTAAACCCTCCATTCCTCCCTCCACAATGGCACCCCATTAAATTGACTCAAAAAACGTTCCCACACCTTCAAGTCTTCCTTCATCTCTGTATTAACTCGTATGTAATGGTGTGACCTGGCTATGCCTGCTGTTGCCACCGCAAGCCAGGGACAAAATGCCTGCTCTTGGGCAACAACCCTGCAGACAAAGTTCAGGTGCCCCAGAATAGACTGCAGGTCTTTCAGCAAGAGTTTTTTGGCTTCTACAGCTCTCCTGAGCAATCCGAATAGCTCCTGAAGCTTATCCTGAGGGATCCACGATATGCCCACCCTGGTGTCCAGGTCAATCCCCAAGTAGGTCAATGTAGTGGAAGGGCCATCTGTTTTTCCTTCCACTAGGGGTACCTCCAATTGTTTAACCAGAACCTGAAATGTGTCCAAAAGGTGAACACACTCATCTGACCCAACTCGTCCCACAAACAAAAAGTTTCTAAATAATGCACTACTTGGCATTGCACCACTGCCCAGTGCAACATTCAAATGCTGAACAGGATACCGAACAGCCCATTGGCATAACCTTGTCACAATAAAACTGTCTCTCAAAAGAGAAACCCAAAAGGTTGAAGTCCAACAGATGCACTGGCAGCAGTTGAAAAGCAGACTTGATATCATACTTAGCCATTAGTGCCCACAGGCCACAAGCCCTAACCATACGAATGGCTTCGTCAATGGATGACTAGTGCATGGAACATAGCACTGGACCTATCCCATCATTAACAGAGCCACCTCGTGGGTATGACAGGTAATGAATTATCCTGTATTTCCCTTGAGTCTTCTTGGGAACCAAACCCAGGGGGGAAACCCTTAAGTTCTCCATAGGAAATTGATCAAATGGCCCTGCCGTCATTTAATTCCTGTGTAATCTTTTCTTGAACAATATGTTCTCACAGCCCTCCCAGGAACCTCAACTCTGTCCCATGAAGTTATATTTCTTAACAACGGGGATTAAAAATGTGCCCAGGGGCTTAATCCCCCACCATGGGCTCCCATACCCGTGTGGATAGACTGTCCCACCTGCCCATCTCCAGCGCCCAAACTTGAGCCCATGCTGGGCCTACCCTGTCACCCTGTCCAGCTCCCTCACCCACAGATGCCTGAAGTTGCAACAACTGTAAATTAGGTTGCAGCAGCTGTGTAATCCATTAGTGTACCCCCCCAGGGGTGTGCTCCTGACAGGTCTGCTATAGCTTCTGAGACTCCTGCTCCTAGGCCCAGGCCTATTTATTACCCCGCCAGGCCCACTCCCGTCTCCCCCAAGTGAACTCATAGAAGGACACTTGAGCCCAGACCCAGCACCTCACTGAGGCCCCTGCAACTGCCACCTGTTGCCACACTGCAAGGCAGTATATCACCTGTGCCAACTGTCCCGTCCCCCCCCCAACCTTTCTCTGTTGCAGATCACACTCACCCCTGGAATCAGCATCACCCCCATCTCTTGTGTTCAGTGGAGAAGAACATCCTGGTTCCGGGTGACCCGGTACGCTTTGGAAGCCCCGCAGTGCTGTTGAAACAAACTCAGAAACAACTTCACTGACCACTTACCGCACTGCACTGCTGACTGTCCCACTAGCAAACACAGCCTGCCCAGCTGCATGCGTGCATGCTTCCTCACGAGCATCCCCATCCTTCTGTCCATGAGGCTGCCTTGGATGATCCGACACTCTGGGCTCCACCAAACCCCATCCTGGTAACAACCCCGTGCCCCTGCTGGAACGAAACTCACTGTTGACGCTTTTCTGGTGGCCTGGGAGAGTAGGATGTATAGTGGGGAGTCCACCAAACCTGCCACTTCGAAACCAGCTCTTCTGCAGTAGAGGAATGCAAAGGAACTGAATGCATACTACACACAGATCTCTGCTGCAGCTGGCCGACCTGCTGATGCTGCCTCGGGGAAACCATCCTCCAGCACCCAGCTTCCTTCTCTTCTGGTGGAGTCCCAGCACAGTCATGGCAAAACTCCCATTGACTTGACTAGGACCAGGCCTGGGTCCTTGGGTTCTGATTTAATGATTAAAAAAAACGTCCAGGGCTTGCATCTTTATAGCCTTTCGACCTCACATTCCCGGGGGGTGAGTCAGCACCACAAAGCTGATCACCGCTCATCTTTTGCAGCAGTTTCTGACCTCCCATCTCCCACCCACACTCCACCCCCTCCATAAAGCACTGCTGCCTTCCTTCGGCAAGCCCAGACAATGTTACCCCCACTTCGGGTGCAGTGTGGCCATTATCACAACAGGTCTAATCACCCAGCCATTTCCCACCCAAGAAGCCCACCCCTAGACAAGAAGTACCAAGGATCCTAGCAGGACTCACTGATGTTTTTTTCCTACTGCCAAGCTATGATGGTATTTACAATAGACCTTTTAGTATGATGCCAGGCCCTATATATTTGTTTGATAGTCACAACTGTAAGCAGAGAACAAAGACTATTTATGTTCAGAGTATGTTTTTCAATGAGTGTCTTACCTGAGTTGGAGAAATAACACCAACTTTGAACAATGACTGTTCTATTGAGTTTCTCACGTGAAGGCTCATTAATTGTTGTGTGACTGGTTGAAAGCAGAGAGATTACACTGTTAAAATTATTCTACTTTACTAATTGGGTCAAAAGTATGTGAAAAAGGCTATAAAAGCAAAATGATATATAAAAAGCAGGTATAAAATAAACTATGTAACTGAAAAGAATGCTATAGCACAAACACTGTGTGAGTGAAATCAATTATTTTATGAATAACTAGTAAATGTCCATCAAGCAATGTTTCAGCTGGTGAGAGGAATACATGAAGGAACTAGGAGGCAGAGCATTTATATCATTTTCAACTGAAAACTGGAGGATTGATCCAAAGTCCACTGAAGTTAGTGGAAAGGCTCCCCACTTGCTTCAGGTCTGACCCTAGCCAATGTTCTTATTTGACAAAATGGGTTGTCAGTGGTCACATATTCATTTGTTTAAAAAAAGGTTTTGTTTTGTTTTAAATTGCCCTTAATTTATAAATCCAGTCATTTTGAGTGAGATTGAATTCTGTTTATTTAAGGAGAACCCTTATGTAAAAAAGCCCTGTAGGATTAATAGAGAAGATTATCCTATGTATAAAATTTTGAAACCATGCTTTAGAGCAGGGGTTTCAAACACGCAGCTCGTAGGCTGCATGCAGCCCACTAAGTTATTTCCTGCGGCCAACAAGCTCCCCTCCCCCCGCCCCCGTTCTTCCCCCCCAGCACACCATGTCCCCACTCGCCCGCCTACCTCCCAGCACTTCCTGCCACCAAACAGCTGTTTGGTGGCACTTAGGGCTTTCCAGGAGGGAGTGGGGAGGAGCAGGGATGCAATGTGCTCAGGGGAGGAGGCAGAG
Organism: Trachemys scripta elegans; assembly: GCF_013100865.1. Lineage (NCBI taxonomy): Eukaryota > Metazoa > Chordata > Testudines > Emydidae > Trachemys > Trachemys scripta. The sequence goes on along the minus strand of NC_048299.1, from coordinate 128,107,154 downwards.
AAGAGGCGGGGCCAAGGCGGGGATTTGGGGAAGGGGTTGGAATTGGGGAAAGGATGGGGTGGGAAGAGGCGGGGCAGGAGTGGGGCCTCATGGAAGGAGTGGAGTGGGGGCAGGACTGGGGGTGGGGGGACTTTAACAGAAGTAATTCTAAAAGTAAGTGTGTGTTTTGTCCTTTGAGTGAGTTGTATTACTAAGTGTTTATATTTTATTAAAACCCCTCAAAAATGACTTCGTCGAAAAAAAGAACACTCATGGAAGAAAAAGAGAGTTTTCCAAAACAAATGGGAGAATTTATATTTTTTCACAGAGGTAAAAGATAAAATTCAATGCCTTATTTGTCAGCAAACGATTGCTGTTCCCAAGGAGTATAATGTGTGTCAGCACTAGGACATGATGCACTGTGAAAAATATAATGCATTCACCAGAAAAATCTGAGACGAAAAAGTTTGGCAACTTAAAGCAGCATTTGCCAAGCAAAGAAATTTCTTTTTGGAGATTAACAAGTCTAGCGAAGATTTAGTAAGAGCAAGTTTTGTAATAAGCGAAATTATAGCTAAATCATCGCGACCTTTTACAGAAGGCCTATTCGTAAAAGAATGTCAAGTTGTGAAGGCCAGCGAAATTTTATGACCTGATAGGAAGAAATTTTTTGAAGGAATAAATGTTGGTGTGGTTGGATTATTGAAGACCAAACTGAACAGCCTCAATATACCAGGAATTAGCTTCACCAATGTACATTGCATTTTGCACCAAGAAGCCCTGTGTAGTAAAAGTCTACAAATGAAGGAAGCTATGGATGTAGTTGTTAAAACAGTTAATTTTATATGTGCACGAGGGCTGAATCACAGACAGTTCACTTCTTTTCTAGCAAGTATGGACAGCGAATATGGGGAACTTCTGTATCACGCTCAAGTTAGATGGCTGAGTTGTGGAAATTTTTGAAGCTTTTTTTTGCATTTAGAGAGGAGATTGATTCCTGCATGAGAGTGAAAAACAAGGAGGTTCCACAGCTTGCTGATTCCACTTTTATCTGCAACCTTGCTTTTCTAACAGATGTAACTGATCATCTGAATGCACTGAACTTGAAGCTTCAGGGTAGAAAACAGGTGATAACACAGATGTATGACAGTGTTAAGTCATTCAAAGTCAAGCTTACTTTGTGGGGGAAACAGCTGACTGCTGACAATTTGGTCCATTTCTCGACTCTGAATTCCTTAGGAAAAGTTGAACCCAAATGCTTGAAAGAATATGCAGGTATCATTTCTAACTTACACAAACAGTTTGATGTGCGGTTTAAAGATTTCAAGGCACTTGAACCACATTTTCAACTTTTTTCCACACCATTTGCTGTGGAAATTGACAATGTTGCAGAGGAAATGCAGATGGAGTTAGTGGAGCTTCAGTGTGATACCATTTTGAAGCAGAAGTAGACAAATGTTGGAATTCCAGAATTCTACCTGTTTCTTTCACAAGAAATATTTCCCATGTTATTTGCTGCTTCCACAAGGGTAATGGCAATGTTTGGAAGCACATATATATGTGAACAGTTTTTTCTCTTCCATAAAGATTAACAAATCTGTGTTAAGGTCAAGGGTCACTGACGAACATTTGAAAGCAACATTGAGATTGGTTTTGTCTCAGGATATCAAACCTAATATTGATGCTCTGATGGGATTTAGACTCTTAAGTGCCCAAATCCCTTTTGAAAATGAGATTTAGGCTCCTAAATCAGTGAGATGCTGCAACCCTGAGTATCTTCTAAAAATCTGGGCATATACATATAGTTCTCAATGTGTCTCCACAAGGTGAACTCTTCATGCAGTCAGAAGAGAGTGCCCATCAGTTAGTTGTACAGTCAGTGCTATTAAAATCTCAGAACACTTTTTCTTCAAAGAATACTAATACATTCTGTTGATTTCAATGGGAGTTATACCCATACTCCAAGAAGCAAATAAGACCCATGTGATTACTACTCCACAGTATTTACCATTACAGCATTATTTCTAGTACTCCCATACTTACAATGGAAATTCTGCAGTAATTTACCAACTGCAAAGAGATTTTAATGCCAGACTTTAATGGCACCCACAGTATCCATATTTCAACAAGGAATAATTGAAATTGTAGCATTATTTCTGTTTAGCTGAAAAAAGTTCCCCTTATAATTTTAAAATGCTAAGATGCAATAAGTTTAAAATTTAAAACTAAATTGTTCAAGAAATTACCTTATTTTAGAAGGCAACAATCAATGTGTGGTTGAGGAAAGCAGGGCATTGTCAAATTTGCTCTACAATATTACTATCGGTGATGTCCTTTGTTTAGAATAAAACTTATCTAGATGAAATATAGCCTCTCCTTCATTCTTGTATTGACATTGCTAATTCCTAGCTCATAACGCAATGTTTTTAGTGCCAGTGCAGTACTGCATGACAGAGCTCAGCTGTAGAACAAGGCAGCATTCTACAATGCTTAGGACTGAAACTTTTAGTTGTTTGTGCGAAGAGCAGCAGCCAGAATGGGACAAGTAGGAGGTTGATAGAATTATTCTATTTCACATTTATCTAACTCATACCTAAAAAAAGAGATCTTGTCTGGGGAGGAGAGATGCAGAATAAAAAAGGCTGATGAGAAAGGAATTTACCTTTAATAGAAAGGACAGAAGTAATGGGATATAGAGCCTCTCACTTTTGATATAGGTCACCAGTTCAAATCCAGCGCAGGTTGATAGTTATCAGAGTTTACTAGTTGATGATTGTTCCACATTCCATTGTGAAACGAGCTTGGTATTTTGTGATATGAGTTTGATTATCTCAGAAAAGTGCTCACATTGCAAAAAATATTGTCAACAATGTTTGCAGAATCTGCAAAGGACCAGAGACTGAATGGGCCATGGAAAGAGGGACACTTGATTTTATTTAACTAAAACAGAACAAGATCTTCTAAAAATGGGTATCAGCAGAAGACAGAACTCTGTGAAGAGAGCAAAAAAATGTCATCCCTGGTTATTTAACTACAAACTTTTAGTCAGTACAGCTATCCTTTTATTTGAGAATAATGTGAAAGAAGCTCTGAATTTTGTCTGATGCAGAGCATTCAGTCAATTGTAATCTAATTCTACAATAAATGCATTTTAACTGCCTATGGAATACAGAAGACATGATTCTGGCAGAGCCAGATCCTCATAAACTCATGGACTTTAAGGTCAGAAGGGACCATTATGATCATCTAGTCTGACCTCCTGCACAAAGCAGGCCACAAAATCTCACTCACCCACTCCTATAACAAACCCCTAACCTATGCATGAGTTATTGAAGTCCTCAAATTGTGGTTTAAAGACCTCAAGGTCCTCAGCTGGTGTAAATCAACATAAATCTGACTTTGGTTTATATCAGAGGCAGATCTGGCCTGTGGTGTTCATTTTACAAAACAGAGGGGACTATTGTGTAGTTTGCGCTGGCCTGTTATAAAGTTCAAAATTGTTTTAATGTATTAGACTGTTTAGTCTGAAAAAACTAAAAATATTTTTAAAGTTGTTTAATTTGCAGAAATATGAATGTCAACTATACTTATATTGATGGTAGATGCAGGAAACAGATCTTTTCAGTGCAAGTTAAATGTTTAAAATTTGTTACCTTTTTTGTTCACATTAAATATTTTTCACTATTTCCTGGATTCCATTTTTCTCCAGTAAGTAGAAGTTTCTAAAGATTTCTTTATATGTTTTGAGTGAATTTAGTGATGGTCCAAAGTGCTGAATTAAAAGCATTGGAAATGGAAGTTCTTTATGTATTGGTTGAAGAGGCACATTGCATAGTGCATCCTCATAAAATCCGATTTAGTTTTGGTAACAATTCTGTTTCCTTATTCGTCCTTGCTGTGCTGTCAAACAACAAAATGTAAGACTCCGAGGGCTTAATGTCACCCTTAGATTGATATGCATACACATATTGCATATATTGCAATTGCAGGTGCTGAGTTTACAAATTACATATACAGCCTCTGGTTCTGAGAGCAGGGTCAAACTATTCTGCCATCACTTACATGAAATAAGGAATCAAGTTACTTTAAAGATAAGTGGTTATGCTTTTTCAGCTTCTTCATGCTTACCATGAGGCACATCTACCTTTGACATTGACAGCAGATAAATGAAAAGTAGAAGAGTCAAAGAAATCGGAAAAGGACTATACTGAGAAATGAATTCATACTTGGTAATAGAGCAAATAGGAAAACTTGCAGAGTATAGAGTATGTCAGATCTAATAATCAACTAGTTTATTAAAGTAGAGAAAATGGCTAGCAACTGCAGAATAATTTCCTCAAAGTTTTACACAATTTGCTACTACATTTTAACACAAACATGGGACAACAAAATTCCTTTCTCAGAAATTTAGGCTAAATGACACAGTATTTGCTGGTGTCCCTGCTGATGACACAGCTTCTGCAATATTGAGACATAGGGACGTCGGCATTTACTGCAACATTTTTAACTGCATGCCAGATTAGCACTGATTTATGGACTCCTGCAAATTACAAATATAAAATAACTAGATTGAAATCCTGGCCATTAGATTTATGCCATTGACTCCAGTAAAACTAGGATTTGATCCCAGTAAGTCAATATAGTTCATTCTCTTCCCAGTGCAATATACTTTCTAATTCTTCGTCCAGTCTGATTTGAAAGGCTCCAAATAATGGGGTTTCCATCATCAGGAAGATTTCTAAAATATTGTGGATAAATAATACTTTTTATACAACTGTTGCCATTGTCCATCAATATTTACCAAATTTGCCTTTACTGGGGTATTAATGATGTTCTATATTTAGAACATGTAAAATCATTAGTATTTTTAATTTTAAGAAGGGCTGTCAATTAATCGCAGTTAACTCACACAATTAACTGAAAAAAATTAATCGTGATTTTAAAAAATTAATCGTGATTAATCACAGTTTTAATTGCATTGTTAAACAATAATAAAATGCCAGTTAAAATGTATTATAAATATTTGTGGATGTTTTTCTACATTTTCAAATATATTGATTTCAATTACAACACAGAATACAAAGTGTATAGTGCTCACATTGTATTATTTTTTATAAAAATATTTGCACTGTAAAAAAGATAAGAACTAGTGGTTTTCAATTGCACTATGGTATTCATATAAGGTGAATCTCTTTATTGTGAAAGTGCAATTTATACATCTAGATTTTTTTTTTGTTACATAACTGCATTCAAATACAAAACAATGTAAAGCTTTAGAGCCTACAAGTCCACTCAGTCCTACTTCTTGTTCAGTCAATCGCTCATACAAACAAGTTTCTTTATATTTAGGAGATACTAATGCCTGCTTCTTATTTACAATGTCACCTGAAAGTGAGAACAGACATTCGCATGGCACTTTTATATCTAGTGTTGCGAGGTATTTACATGCCAAATATGCTAAACATTCATATGCCCTTTCACGCTTTGGCCAACATTCCAGAGGACATGCTTCCATGCTGATGACGCTCATTAAAAAAATAATGTGTTAATTAAATTTGTGACTGAACTCCTTGGGGGAAAATTGTATGTCTCCTGCTCCATCTTTTACCCATATTTTGCCATATATTTCATGTTACAGCAGTCTGGGATGATGTTTTAAGAACACTTTCAATGCAGATTTGACAAAACGAAAAGAAGGTACCAATGTGAGATTTCTAAAGATAGCTACAGCACTCGATCCAAGGTTTAAGAATCTGAAATGCCTTCCAAAATCTGAGAGGGACAAGATGTGGAACATGATTTCAAATGTCTTAAATGAGCAACACTGTGATGCAGAAACTACAGAAAATGAACCACCAAAAAAGAAAATCAAACTTCTGTTGGTGGTACTTGACTCAGATGATGAAAATGAATGTGTATCAGTCTGCACCGTTTTGGATTGTTATTGAGCTGAATCCATCATCAGCATGGAAGCATGTCCTCTGGAATTGTGACATTGTAAATAGGAAGCGGGCAGCATTATCTCCCATAAATGTCAACAAACTTGTTTGTCTTAGCAATTGGCTGAACAAGTAGTAGTACTGAGTGGACTTGTAGGCGCTAAAGTTTTACATTGTTATGTTTTTCAGTGCAGTTATGTAACAAAAAAATCTACATTTGTAAATTGCACTTTCATGATAACACTGCTCTTCAGCCAAACTGCTTCTGAAATAAATGTAGTAAAACTTAACTAATCCTGGGTCACTGAGAATGAAAATGATGCTTAACATTGTTGATTGGCTCTAGTTTTCAAGATATGCTATTGGGTCACTATATACAACCCTTGACTTGGGAATGGCAGAGGATAAGTGAGTTATAAAGGGAAGGGATCTCAATTTCAACCAGAAATGACTAAAATACATCTTTGACTGGATCTATGAATAAATCAATGACTGGGTTTGGACAGTATTTGCTTTTTAGGCAAAACAATGAATGATGCAATCTGAAGCTGGTATTGCGTCATACATTATATGAATTGCATCATGTTATTCCTAGAAGTCATGGATGATGCAATCATAACGAAGCTTACATCACTCTGCTGAACAAATTGCCCTATATCAGCTCTAGAAATCATACAATGTCGTGCTCTCCTATTTGTCAGTGTTTGATTTTGCAAAGGGACACATTTCTGTTTAGCCAAAATGAGCAGAGATGCCTCATACTTGTTTGAATAGTGCAGATAACTTCTGCTATGTTTGTGGTGAAGTGACTTTTGCATCACAAAAGCGCAGTATAACCACTATGGTTAAGAAAGCCTATCACTTTTATTTTGGCTGCAAAATTGGAGATCAGGACAAGAGGTGGGCCCCACACATATGCTGCAACACTTGTGCAACAAATCTTCGCCAGTGGCTGAACAGGAAAAGGAAATCTATGCCGTTTGCAGTGCCAATGATTTGGAGAGAGCCAACAGATCATACCAGCAATTGTTACTTCTGCATGGTGCCTCCAGTTGGGAAAGGTGTGTCAAAGAAGAAAAAATGGACTGTGCATTATCCAAACATTCCATCAGCTATACGCCCAGTACCCCACGGAGAAGGACTGCCAGTTCCTGATGCACCAGAATCATTCTCACTTGAGTCAGATGAGGAAGAGGAAGAGGATGAAACTTCTGGTCCTGAACCATCAATGTCACAGGACCCACATTTTCTCCCATCCTCCTCCTCTGAACCACACCTCATTACACAACGTGAACTGAATGACCTTGTCAGGGATTTGGAAGTACCCAAGAGTAAGGCAGAGCTGTTGGGCTCCAGACTACAGCAGTGGAATCTCCTGGCAGGTGATGTTAGGGTTTCCTTGTTCCATGACCGTCCAAAGGATCTTGTCCCATTCTTCTTCATGGAAAGTGATCTTGTAGCCTGCAACAACATCGATGGTGTGATGGCAGTCCTCAACATCGTTCACGATCAAGATGAGTGGAGATTGTTCATTGATTCATCAAAGACAAGTCTTAAAGCTGTTTTACTGCAGAATGGCAATGTTTTGCCATCAATTCCAGTTGGTCATGCAGTCCATATGAAGGAAACCTATGACAACATGAAACAACTTTTGAGGTGCATAAACTATGACCAACATCAGTGGCAGCTTTGTGGCGATTTGAAGGTTGTTGTTCTCTTGCTTGGTCTGCAGACTGGATACACAAAGTACTGCTGTTTTCTCTGTGACTGGGATAGTCGTGCAAGAGATTCCCACTACATCAAGAAAGATTGGCCACTCTGACAGTCCTTGGAGCCTGGGAGGAAAAGTGTTCAGCATCCACCACTTGTTGAATCAAGGAAGATTTTGTTACCACCCTTACACATCAAGCTGGATCTGATGAAGAACTTTGTCACGGCCGTTGACAAAACACAAGCAGCTTTCAAGTACCTCCGTGGAAAATTTCCAAGGTTAAGTGAAGCTAAGATAAAGGAAGATGTCTTTGTTGGTCCTCAGATTCGTGAACTTCTTCGAGATGATGCATTTGACCATGCACTGCGTGGCAAGGAAAAGATGGCATGGAAAGCTTTCCAGTTAGTGGCAATAAATTTTCTCGGAAACAACAAGGCAGACAACTACAGGTTGTTGGTGGAAAACCTCCTCAAGGCATACAAAAGCCTTGATTGCAACATGTAGCTAAAGATACAGTTTTTGCACTCTCATCTAGATTTTTTTCCACCGAACTGCGGAGCAGTGAGCGACGAGCACGGAGAGCGATTTCACCAAGACATTGCAACAATGGAGAAATGCTATCAGGGCAAATGGAGCCCATCAGTGTTTGCAGACTATTGCTGGAAAGTGACAAGAGATGCTCCATTTAATGAATACAAGAGACAAGCCAAGAAGCACTGAGTAGACACTGTATAGGACTAAACTATGTACATAATAGTTTTTTGCCTTTTGTTTCATAATAAATTTTATTTATATAACCCTTTTGCTGATTTTTAAAGTGTTACATAAAGAGGACAGGTGAAATATTATCATGTAAAGCAACCATAAACACATGAAAAGACCTAGGTTTACAATTTATGATTAAAACTCTACTATCTACACAAGATACATAGACATAAAATGTAAAAACTTAAATATCTTAGAAACAGTAGCCAATCAGTTGTTTTAATTGTCATATTTGAATTCAGCACATCAAAATCATAATAAATAGCACATTTTATCAGTGAAGCAGACGACTTCTCAAAAATTGTAGACCAGTGTAATGAGATCGCACTACAGTATTTGTATGAGGTGTATTGAAAAATACTATTTATTTTGTTTATCTTTTTTACAATGCAAATATTTGTAAGCAAACATAAAAATATAAAGTGAGCACTGTCCACTTTGTATTCTGTGTTGTAATTGAAATCAATGTATTTGAAAATGTAGAAAAACATTCAAAATATTTATAATAAATTTCAATTGGCACTCTATTATTGTTTAATAGCATGATTAAAACTGAGATTAACTGTGATTAATTTTTTTAATCTCACGATTAATCACAATTAATATTGTAATTGTTTGACAGCCTTAATTTTAACATTTATTAATAATAATAACTTATATATGATATAATTTACATAGCATTTTATAAACACAAAATGAGAAAAGTTTGCAACCTTGAATTGCTTACAGTCTAAGAATCCAGTTCTGCAATCTCTTCTCATGTGTGCTATCGGGTCAGGTGTTGTGTTTCTCACTTGAGGGGACCTGCACATCAGATCCATTCAGCATCAATGGAACTGCTCAACTGAGTAATATTTGCTCACCTGGATAAAGGTTGCATGATCAGGCATTAACTTTGACAAGATGAACAAATGCCAGATATGGACAATAGTTAAAGTGAAAGATGGTGTAGACATTTCTGATAATAAGAAGTAAGAACCAATTCTGCACTATCAAATCCGTGGGCCTTTTGCCATTGACTTCAATGAGCTCAAGATCATGTACTCAGTATAGAATTACTGTTAATGAGCATAATATGGGAAGGATTTCTGAAAAAACTAGGTTTTAAAGTGGAATCTAAAAGAAGTCAGGGAGGTATTTTATGAATGAGAACCTAAAATACTACATATACTGCACCTGAGCAACTATTGTGGACTAATAAATATTATTCTGAGTGGTGATCTCTATAATTTCCTCTCTTTACTTCTAGCTACTGTATAACCCCTAGTTTATAATTCCACTTCCAGATTGATCATACCTATCAAATATTTGAAGACTGTTACCATGTATTGAGCAGAGCTGGGTAGGAAACAGTTTTCTCATCCCACAAATATTGTTAAGAGTTTGAATTTTTTCCCAATTTTAAATGTAGACAAAGGGGTGAAATCTCACAAATATTTGTAAACCAAACAAGTAATATTTTCATTTCAGGTCAGTCAAAATATTTTCTTTTGATTTTGACTTTTTCCTTTTTTAACCTTTTTAGTCTAATTAGCTTAAATATTTTAACAAAAAGTTGTTTCGAATCAGAAAACTGCAATTTTTCATTTAAAAAATAGTGCAACAAAAGATATTTACAATTTTTAAACTCATGAGAGATCAACTACCATCTTCTTTATTCCTTTCTACATGAAGTGTTCCTTCTCCACACACAGCCAATAAACTCATTGAACTGGTTTGCTGACAGATCTCAGTTCAAATACACTGCAGTTAATATCCTGTCCACTATTTCCCTCCTTCTTTTTCAGCATTATTACCTCTACTGAAGTACCTTTCTTTCAAATAATTTTTCTCCAGATGTATTTCTCCAAATACAATCTCATTTCATTATTTCCTAACCATAATTCTAACCTCTCTAGGTCCTTTTGTTTTATGTCTTTTAACTCAATGGTGTATGTAATGTCTCCCAGTGTAATATAATCTGATTTTATTAGCCTCTTCCTGATCATTAATGGTGCAAGATAAGACCAGAACTAACACAATCCTTAGATCCCCAATAGATAACTCTCCCCAGCTCAGTACTTTTTTCTTTATGGTTACAGTTAGTTTGCAATGTCAGCTAGTTTGCATTTCTTGTGACAGTGTTTCTACCTAAGGAATCTGAATTAAATTTGTGAAAGAGATTTCATGAGACACTGTATCAAACACTTCAGCAAAATCCAAATATTCTATTGCATTGCCTTAGTTCAGTTATTTTGTAATTCTGTCAAAAAATGTAATTGTTTGCCTTAATTTGTTCTGTGATGCTTATGTTTTTTGTTTCCATTGTCTTCTAAAGGTTTACAGGTTTTTTTTTAATCTGAGTTCCTGATCCTGCAAATATTTATGCACCAATGCTTAACTTTACCACCTAGTAATTTATCAGATATGAACTGCTAGGATCATTCTTCCCTTTATTGAAGAGTGGTACCACATTTGCTTCCTCCACATTTCCCAACTCTGAGTCCTCTGATATACCTTCACTTCACCATGCCTTCATTATTTACATGTAAATGGTTACATTTCTGCTTATTTTCTAAAATGTGATTTTAACAAAAAGCAGTTAATCTTGTTTCCTCTCCTATATTTACAGCACTATGAACTGTTCTCCAAATTCTACAGAATTATTCCAATGTTGTGGTATTTATTTTGGATGTGTATTAAGTAACAACACTGGCATGTTCAGCATGTATTTATTTTTGTTTAATTTTTATCATGCTCTTAAAATATCAATATCTTTTCCTTCTATTCTGTCCTTCCATTTTCTTAGATAGCAGCTAATATACCTACATATACCTTCCAAAATAAGTTTGGGTTTATAAACTTTTTTGAACTCACAATTGCTGTTTTGTCTTCCTGATTCCCCTTGTTGTTACAGATAAGGTTGATCAATTGAGAAAGTTCCTTAATTTTTCAATATGTTCTCATTTATGAAAAGTAATTTGCAATATGTTTCTAAATACTGTACTTTCCTGAGAGCTGACATATCCTGCATAATGCTTTGGAACAGACTCTGAATTGGCTACATAAAATTGATTCCATGCTTCCTTAAACAGTTTGTTTAAACCACATTTGAATTTCACATATGGAGTATCATCACTTTAAATCTATTGGGGAAAATAAAACTGTTAAACTGAAAAGTCTATCTTTACCACAAAAAAGGAGAAAGCTGACCCTGTATATAATGAGGGAAAGAAGTCTGCAACGAGTGTACACTGTGTATTAACTCCACATTGTGACAGGTTTGAAATGAATCTACTTCATTGTCATTTCAATTTAATTGTCTGTTTCACAGAAATGAAATCCTGGAAGTAATTGTTTCATTCTACAAAAGTCACCTGGCAAGTGAAGCCCCACGTTTATTCACACAATACTACACAAAAAATAACACACACAAAACTAAAAATAATTCCAAGGAAGACTACTTCCAGGACGGATACTTACACTAACGGTTTGTCTACACTGCAGTCACATCACTGCAGCATGTGTAGACATCCCCAAGCCAGACTGAATTTAGCTAGCTTGGGCGCTGGAGCAGGGAAGCTGTGGCACAGGCTAGACTTGCACATAATTACCCAGGGTTACGGTCACATGTGTACAGCCCACATTGACACCTGCACTGCTGCAGCTTCACTGCTCTGGTTCCCAAGCTCGCTACATAAAAGCTATTTTAGATAAGTCTACTTGAGCTGCCATCACACACCATGCTTTGACAGTCCGAAGGAGCCTTAAAATAATGTACTCCCCCTTGAAGTACCCTTTACTCTGCTAGTGCTCGGTAAAGGGGCCTTAGTGTAATTGAGAATCAGGACCTTCATGTTTTCAAAATAATGACCGCCTCGTTCTTAAAAACAAAAGAAAAATAAAGATACAGATTGTGCTATTACTGAAGTCACTATGGAGGATTAATATTAATATTATTTTTTAATTTTCATTGCAGTAACATCCCAAACAGGATTTGTGCTTCACTGTGCAAAGTACTGTACAAACACCGAGTCACTACGGACTAGATTCATAAAAGTATTTTGGTGCCTAACCGCCACTTTAAGCATCTAAATCGGGCCTTTCTGGGATTCATAAAACCCACACTTAGCCCCCATCAAAAACTGTAGACAACTAAACTCACTCATCACCTAAACTTTTGTAGTGAAAGTTCCTAGGGACCTGCCTTTCTGACTCTGGACAGGTGCATTGCAGCCCCACACGAGGCATCCAGATGCCTGAGCCCCAGCATGACTCATGAACCTGGGGAAGACAGACATTCTTCCACCTAACTCACTTGTGGAGCCCAGTCCACTAAGTCCACTCAGAGCTCGCCTATCAAATCAGGCCACAAAATGATGGTGGCAGTAGCCACTCACTCATAGCCTTTAACTCAGTGGTTAGGGTACTCAGCTGGTATGTGGGATCCCCCTATTCAAGTCTCCTCTTCAACCAGAGAGGGAGAAGGGATCTAAACAGGGACTTGCCACCTCTCAGCAGTGTGTGCTAACTACTGGACTATATGATATTTTGATGAGAGGCTCCCTCAGCCTCTCCTGTTGAAGCTCCTCAGATGTGGATAAATAATTTAAAAGTCGTTGGGCCAAAAGACAGAGAATGACTCTGATCCACTGGTTGGAGCACTCACCTGGGAGGTGGGAGTCCCAGAATTCAATCATGCTGTTCCAATCACTTTAAAAGGGGACCTGAACCAGGGGTCTTCCACATTCCAAGGGGATATCCTAACCTCTGAGCTGAAAGTTATGGGAGACAGCCTCCTCTTCTTCCTCCTCTCAGCTTCTTGCAAAAATGCATAGGAGCCCAGTGCCAAGAGAGGGGTTGTAGATGAGAATCCCGAGCAGAGGGAGGCACTTCCCTGCAGTCCAAGCTTGGACACCTATCTCCAAGAGATGGGTGAGGCTTAGTACACACCCTTTGGCTTGGCATCCCTCATTGGCTAGTTTAAGCAGTGAGGTGCCTAATATGCTGGCTTTTCTGAATCCTATTCTGAGGCACTTCTCTCTCCCCATTCACTGTATAGGGAGCCTAGGCACCTAATTCAGGCTTTGTAAATCCCAGGGACATTCTAAGTGCCTAAAAGTCAGTGTGGTGGTGCCCAGTGTTGCCATGCCCAAGTTTCATTGTGAATCTAGCCCCATCGGTCCAAAAGAACTTGCAGTATTTGACAGAAAAGACAGCCAGAGGGAGGGGGAACAGGATACGGTATACAGGCAAAGTGGTTAGGGTGAAGATAAGCACAAATCTTAGTAGTCCCATTTTTTACATATATATTTCAATGAAACTTTCCCAATTTTCTGTGTATAATATTAATCTTTTCAATTTACTGTATATTTTTGTATATAACTGTTTAGCCTTTTTTCTGTGTTTTTATAATGAGGCCATCTTTTTGAGCTACCATTCTAGCTCTTCACCACTGTTTGTTCCCCTGACTTCTTACTACCCTCATACTTCCCCTTCCACTACAATGAACCAGTGGCTATGAGAAAAGCAGTAAAATTGCAGCCAAACACAAATCATCTTAGAAGTATAAATCAATTTTTTTTCATTTGAGCACATATACTCAATAATTTTTATCTCAAATCCATCAGAGAATACACTCCAAATGGACAGCAGATCTGGCCAACATTTTAAAAAATAGCAGCCAAAAGTTAGATACCCAAATAAATTGTGTGGTTTTGAACAGTGATAAGAGTGCTATAAAGTAAGTCCTCAAGAAGAGTGATGATGCTACACTTCCTATACACTCTTTATGCAATCTCTTCATTTTTGTGTCAGGCACTGAAAAACAAGAGGAGAGAATAGAAGGAAGTTTTGTTACCTTATTTCTGTATGTAAGTTTCCCTTCTTTTTCAAAATAAAACGGTCATGCTCATCCATCAGATACCACAGTAAATACCTATCAGCTCACTAAAATTAAATGACATTTGTATGATGTAACATTATTATTCTGTACACAGTATTTATTTATTTAAAACTTTGTAACAGAAGACTAAGAATCTGAGATATAAGATTTTTGTTTGCAACGGGGTTTTCATTGCCAACAATTCTCCATTGTATACATCAATTTATTATTAAACTGGTAAGTGATTATAAAGTAACTATATATTCAAAAATAAACTGACATTTTCATTTTGAATATTTCCCAGTGTATTGTACATTACCCATTATAAAGCATCTCTTTTGCAAGAGAGACAAATTATCTAATTCCATTCTGAAGTAAAGATTTTGGATTATGATGATCTTCAGGACTGCCAGACTGTTGTTTGGCGTCTGCAATATTCTGCTCAGTATTAGCTAGAACATTGTGTGGGAACCAATATTGTAAAGGTCATTAAGGATAAACTCCAAACCATTGCCTTTTGGCCTATTGTTTCTGAGTCTATCATCCAAAGGGGATAATTATCACTAGATCCCTTGTGTTGGTGTCTTTTTTCAGCTTTTCTCTGGTGTTCTAGGTACAGTATAATAGACCCTTCAGACTCACGTGACCAAACAGCAGGAGTAATGTGAGGGCAGCCTTCCACTGTCTCTTCTAGTATGTTTATTTTCCATCTGAGTAAAGAAGAAAGAGAGCCTCCAGAGGGCCCAATGCATTGTTGATGTGCATAACAACAGATCTGAGATAGGGATCTGTCAGCTGTTGTTTCAAATTCTCTATAAAACACAGTGCTCAGTCAAATCTTATAGGAATACCAACTTTATGCTTTCCGCTTTTTTTTTTTAAATCATTCACAGGATACTGCTTCTCTAAAGAGGCTAGAACATTTACTAAAACATTAATGGAAGAAGCAGAGCAGATCACTTTAAGTGAATCGTGAGACTGTAGGTAGGTTCAGAGAAGTGGAAAGGGACAGAGTAGAAAAAGTCTTTTGTTTTAAGTTCTCTCTGTAACAAGGGTTTGGCACACAGCAGTGCTATTAAGCAACTGGACTTTATTTCTTGGCCTCAGTGACCTGATCTGGCTCAAGGTAACAGTGATGATGTGATCCCTTGTCATACGGCAGGGGTCAGTAGCACCTGTGACTACACTTATATCTTGCTTATTTGTTTTTAAATCATATGAACATAAGAATGGCCATGGTGGGTCAGACCAAAGGTTAATCAATCCCAGTATCCTGCCTTCTAACAGTAGCTGGTGCCAGGTGCTTCAGAGGGAATGAACAGAACACAGCAATTATTGAGTGATCCGTCCCCTGTCATCCAGTTCCAGCTTCTGGCAGTCAAAGGTTTAGGGACACCCTGAGCATGGGGTTGTGCACCTGACTATCTTGGCTAATAGTCATTGATGGACCTATCCTCCATGAACGAATCTAATTCTTTTTTTAACCCAGTTATACTTTTGGCTTTCACAACCCCAGGCAAAGAGTTTCACAGGCTCACTGTGTGTTGTGTGATGAAGTACCTCCTTGTGTTTGTTTTAAACCTGCTGCCTGTTAATTTCATTGGTGACCCCTGGTTTGTATGTTATGTGAAGGGTTAAATAACACTTCCAACTAAAGTTCTGAAGAATTTTTCCCTATGATTTTCAACCGTCTCTATGCACCATGAATATATGTATATATTTGACTATATGACATATTGTTAGTGACAAAATCATTGAATTAACTGTAAAGGATAGCATTTTATGTACATAACACTGCAGTGCTTAAGTGGCTTAACTAGAAATCAGTTTGTTTCTACAGGAAGAAGATGAGTAAAAAATGCAAAATCAGGGATTACCTCTAACTTCCAGTATCATGAATTATTTGGCTCACCCCTTCACATCTTGCTACCTTAAAGTGTTCCTAGCTTGGAAGAAAAGGAGAGCTGAATACATCAGCCAAGTAGCTTGTGGAAACAAGTGTCTTCTTGCTGAACTGGTTAAATGTTTAGTGGAAGTCACCAGGAAGCAGCAAATACAAGCTCCAGGGGATCAGCAGCTAAATAGGTCACTACCGAAGGGACTGTTTTGTAAATAAGATGTGCCTGTGTGATAAGAAAACCATCAAGACTCAGAGACAGTAGTTACTATTAATTTGCAGGTATTATTATGAAGTACTGAAAGTACTGAAACAGTCTGATTCCAAGCCATACCGAATTGGGCATAAGTGAAAACAGTTCCCATTATTACAACATGGTGGAACCTGGTCCATAGTCTCCTGAATTGAGTTACAATGTCCAAAATGACATCACTTCTCAGAAAAATGGTCACCTCCACCACTAGACTGCGAAATGTCATTTGAAATTAAACAATTTTTTTTTAAAAAGTCATAATTTATCCTTAGTGGCAAGTGCTTGTTAACGTGTGAACTTTTATAAGGTGGGACATAACGACTCAGGAGCAGTTTTCCTTTAAGGTACACAAATATATCATTTAACAACTTTTCTGCATCGTGGACAGATTATTTGTGATGTGGAAATGAGATGTGGCCCTCAATGGTAATTCACCTACAGTATCAACTTTTACTGAGCTAAGTGCAAATGTCATAATGGCAGCAAGCAGGAAAGAGGAGAAATCTGTGAAAGGAACTTCAGCTAACAAATGAAAAGATGCAATGTTTCAGGGGACAGTTTGGACTAGAGCTCGGCAAAGAATTTGCAATGAATAATTTATTCAATGAATGTCACCTCTATGCTATTATGGGGTTGGGTTTTTGTTGTTGTTGTTGTTGTTTTTCAAATTACCTGCAAGCAGGTTGTGATTTTCTCAGATTCATTTATTATTTGAATTTATGCACTGAATAATTTATGTGAACAATTCTTGGAATGAGATTCTGGCCCTATTGATGGTAAAACTCCCATAAACTTCAAGAGAGCCAGAATTTCACCCTTTTTCTGTTCCTTATTTGCGAGCAATCAGTGCTTCAATGGGCTTAAATTAGACCCCCAGTAGTTTAGGTTACAGATGGCCTTTGTACCCTGCCTTGGAGGTCATTATTGGCCACCCTGGGGTGGCAGTTGAGGCCCTTCCTTGTTGTTTTACAAATTTACATGTGAACACTTTAAGGATTTAGGCACACATCTTTGAAAATTTTCATTACTGAAATGCAGTCACTTCTGGTGTGAAAGCCCAGTAGTATCAAACATTGGTTTGGGACAGATACGGAAGAAGAGTCATGATATAGAAACTTCACCATTAGGAATTAGGATGGCAGCATGTAGTTACCTAATTTGCTGCTTGGCCAGGTAGCACATCCACTTTTGCAACAAGAACCATGATTTCTTGAATTACCACAACTGACCAGGAACTCAAGTTTTTCCCTATTGTTTTGAAGCACAGCACAGTGTCATCTAATACTATGCTCGGTCATTGGTTCAGTACAGACTCAGATAGAAAATAGCCCGCTGAATAACTTTTTGCAGCACATAAGTGTTCCTTTGCATGATACTGGACATGAGAGAAAGACTGGTTCAGTGGCTAGGGTGTTAGACTGGGGTTCAGTTCTCTGCTCTGCCACAAAGTACTTGTATGATCTTGGGCAAGTCACTTATGCCCACATTCACAAAGATATTTAGGCTCCTAACTTTCAGGAGCCTAAATGCCTCAGTCTCTTGGGGCCAGATTTTTAAATGTATTTAGGCACCTACTGGGATTTTCTAAAGCATCTAGGCATCTATCACCCTTTCAATCAATGAGTTTTAGGCATCAAAGTGCTTTTGAAAATCCCACTAGGCACCTAAATACTTTAAAAAAATCTGTCCCTCAGTGCCTTAGTTCCCCATCTGCATAATGGGGATAATAGCACTTCTCTACCTCACAGCAGCATTGTGAGGTTTAACATGGGGATGCAATCTAATACCATAGTAATAGGGGCCATATAAATACCTAAAATAGATAAGTAGATACTGCCCCATCCTGCTTAGTGTTTGAGAGCCATTGCAGTGCAGAGTATAATAAACAATTCCTGATTCATACAGCAGCATAGCTCTTACTGAGTTTATTGGCATGTTAATCACCTTAAAGTTTATAGAAACTGGTTGCTACTTATTGCAGAAAACAACCAGTGGTACAGACTACAATACCACCCCTTCTCATCCTATACAATAACACGTACCTATCCATTTTTGTCTAAGCTTATGGAGATCTTCTGTTTATCCTAAGAAACTGCAGTTCATTACAGTCAGGATGTGAAATGGCTCATGATGAAGTAAAACAAAACAAAAAAACCTCCCAATAAATCCTGCCATAATAAGTACTTGGAACAACACCAGTCTTTTTAATTACAATAGGACTGAAAATAGGATCCGAGAGCTAAATGTAAGTACTTTGCACTGTCCTCCACTACATACATCACACTAATCATAATACATATTGAAAACAGTAAGATGGGCTAGCTAGTCAATTAGAGGGACCTGTTATCAATCTTTCAGTATAAAGAGCCATTAAATTCAGTCAAAATCTTTAAAATTGAAAATGCTAATTAAAACATTCTAAATATTTAAACATACAGGAAGAAATGTCAAATACACACAAATACCATTTTGGCTAAGATTTTTATTTTTCATTCTTATCTATGCACAATTAGCTATCCCCGTTCCTAGCTAGAAAAAGTAAAACTTGCTGCATCCATCCCTGCTAAGACATGCCAAAAGGTCAAAATAAGCTGTGCCCTGTATGTGCAAAACTGTGGGTCCTGTTTGTAACATACATTGTCTCTAATAGTGTGATTGAACAGTTAAGGTTTCTCGGCTGACTTCAGCTCCTTCACATTTGTTATTTCATGTGCAATGCACCCTGATCTGACAGAATACTGACACAAACAAGGCAGGTTAGTCAGGTAAAGCAATAGATGGAACTGTGTAAATTTATTCCACACTACTCTCGCTTACATATCTCGGTTCTCACCTTCAAAGCCCAAGCATCTCATTCTTTAAAAGAGGAAAGATTGCCCGCCATAGCAAATTAAATTCTGTTTATTAGCAGGGGCTGCTTTATGTACTTTGCCGCCCCAAGCACGGCAGTCAGGTGGCTTTCGGCGGCATGCCGTCCCTGCCTCCGAATTGCCGCCGAAACCGCAGGACCAGCGGACCTCCCGCAGGCATGCCGCTGAAGGCAGCCTGACTGCCACCCTCACGGTGAGCAGCAGGCCACGCCCCACAGCTTGCCGCCCCAGGCACACGCTTGGTGGGCTGGTGCCTGGAGCCGCCCCTGTTTATTAGGAGGTGTGGTCACATAGGGACCAGGATGAGATCATCAAATTGATTTTCATTTATGACCTAAGCCACACTTTGAACTCAAGCCTCCTGAAGTGAAAGGCTAGTGCATAAACCCACTACACCTCTTGAGCCTCCTTTTTAATTTTAATTTTCAGTTATTTTAGAGGAGACAGAATAGAGACTAAAAAGCTGAGGAAAGTTAGGTGCACAAGGAAGGCTGAGATCATGAAACAAACTCCTATCTTGAAGCATTTTTAAAGTCATAATTCTGTCACCTCCAAGGTTAGAAAAGATGGGTAATAGATGTAAGAGGAAAAATAAAGCTTACTAAAGGAGAAACTTGTTTTTGCTTGAACCCTCTTTTACCTAAAACATTTCCCTTAGCCCACACTCCAATAGTCTAGTAACAAATGTTTCTGTGTTCTTCTATAAATGTAAATTGATTGAGTCCCCATTTTTTCTAATTCCCATAGTTGTATATTGTCCAATTGTACAATAATTATTTTAGACATCGCTATATACAATACAGTTTTCCAAATGTATTCTTATACTGAATACAGTTTTCCAAATGTATTGCTTATACTGTACTTTGCTAGAATAATTTCCTATGCTAACTTGTTACAAATGTGCAACTCTATATATTCTAGACCTTTGCCTCTGCAATGCTTTTATGGTGAGTGGGAGTCAGGCATCTAGATACATTGAAAACCCCACTAGGTGCCTATTTTCATCTCTGCATCTAAATTCCTTTAAGAATCTGCCCCTAGTGATCAAAATAAGTATTTTCTACTTTTTATTCCCGTTGAGCTTGCACGGTCAACACAACTAAGCTGGAATGACTTTGACTATCTTTCCTTATAGTTCATCAAATAAAAGGTTTTTAAGCTAGTATGCATGAGAAGGAAATACTCCTCACTTTTGAGAGGTCAGCTTGACTCTCAGAGCTCATGTTGAGTTTGCAATTAAAATCCATCTTTTTTTACCTATGAATTGCTCACGCAGGTTACAGAAATCATTGTGAGACAACAACCATGAAATCCCATATTGCAATTTTTAGACAATCCGTTTTCACATGAGAGCTCAACTTTTGAATTTTTTATTAGCAACATATACAACTCAGAGATCATGATCATATAGTCTCTAAATACCTGTCCATGATGTCTCTCTTCCTTTTTTCTCGTCATGGAAGTCAGAGCTTCACAACCAGAATGATGGCAGATAAATCTAGCTAAACCCATGACTGAATCTATAGCAGAATTTTACTGCCACTCCTACGTATCTTTTTTGGATTCTGCAGTTTAGCCTTAGGCAAAACTCAGATTCAGATTGCTAAATTTCTGTCCCTTCCAAATGACTCATCTGGAACTTAGGTGAATTTTAAGAAACTGTGGAAGATCAATTATCATGCAAAGTATTCACTTTCAAAAAGTGTGGGCCTGTCAGCATCATCAAGAGACAAGCATGAAAATGACATTTTGGAAGACACCAACATTTACCAAGCATTAATATGGCCACCTTGACCATCTTGCCCTTTCAGTCACAACTTACACCATCAAACATTCCTTCAACTCTTTGCAGAGAATCAATATATGGCTACAGTGGGTATTAAACAGTTGACTAGAAAGTGCTTGAATGTCTATTGGGAGAAAATTAAGTCAAAGCCTGACTTGTAGAAAATAGGGCTGTCAAACGATTTAAAAAAATAATCACAATTAATATTGAGATTAAAAAAATAGTCACGATTAATCACAGTTTTAATTGCACCTTTAAACAGTAATAGAATACCAATTTAATTTTATTATAAATATTGTTTTTCTACATTTTCAAATATATTCATTTCAATTACAATACAGAATACAAACTGTACAGTGCTCACTGGTGACAGGTTTCAGAGGGGTAGTCATATTAGTCTGTATCAGCACTAACAATAAGGAGTCCTTGTAGCACCTTAGAGACTAACAGATTTATTTGGACATAAGTTTTTGTGGGCTAAAAGCCACTTCATCAGATGCATGAAGTAATGATTTTAAGTAATTTTTCCTCTGTTGATATTCACACCTACTTGTCAACTGTTGGAAATGGGCCACATCCACTCTGATTGAATTGGCCTTGTTAGCTCTACAAAAGTAATTTTTCCTCTGTTGATATTCACCCCTTCTTGTCAACTGTTGGGAATAGGCCACATCCACCTTGATTTAATTGACCTCATTAGCACTGACCCCCACTTGGTAAGGCAACTCCCATCTTTTCATGTGCTGTAATATATATACCTGCCTACTGTACTTTTTACTCCATGAATCTGATGAAGTGGGTTTTAGCCCACGAAAGCTTATACCCAAATAAATATGTAAGTCTCTAAGGTGCCACAAGGACTCCGTGTTATTAGTGTTCACTGTATATTATTATTTTTATTACACATATTTGCACTGTAAAAAAGATTTTAAAAAACTAGTGCAATCTACAAGTCGAAGCATGAAGGGGCGTATGACTGTTTAGCATATCTGCCATGGAAATACCTTGCGATGCTGGCTACAACAGTGCCATGCAAACGCCTGTTCTCACTTTCAGGTGACATTGTAAATAAGAAGTGGGCAGCATTATCTCTCGTAAATGTAAACAAACTTGTTTGTCTTTGTGATTGACTGAACAAGAAGTAGGACTGAGTGGACTCGTAGGCTCTAAAGTGTTACATTGTTTTGTTTTTGAGTGCAGTTATGTAAAAAAAATAATTCTACATTTATAAATTGCACTTTCACGATAAAGAGATTGCATTACAGTACTTATATGAGGTGAATTGAAAATTACTATTTATTTTATCTTTTTTACTGTCAAATATTTATAATAAAATAATAATATAAAGTGAGCACTGCACACTTTGTATTCTGTGTTGTAATTGAAATCAATGTATTTTAAAAAATAGAAAAAATATGCACAAATATTTATAATAACTTTAAATTGATATTCTATTATTGTTTAACAGTGTGATTAAAACTGCAATTAATCGCGACTATTTTTTAAAAAGTTTTGCATTAATAGCTTGAGTTAACTGCAACTAACTGACAGCCCCAGTAGAACCTGAGTTAAAACAGCATAACTTCAGTTCCTCAAAGAGTAAACTTGAATTTACATTAAGAACTGTGCTGTAGATTCAAATGGCATTAGGTTAATGTTCTGCTACACTAAGTTTATCCATCAGTTCTTGATTAAACCTTTTATGGCTGGCTACAAAATGTGTGTGAAGCATAAACATTAGAGTGTTGTTTGGGAAAGGAGGAAAGGTACTGCATTTGGTTTAAAAAAATAAAAATAACAAGGAACTTGCTGAATTACTAACAAAATCACTTTATTAAAACAGCTTTTCACTGACTGAGACTTCTGAAGTAGATTTGTAACACACTAAGTGTATTGTGTCCTCCTTTAATGTTTGGTCCACAAAGGATAAAAGCCTACTATTGCTACTGGAGTTTCTCTTTTAGCTCAAGTATTAGAAGTCTGTATTCTGGTACTGAAGGTCTTGGCATCTGACAACACATTGTGGAGGTATAACTCACATTAAATAATTTTAGTTTCATTATTTTCTTCTCTCCCCTCCTTTTTTTCAGCAGACACTCTTGACTACTATATAAAGCCTTTCTAGGTACCCTCTCTGTTTTACAGAGTAAATACAGTCCTTGACCAAAATTCTTATGCTTGCAAAGGACCCCGTGCTTAACTTTAATGGCATGAGTGGTTCCATTAAATTTCGTGGACCTAACCAAAAGCCCCCTGAAATTAATAGGACTCCCATCAGGATCCAGCCCTACCAGAGTACTGTGAGGCCCTCCTGTAAATTAAAGATATGCTCAAGTGCTTGCTGAATCTGGACCTAGAGCAGTAAGTGTGAGGTTATAAGTGGACTCTATAGCCCTTAAGGAGATGGAATTGAGCAGTTATCTTTGTATGTGAGAGTTCTGAACTGGCAATCCCTATTTTAACATTAAGCTTATTTGGTACTGATTGTGAGAGCACTTAGTAAGGTTTTAGGGAAATGGAAATGAATAAAAACAGTTTGTGACTGGTTGTGTCTATGTTTTATTTATTTGGCATCAGCTAGGAAAACTTCAAAGAAAAAATTGATTGAATTTTAAAAGCTATTTGATTAGTTTTGATTACTTTGTTTTTGGACACTGCATTTTTCCAGTATTTTGTGATTAATTGACTACAAAACATAAAGAGACAAGCTGCTAAAATTGAACAGCTTTCTAGACACATAACATTTGTTCAGACCAGTGCAGAGGCTGATATAATAAACTGTTCAGACCAATGTTTCTTGGAACTTACATATTAGCTCTGCTCTTCTAGCTGTCTCAGCTTTTTCACTGATACTAAGTTGCTAATTTCTGTTATGTGCCTATACTAGTATTTATGCTTACATAGAATAGTATAGAAGTGTGTATAGTTTCTGTTTGCTTAAATATACCTCTCTTGGTGTAATGATTATGTAAATAGCTTAAGTAAGCAGTAAATGAACTCTCTTGATCGATTCTCTGAAGGATAACTATATGTCATATTACACTGAATGTGGTAGGAGCATTTGTGTAGCTTCACCTTAAGTGTCTTGCACAGAATCACGATATTATACTCTAGTATTGTTAGTCAACTGAAAATAACTGCTAATCTAAAACATCTACTCTGTTAAAAATCTGATTTAAATTTACATTGTAACCAAAATATTCTCCTGTTCATATTACTGAGAAAAGTATTACAAATAGTGTCCTGTAGCATCTATTTCTGTTAAGATTAAATGTGTCCATTAGATCTCATCAGAAAGATAATATACACTGTAGGTTCTTCAATAAGTGTTCTATTTTATCAATCAAAGTAACTGAGGCAGAAGAGAAAAGACCACATACACCTGTTTTGTTCCTAAGTGAATCCCCAGTGTAATCATTCCTTTGCTGGATTTGAAGATGGTATAAAATTCAAAATATAGATAAATTAGTGATGAGTCTTTTAAGGTTTGCCATGTCTTATAAATGATTATACCAGTCTTTGGAGACAAATAAGGCCTCCATATTTGCAAGATAAATAAGCTAGCTACAATTACAGCCCAAACAAACCAGTTTCTGAGGATCTGTAAGGCCTAGTTTACCTGCATCAGTCAAAATTTGAACATTCTAAGTATTAAAGGAAAACCCACATTTTAAAAGTTGTTCTGTCACCCACAGGCGCCGGCTTCCTTCAGGCCCTGGGGGTGCTCAACCCCCTGCTCTGCCCCAGGCCCTGCCCCCACCGGACCCCTTCACCCAAGCCCCCACCCCCACCAGCTTCTTCCTGCCCAGTTCCACCCTGCCCCCCAAGCACCCCATCCTCGCTCCTCAGCCTCTCCCTAACACCTCCTGCACTCCGTAGAACAGCTGATCGCAGCGGGCAGGAGGCGCTGGGAGGGAATGGGGGAGCCAACTGCTGGTGCTAAGCACCCATGGAGTCAGCGCCTATGCTGTCACCTGCATCTTACCAAATTCCCTTCAGTTTAGGACAGTCCCAGAATATTTGTTGGAATGAATTAGATTATACAGCATCACCAACATTCATCATCCTTTTATGCCAACATTAAATAAATCTAAGGGGCTTCAGTGCATCCTAAGGAGAATCATCTGTTGAATTGAGTATAAAGCTAGGTCAGCTGTGGATTGTATAATATTTATGGTGAATGTTATTCCACTGGGATGTAGTTAAAATGGTTCTCAATGTGGATTCCACAACGGAAATATGATTTTTTTTTCATTTTTAAAAGTGCTGAGTTCCAGATTTTCAAATTATAATACAATCTAAATATTCTTTCAGACACCTGAAGAACCCAGAAATGACACAATCCATAGATATTTGCTTGTACAGGAAGAAAAAGAAATCTATATTATTCTTCAACATTTTTTTCTACTTCAGGAGAGTGAATGTGGAACACTTGCATTTTTAGAAGTTATCTAAATTAATCCTCTTACCGACAGTGTCAGCAGGATTGTCAGTGTGAAACGAAGACCTCATATGCTTGAAGAAAACTTTAAAAAGATTAAGTGCTTAATCTATTATGTCTATGTCTGTAACTACAGAATGATGCGGGGCGGGGGAGCACCAAATGTGTGGAGATTCAGTTTGGAAGCACCTCCAAACTTACCTGAACCATTTGTCTTGGGAATATCTCAATATCAAGCGTTTTTGTGAGATTTTTAGTGTGTCATTATGTTAGTTGGGGCAGAAACATTGTAAGAAGGTTCTTTCCATTGGGACTGAAGTGCTTCTATTTCTGGTTAAAACCATGAAGTGCCAAGACACACATTTTTTCAATGATATAAAATTATTATCCAGCTATAGACAAACAGAAATTCCTATGAACCAGATTCATTTTCCTAGTGGTCACCACCAACAGCTGAAAAATAAGTAATCATATCCCTTCTCAACATCCTCACACACGTTTCTTGTCTTCTTTTTTGCTTAATTTTCCAGACTGAACATCAAAGGAAAAAAATATTTATCATGGGATATGTAGCTTATTCTTTTAAATGGAATGGAATGCAATGTTCTCAAAAACCTCTTCACTGAGAAAGATTCTTTAGCATTTTCAATAGTACTACTAGTCATTCTCTGTATGTTGCTCTATTACACTTGAAATAAATTGGCAGTGCTGTTCCATTCGAGGCTGATAGCAAAAATCCCATGCGGTGGTCAAAAGAGTACAATATGCCATTTCATTTTTCTGTTGTTGGTAAAAATTCTGGACTCAGCTGCCCACTCATGAGTGTGTGTGTGTGTGTGTGTGTGTGTGTGTTGGCATGAGGAGGAGGGAAGGTTGGAGAAGCAAAATGGAGAGCACTGACAAACTGTGCCTCTTCAGCCACCCGAGTACACAAGGGCGGTGCATAGGCTGCACAATTCCTTGTGGTTGTACGGCCTCCACCCCTTGACAAACCAAATCTACTTGTGGGCTAGTAGGGAGCTGTCATAGATCCACCTGTTCTCTACCATCACTTGGTGTGGAGCACAGACTGTGCACTGCCTTAGTATACTGGGTCAGTAGCCCCTGCACTCCTTTGAGCACAGGGACAGTAATTAGCCCTAAGATTTGCAGAGTGAGTGGGGAGGAGGGGGAGACCCCTGGTGCTTTTCCCCACCATCACACCTGCATGAGGTTACGGGACAATCTAGCTCTTTTTCTTATCATTGTTGCTGATGTGGATATTCTCATGCCTGTTTCTTAATATTTGCTCAGTAATTCTGAGTTACAGTGGAAGATTATTTTGTTGAGATTGATGTAGTTTTTATTTTATGATTGTACATGAAACTGAGGAAGAAAGAGGAGGGGTAGAAAGACAGCATTATGTAAATGAGAACTTGTGTCATCAATCTCTCTACTTCATGATACTAAGAATTCAAGTCCACTTTCAAATTGTAATTCCAAGAAAATTGCTAGCACAATGTATATATTTGTCCTTAGCAAATATATAATAGTAGTTTTGGAGATTGACTAGTCATATCATGTGACAATGCTACAGCAAAAGAGGTCTTTTATGGGTATGAGGGCATTTAACCATTCGACTGAAAGATGTGAATTCCCAAAAAGTATTTTAATTTGTGTGACATTGCACTCCATATGTTTTATGGAAATATGCTAATGAGTGTGAATATAATGTAACTGAAATATACTTTATGCAAAAGGTCTCTTGTAAGGTATCATTACAAAGCTTATAATCTACTGACTGTGTTCATCCTATTTGTATGACTGTATCATTCTTGTATCTGAAGCTAGAAATATGAAGTATTACTCTGAAGTCTTATTGTAATTATGCAAAGCGTGGGCCATTAATGGTGGCTTAGAATCTTGATGGCTTCCATTAAATAGGACAATTGGTTGTAAATGGCTCTGTTTACTTGTAAACCTTTTTGTATATGTGGGCGCCAGCCCATGCGTAATGAAGTCTCACAGGATATGTGAACATGTCACATGATACTGGAATCCATCTTAAAGCTGGTGCTTTTCCATTTAGAAGGAAGGGTGGGAACCCCGGGAGAGACAAAAGATTCCCACTTTGTGCCAAAGATATAAAAGGGGGTGGAACAGAACAAGAGGGCCACAGTCATGAGAAAACCCCTAGTTACCACCTGAGCTGGAACTAACAAGAACTGCACCAGGGGAAAGGATTGGGCCCAGACTAGCAAAGAGTCTAGTCTGTGAAAGAAGCTTATTGGAACATCTCTGAGAGCGAGATTTACGTGTATTCCATTTCTTAATGTACTAGGCTTAGACTTCCGTGTTTTGTTTTATTTTGCTTGGTAACTTACTTTGTTCTGTCTGTTATTACTTGAAACCACTTAAATCCTACTTTTTATACTTAATAAAATCACTTTTGTTTATTAATTAACCCAGAGTAAGTGATTAATACTTGGGGAAGCAAACAGCTGTACATATCTCTCTATCACTGTTCTAGAGAATGGACAATTTATGAGTTTACCTTGTATAAGCTTTATACAGAGTAAAATGGATATATTTGTGGTTTGGATCCCATTGGGAACTGGGTGTCTGGGTGCTGGAGATAAGTGACTTGCTGAACAGTTTTTGGTTAAAGTCTGCAGCTTTGGGGGTGTGAACAAGACCTGGGTCTGTGTTGCAGCAGACTAGCGTGCCTGGCTCAACAAGGCAGGGTTTTGGAGTCCCAAGCTGGCAGTGGAAAACGGGCTCAGAGGTAATTTCAGCACATCAGGTGACAGTCCCAAAGAGGTCTCTGTGACCGAACTCGTCACAATTTGCTTCATAAACTTCTGTTTTCTAAGAGACCAGCACAAATGGGTTATAAATAAGATGGCAATTTAACTGCCCAAGAGATTCAGTTGCTCTCCAAATAAGAATGTTTTTCTACTGTACTTTAACACACAGGCACTTGCACATGGGCATGCCTGTTCACACACACAGAGCTCAAAAGCCTGCCACTGTCCTTTGTCATTTGGTTCTGTCTCAGGAGTCAGTTTAGATCTTATTTTGCAACATCTCTCTCACGTAGTCAAATACCACTTCCCAAAATTTAAAGAATTTAGGACAGTATCAAAAATATGTCTCTACAAATTGTCTCCAGCACTATGCTTGGAGTGATATTCTGATGTGCTATATTTTAGTATGCATGTAGTAAAGGTTACATATTAGATTCAAATGAGCCTGTATTTCGATTATAGGGAGATCTTTATCACTAAGAGGAAAATATCAGATTTATTTTGGGGAATAAGATTGACCCTGAGTGCAGTTTTCAAGAGCAATAATGACAAAAATAGCATTATTGAACTATAAGATTTAGCTTTTATAGTCATTGTTATTGAGATTAATTACCTACTGTGAGAGACCATTCTGTTTCTCTGTTCTTCTCTAGCTCCTTAAATGCCTGGGGTTAAAGCTATAGCTGACTAGTTTTTTCTGATATCTAGACAGATCCATATTTTATATATAGATTCCTGTAGACAGGCTACTGAGTTAACTATATATATATATATATATATATATATATATATATATGCCTGTCTACAGGAATCCAAAGATTTAAATAATTCTCAAGTATCTTTTCATGTTATGTGAGATCACTGGAGTGTGTAGTTTTGCCAGTGGTAGCTAGCAGTCATAAATTTTCACCATGACCCAAATTACCAGAACTGTATTATCTCTTGATAACATGAGTCTTCATGGTATATGCCATTCAGTAGGGGGTGGGAGAAATATTCTTGGTATTTTTTTTTTGTGACCTCATTTACTTCAAAGGGGCTCTGCATGGGGACAGGTCACACATTATGCATTTTGTGATCAAATTCACCCCTAGAATTAGGGGTGTGGAAAGGAGACTTGAAACAAAGCAATCTTCCCCAATACTCCCCTTCAGCCCTGTGCTGAATGCAGCTCTGCTGAACCAGAGGGACTGGCCTGATGTTACGTTTAACAGTCTTATAAAATAATCATGTTATCAAAGTAACATAATACAATTTAATGCTCAGAGTAGTCTTATTCTCTCAAGTCAATATCACTGATCAATGCAATATAAAGGGATTAAACCTGCAATTCATGTAATTCTTACATTTCATTCCTGATAAGAACAGTGGAAATCTCCAACTGTTCTCTTCAGGCCAGATTTTTGTGTTGGGGAATTTCCAGGTGTAGTAGAGCTGGTGTAGTTGTGCATTCCTGTGGGAGGCTCTTCACAGCTGTTCCCAAAAGAGAGGGGTGTTGTCCGTCTTCCCCCATCTGGCATGTAATGAGCACAGTTTGGTACAATCTGACCATGAATCTCAAACTACAGCTCTAATCTTCTTGTTATGTTGCATGTCACCAGGGTGGGGTTTTCCATTGGAACTATCATTAAAGTTTATATCAATGGGGGTTTGAGAACATTTGTGTGTATTTTTAAATTCTGTTTTGTCATTTTTTGCTTAACTTACATGTTCTGATTTTGACTGTCCCAGTAATCTTCAAAGGCATGAGTAAAAATCATATGTTTTTCCTTTAACGTTATTTTATATGATCTATATATTCAGCAAGTGTATGTAGTTTAGTAGTGTCTACATTTTTATGTCATATGGATTAAATAAATAGCATATTCAGTAAAACATTTTTAAAATGTCATGCTTTTGTGCCTTGTGTATTTGAGTCATTGATGTTCTGTCACTGGTGGCATACTAAAGGATTTCTACATGGCATTACAAGATATTAGAACCCAGTCCTGTAGCCTTTAATGAGACAAAAGATTCACTGACTTATATTAGAGTTTTCCTATGTAAGTAATATAGGATTTGGATTTTAGGGAAAGATCCTGCAAACCCTTACTCACATGTGTGAATTTTACTTACATGAGTAGACCCATGAAAGGGAGAGAGAGAGAGAGAGAGAGAGGAAAAAAGACTTGTGGAAATTTCTTAATGTTCCCTGTGTCTCCACATCTGGCTGCAATTTCCTGTGTCTCCAGCTGCACTTTTGATCTTCATGTCTTATTACTTGGCATCAGACAGAAAATATATTTACCTGCACCTACTTCATTATTTTATATTTACATGCAAGGCTAGTCAAAGAAATATCTTTTACTGGTTTTTGTTGTGTTTTGCATTGGATCAAGTGATTGCAAAACTATTTTATATTCTATTGTAGTTTTCAAACAACAAATATTTTGTAATTCAGTGCAGCAATCCTGTAACATGCCCCTACCCCCCCAAAATAAAGTTTAGTAATTACTGACTCACACAAGGACACCACCTCCCAGTTCAGAACAGTCTCATAATTTTTGGCTGTAGCTATTTGTTTTCTGTTTGGTCCAAATGATTTAGCCATTTTGAAGCAAGGTTTCTCCTCTCAGTGTGCAATGGTATCTTTATTGAGCAGCTGTAGATCACTCATTTGGATTCCACTTTAATACCGGGGACAAATTTGTGTGAATAAAAAGTTACGTATTTTCCAACTCTGTTTTCAGTGATGATCATTATGGGTTCTTCAGCTGACCTGGGAAGCATGACCTGAATATTTATTCAAATAAAAACTACAGATGAAATCTTGGCCCCCAATCAAGTCAGTGGGAATTTTGAAATCAACTTCAATGGAGTTAGGATTTCAAACTAGGGATCTTCTTTAGTGGTATGTAGCAATGTGAAGATTCACCGGTGCGACGCCTCCTGCTGGTTGTCCTGGGAATTAGCTCGATTCCAGGTTGGAGCACCCTCTGCTGGTTCACCTGTCCGTCCTGGACACCAGTGCCCTTTACCCTGGGGTTTTGCCCTCCACAGTACCCCCACTCTCTGGGGGTCTCCCTTTCCCAAGGAACCCCCAACCTTCTAACCCCCCCCCCTTGCCTCAGTGGCTACTGCCAGTCATCATCTCACCCCCACTCACTGGGGCACACTGCAGTCTGTAATGGCCACTCATCACTGGCAAGGGAGTCAGACCAGCTGCCTCTGCCTAAGCCTGGGCTGCACCTCTGCAACCACAGTATCTGTTTTGGCCTTTTAGCAAGGCCCCCAGCCTGGGGGTTTAGCAGGCTGGCGCTCCCCAGCTCCTCTTGCCTTTCCCCAGTCCTGCTCCATTCCCTGAGCTCCCAGGCAGCCAGGTCCTTCTCTCTCCAGAGCAAGAGAGAGACTCCTTCAGCTCCTGGCTCATAGCCCCTTTATAGGGCCAGCTGTGGCCTGATTGGGCTGGCCACACCTGTGGCTGCTTCCCCAATCAGCCTAGCTTGACTGCTTTTAACCCATTCTCCAGGAGTGGGGCAGCTGCCCCACTACATGGTATTGTTATCCTTTTAGTTGTTTTCCATGGCCATTCATGAGATCATTATTTATTTTCCAAAAATATTTGTGACAAGTGAAAATCTTGTGAAAACTCATTCACGTGTTTGGATGCTTCTTGCACAAGCCTTCATGGGTATGTCTACACTGCAATTAAAGATCCACAGCTGGCCTGTGCCAGCTGACAGTCTCACAGGTCTCAGGCTAAGGGGCTGTTTAAATGCGATGTAGATGTTTGGACTTGGGCTAGGGCTGGGTTCGAACCTCTCATAGTGTCCCAGACATGAGGCTCCAGCTTGAGCCCTAGCATCTACAGCACAATTCAGCAGTCCCTTAGCCTATGCCCTGTGAGCTCAAGTCAGATGACATGGGCCAGCCGTGGGTTTTTAATTGCAGTGTAGACATATCCTTTGTGTCTACATGTCAATCTCGAAGTCTCTTACATTCTTCTCCTTCCGTTTATAAAAAATTAATTCATCTCTCAGAGAGCAGAATCAATTCCATGAGACTGTCAGGACTTGTCTACATGTTGCCTTAGGCTATGTCTACAATACCACTTATGTTGGAAAAACCTAAGTCACTCAGGGGTGTGAATATTCCAACCCCTGAATGACAGAAATTATGCTGGCATAAGCACTAGTGTGCCTAGCACTATGTTGGCAGAAAAGCTTCATTCACCAACACTGCTCATTAGTGGCAGATTAATTATGTTGATGGGAGAGATTTCTCATAAGAACATAAGAACGGCCATACTGGGTCAGACCAAAGGTCCATCTAGCCCAGTATCCTGTCTTCCGACAGTGGCCAATGCCAGGTGCCCCAGAGGGAATGAACAGAACAGGTAATCATTAAGTGATCCATTCCCTGTCACCCATTCCCAGCTTCTGGCAACAGAGGTTAGGGACACCATCCCTGCTCACCCTGGCAAAGACTTCCACAGGTAGACTGTGCATTGTCTGAAAAATTACTTCCCTTGTTTGTTTTAAACCTTCTGCCTATTAATTTAATTTGATGACCCTAGTTCTTGTGTTATGAGAAGGAGTAAATAACACTTCCTTCTTTACTTTCTCCACACCAGTCATGATTTTACAGACCTCTATCATATCCCCCCTTAGTCATCTCTTTTCCAAGCTGAAAAGTCCCAGTCTTATTAATCTCTCCTCCTATGGGAGCCATTCCATACCCCTAATCATTGGTGTTGCCCTTTTCTGAACCTTTTCCAATTCCAATACATGCTTTTTGAGATGCGGCGACCACATCTGTATGCAGTATTCAAGATGTGGGTGTACCATGGATTTATATAGAGGCATATGATATTTTCTGTCTTATTATCTATCCCTTTCTTAATGATTCCCAGCATTCTGTTTGCTTTTTTGACTGCCGCTGCACATTGAGCGCATGTTTTCAGAAAACTATTCACAATGACTCCAAGATCTCTTTCTTGAGTGGTAACAGCCGATTTAGACCTCATCATTTTGTAGGTATAGCTGGGTTTATTTTTTCCGATGTGCATTACTTTGCATTTATCAACATTGAATTTCATCTGCCATTTTGTTGCCCAGTCACCCAGTTCTGAGAGGTCCTTTTTAGCTCTTCGCAGTCTGCCTGGGACTTAACTATCTTGAGCAATTTTGTATCATCTGCAAATTTTGCTACCTCACTGTTTATCTCTTTTTCCAGGTCATTTATGAATATATTGAAAAGAACTGGGCCCATTACAGACCCCTGAGGGACACCACTCTCTTCTCTCCATTTTGAAAACTGATCACTTATTCCTACCCTTTGTTTCCTATCTTTTAACCAGTTACCAATCCATGAAAGGACCTTCCCTCTTACCCCATGAGAGCTTACTTTGCTTAAGAGCCTTTGGTGAGGGATCTTGTCAAAGGCTTTCTGAAAATCTAAGTACACTATATCCACTGGATCACCCTTGTCCACATGATGGGTGGCCCCCTCAAAGAATTCTAGTAGATTGGTGAGGCATGATTTCCCTTTACAAAAGCCATGTTGACTGTTCCCCAACAAATTATGTTAATCTGTGTGTCTGACAATTTTGTTCTTTACTATAGTTTCAACCAGTTTGCTCGATACTGAAGTCAGGCTGAAATTGCCAGCATCACCTCTAGAGCCCTTTTTAAAAATTGGTGTCACATTACTATCCTCCAGTCATTTGCTATAGAAGCTGATTTAAATGATAGGTTACAGATGACAGTTAGTAGTCCTGCAATTTCACATTTGAGTTCCTTCAGAACTCTTGGGTGAATACCGTCTGGTCCTTGTGACTTATTACTGTGTAGTTTATCTATTTGTTCCAAAACCTCCTCTAATGACACCTCAATCTGGGACAGTCCCTCAGATTTGTCACTTAAAAAGAATGGCTCAGGTTTGGGAATCTCCCTCACATCCTCAGCCATGAAGACTTATGTAAAGAATTCATTTAGTTTCTCCACAATGGCCTTATCATCCTTGAGTACTCCTTTAGCATCTTGATCATCCAAACTGGTTGTTTAGCAAGCTTCCTGCTTCTGATGTGCTTAAAAAAAATGCTATTACTTTTTGAGTCTTTGGCTAGCTGTTCTTTATTGGCCTTCCTAATTATATTTTTACATTTCATTTGCCAGAGTTTATTCTCCTTTCTATATTTCCTTTTTGCCTCTAGCTGCTTCTTTTACTTTGTTGGAAAAGCATACATGTAAAAGCATATCAGCATAGAGCATCTATACAAGAGACTTTACAGCAGTGCAGCTGCATCAGTACAGGCTTAGTCTGCAATAGCAGGAATGTACATTCTAATGCAAACTAATGTGTTGCACACTAATTGGCTCATGTGGACCCTGCTGGTGCTCTCTAAAAGTTCCCTAGTTTGTGTTAATGGAGTCCCATTTCAAACAGCACAAGGTTCAACAGAATCCAAATCTCATTTACTTCCCCCCCCCCTTTAGGTTATTTTCCTGTTGAGTAAATTGAATGACTGGAGAATGTTCTGAGATTAACTATCTGATGTGGGTGCATATTCATGCATCTCTCCAT
Organism: Trachemys scripta elegans; assembly: GCF_013100865.1. Taxonomy (NCBI): domain Eukaryota; kingdom Metazoa; phylum Chordata; order Testudines; family Emydidae; genus Trachemys; species Trachemys scripta. The sequence goes on along the minus strand of NC_048299.1, from coordinate 128,072,300 downwards.
ATTCAAATGAACCTAATTTATTCACTGCAACCAGATCACACTTTTTCTGAGATTTTTTGTTTGTTGTTATATCTTACATCTCCACAATGAGTGAATATGTGCCCCATCATAGACTTCCCATTTATTCTACAGACAACTATACCTTCATTGTGATTCCTGTCAAGTATTTTAAAAAGGTTTTGTTTAAAGAGCTCTTATAGTCAGATTTCATAGTGGTCACTGTTTACTCTGTCAAGTACAGTAACTATGTCACTTTGAATGTATTTCAGAAATTTCTTGTAAATAAACAGAAGATCAGGCAACAAACTGATGTTATCTATAGATGTTAGGAAAGCAATGTGCCCAGCAGCTGCTCTGTCAGGACACCCATTTTAATATCTGAGCAGAGCATGCCATGAGGTGAGACCAGAGTTCATCAAGCTGTAAGTGAATTCAGTCCATTTCACTCTGAAATATCAGGAGAGTTTACAAGCTGAAGGCTGTTGTCCAAACCTGTCTTTTCAGCTCACAGGTTACAAATCCTGATATGTGGAAAAATACAGCCAGACATTTTTTTTTCCTATTCAAGCCCACAACCCATTTCTTTCCCCTCTTTCAAAGTGGCCCCTCAATGAGAACAGATTTCCAAATTAGTCACTTTCACTGCATGAAGCTCCAAAGCTTTTTGTGACTCTTGCATATTTTATGGTTATGAAAACTCACATAGATTAATCTAACTTGAAGAGAGAAGAACTAAGAACACAACTCCTATTCCAAAACAAATTTAGAAGTGATACAGATTTGGCCAATCTCACAACAAGCAATAGACCTGTCTTACCTTCTTCATAAGGCAGCAAGAGTGTTCCTGATCTTGTTAATTTCATCGCATCAGGATTCTGCAGCAGTCAAGGACTTTGCACTATAGCTTTGGAGAAACACCTGTAGGCCAGCCTCTACTTCCCTGCCCCCCACTGTAAAATCTGTACAGTTGGACCTAAGCTTATCTTTAAGCTGGGAGTCAATTTGAATTAAGCACATGCTTTGTGCTTTGCTGAATCAGGATCTCAACTGCTTCTCCTATTCTGGAAGGGAAAGTCCAAGAGAAATAGCATTAAGGAATGTTATGTACAAGGCTCTGTATAGTCTGTTGCCAACTTAACCTACATCCTGTGGCCAGGCTCCTAGGTTTCAGAGGCACCCTGGTGCAGCAGACTGAAAATTCTGTGTCATCTTCAAGTAAATTCACACATTTGTGTTTTTATTTTTCTCTTCCCCTAGTTCAAACTAGATTGATGGCCATGGTTGACCCCCTTCTTGAAAGAGAAAGCAAGGAAACATTCAAATTCTCCAGTGGCTGCAGGAAGTGCACAAAAATTTTCTTGGTAGCTTCATCATTGTCGGAGAGTGATGTTTCCACTTTCACTGGATGTGAAAATGATGTCATATGCTTCCTTTCTTCCATTTCCCCACTAGTGGAAGATTCTGCTACCACTGGCTTTTCAAAATTGAGTTGATATTTTTTCCTTGCCGAGGAAGCAACTCTTTTCAAATTGTTCTCAAATTGTCACATATTTTCTAAATCCTTCACATAATAGGAAAGAAGTACTTTTAAAAAGCAAGCAAATTAAATAAATTGAAGATTGAATGATAAGGACATGAATTCATTTGTCTCTGTTTTCTGCACTCTCTCTCTCTCTCACACACACACACACACACACACACACACTCTCTCTCTCAGAAACAATGCCATGAATTTACTTCATTGGTAAAAGTAATAGAAAGTAATATGGCTATAATCAAGTCAACAAATTTGAGAAATTTAAATCTGCATTTTTCCCAAATAGCCACTTCATATCACGTTAACCTCGTGATTAACCTCACAACTAATTATTCTACAAAAAGACAGGCATCATTGTGACACAAAATAATTAATCTGATCTCAGAAGAAAACAGACTTGTATGCGGCATGCTTAGATACCCACTATTTATCTCTCACACAGTTACAGCTCTCTGAAAGAACAGGAAAGTTTGTGTCAGAAAATTTTAATTATTCAAAAAATACATGTAATATTTTGTAATTTTTAATCTTTACATCCCTTTGGAATTTGTCATGTTGTTGTTGATGATGATGATGATGATATTTCTCTCTGAAATGAGATGTTACACTGTCTAGTTATTTTTGCCATTGCCCATTTAAAAAGCTATTGGAGCAGGAGGACTGGATTCTGGATCTCCCACCTCCCAGGTTTTCTCTCTGGGACTTAGACAGGAGATAAGCATACAGACACCTGGAGTGAGGCTGAAGTATGCATGCCCAGGGGCAGAAAAATAACTTTTGGAACTTTTACTACAAAAAACTTAGATGCCAAGTGAGTTCAGATGCCTACAGGGTTTGGTAGCAGCCAAGTGGGGGTTTTGGGAATTCCAGTGGTTGCCTCATGTGGAATTTAGGTGCCTAAGCTCTTATTCCAAGCATCTATAGTTGTTTCAGGATGTATCTCCCTGTATCATGGCCCTGATCAGAGCACAAAACAGATTCCCTCCCCTTTGCTTTTTCATTTTAACATACAATCTTGATCTGCTGTTCCCACAACTGCTTCCAAAAACACAAACTAGTTCTGCACTTTTGGCACATTACCAGTTTACATGTGCACACATATACATGCCCTGTGCCCATGGAATTAAACCCAAATCTAGCTGGCATTGCCTAGGAGTTTAGGAGGAGAAAGTTGCATACTGAATCCAGCTATAGGGTCACTAGTTGAATGACTCTGCAAAAGCCCCCAGTTTGCTTGGATCAGTCCTGATTAAAATTATTTACTTAGTCATTGAGTGCTTGCAATGTGCTCAGAGCTTTGCAGAACATGGAAGAGCCTTAGTTCCTGCCCCATACAAGCCATAGACAGACATTCACATTGGCAAGACACTGGGCGACCAGAAGATGAATTAACCACACAGAGGCACAGCTGTATTTTTTTAATGTATAAATAAGTAACACTTTTAGGGTAGTGAATTAACATTCATTGGCTTTGTCTGTAAACTACAAATTGTATTGGAAGAGTTAGTGACATTAGATTTTGACATTTACAAAGTGCAGTAATTAAAATGATCACATTTTCAACATTTCTCATACCACATAAAGGAAATATTGCAAATACCATTTATAAGGTAAATTCTAAGCTGTATTAGAGATAGAAGGCCAGGTGCTCAGTTGGTATAGACAAGCATATATTTGCATTGACTGCAGTGATACAGCTGATGATCTCATCATCATGGAAAGTCCCAATGGAATAGAACCTTCTTGCAGATCAAACACTACCTGGATTGATCTCTAACTAGGCCCTAAAGGTGCTCTTACTGGATATTCCATTTCTGTCCATCACTGGTGATTTTATCATGCCACCAAAGCTTTTGGTGTCCATGTGATTGCTAGCTATTTAGTGGCATTCCTTGGTAAAGATGCTTCGGAATTCATTGGTCTTACATCCTAATAAAATGTCCATACCAAGAAAGCCGCTGAAACTGAGCCAGTGCTGATGGGACAATTTCTGAGGTCAGGGTCAAATATCCTCATTTCTGATCTTGGATTGATGTTTTTGATTCAGTGCTCTTCAAGTTTCCTCAGTGCCTACATTTCACTTCCGTACAATAGAATTGCTATAACTCTGTTCTGTAGATCCACAGCTTCATAGCAAATCCTCACAGAGGCTGCTGCAGATCAACTGTGTGGGCTTGGCCCTAAGAATTTAGGACCCAACCATCCAAACACTTACACACTCAACTTTAAGCATGAGTCATTTCAAGTGTTTGCAGGATCAGGCCCATAATGGTTCCCACTCTGTGAATCTATTATCTTTGTTATTTGTACACTTCATAATTTTTTCATTAAAAATTAGTTTTTTGAAAAACTGCAATTTTCATTGATTTTACACAGGAAAAAAATAAATAAGTAACAAAGACTATTTAGCAGTGTTTATATACCCACTAGGAAGAAACACTTCCATACAAATCTGCAAGATCTAAGCCAGGGGTCTCAAAGTCCCGGCCCGTGGGCCATCTGCCGCCCAAGAACCTCCCCACCGCAGCCCGTGGAGGAGAGACACATGTAACCACGGTGCTGGCTCTGTCTGCTGCAGGCACAACCCCGCACAGCTCCCATTGGCTGGGGAAGAGGGACAGAGATAGCATCACTAGTCACCAGGCAGAGTCAGCTATGGAGACAGCATCACTTTTTTCCCCACAATGAATATGAACAAGTCAAAATACCGAACACAACGATCTGATGCACACCTTGCTGCAATCCTGAAGGTTTCAACTGCTCAGTCACTGAGTCCAAACATCAACAAACTGACAGAACTGAAGTGTTGCCAGGTGTCTGGCAAACACTAAACTCTCTGGCAGGTGAATAATTGTATAAAGTTGTATGACTATTTTTTATTTCAAATTTCTTAGAAATAATAAAACTCAGTATAAACGTGTTCTTTTCTGAACACCATCTTCGTGATATTATTGGCCTGCTGTGAGGATTTGGAGACTGGGAATGGCCCTAGGGTAAATTGAGTTTGAGACTCCTGATCTAAGCCAATGTAGAAACAGTTCATATGTCTATGTTTGTGACTTCTGCTCACAAAAAGCGGGGGAGGAAGGAGTTTTCCAAGAATGAAATGATACTTGAACCACCACAAAACAGATACTATCTATCAGGGTTTGAAAATCAGGAGAACCTGGAACTGAACTCTATTCAACACCATTCTCCCAATGCCCCTGTATTCCTGCTCTTTCCTACATGTTCTTATATTGGAGCCCATTGCTGTGTTATCTGAGTGCCTCCAAAGAATAAAATATAACAATGATATTTCCTGTGGGCAAGAGCCAGTATTGGGTGTGTTAGTGTTTGTTTTTTAATCATTATTGAATATAGAAGGAGGATGCTGGTGGGTGCGATGGTACTAGTGCAGGAAATTTTGCATGAACAGGTGGATTTTGCATTTAGCCCTGGATGTAGTGAGGTTAGGAGTCACTCTTATTTCATCTGGCAATGAGTTCTGTACTTGTTGTCTGGCATAATTTCAATGAAACAAAAGTGTCCTTGAAGAGTGAAGTTGTGAAGACAGAGCTGGTCCCTCATGTAGCCAGGGTTTGAAAATCAGGACAGCAACCTCATACACAAGTCAACCCTCTCCTCACTGAAATACACTTTTCCTTAGATTGGAATGTGTGGACCAGGTTTTTAGGCTGTGGAGGCAATGTATCGGGTTGCAGTGTAGGAAGATGCTCCAGTTGCATAGACCTGGCATAATTGCTGTTATGATACCTACTTGCTTAGAAGGCTTGGACAAAGTTGCAGGGGCATAGTCAGGGTTACTCTGCAATGTATTGGTCACTGGCTGTCATTGTGTGAGCCCTGATGAACAAATCACATATACAAAAAATAAGAAATACTATTTCTATGTTAATTGATCAGATTAACAATAACCTTTGGATGAGGCTATACTGGTCTAACTAGAGCACCCATAATTACTTCCACTTGAATATTATAATTCTGAAGGTGAATGACTAACAGAGTATTGTGTAGGTCACTAGTTCAAACAAACTGATTGATCGTTTGGACATTACACAAGAAAAATCAAAATAACTGAATAAACTACACATAATTTCCCACTTAATGGAGTATCTCTCTCTAACACACACACAAGCTTGTGCTGAATTAAAAAGTATAACTTATAAAATATTTCCCCAGTTCCACTATGAATCTTCTAAATAAGAAAGAACATGATTTTATTTTTATTGGTGATGGCAATTCTAGTTGCTATTTTTATCTTTGGATTTAGCAGAGGTTCTGAAAAGTTTGGGAAACAGACACAGATAATAAACTTGGAATACTAGCAGTTCTCTAGTTGCCTGAAATCAAGCTGAGAATTTCTGCTTTAATAGTCAAGTCGCTGCATGAACCTTCTTTTGATCTTTTTACACTGCTGAATTGCTCCTTGACTTTTCTTGTTTCCATTGGGAGTGCAAAATCATGTTACCTCATATGAACCACTGAATTTGCAGGAAAGGAATGTATTGCCATCAGGCACTTACAACATTCATCCTGAAATTTAGGATTTTCATTTCCTGTGTATCCTGTAACCTTTAGATCCATAACTGAGTCATGTTGAAAATATGAAGGAAATAGCTAAAGTTGTGTGACCCTTGAACAAGTATTTGGTAGTTCAGCCATCCCAAATTCTGCAATGATGATAAAAAAGAATCTTAAGAGTATTCAGAAAGATATAGCACCAAATTATGTTCAAATTTAACACTGGTATAAAAATTCAATAGACAATGTGAGAGCAGTATTTGGCCCTTATGATGAGATGGGTCGGCATGCGTCATTGTGGAAAATTGTATCTTCATGCTTGAGTATATGCTGAGGCAGATAATGGGTTTTTACACTGAAAAATATCATGCAGTCATGAGCAGAGGTGGGAGCCTGCCTATTTGCCATTAAAAATGAATGCAACACAGTTTCTCTCTTTCATATATTTTGTTAACCTCCATTATAAAAGCCATTGTCAGCATCCTACTTTGCTTCAGTCTTCTCACAAAAAATAAGATGTGACCAGATGACTAGCAAAGTTACCGTAGACAATAAAGGGGAAGGGCTGCAGCTCAGAATAAGTAAAGAACATGTTGGAGACCTTCTGAACAATTTGAATGAATTTAAGTCAGCAGAGCCTGATGCTATTCACTCCTGGGTCCTGAAGAAATTATCTGAAAAATCTCAGAGTGACTGGTGATAATATTTGGAAATTCATGGATGACAGGAGAGGTCCCTGAAGACTGGAGAAGGGCAAACATAATGCTCATCTCTAAAAAGGGGAAAAAACAGGAGCTGGGGAACTTTAGTTCAGTCAGCCTGACCTCAATACCTGGGAAGCTACTAGAGCAATGTATAAAACATTCAATTTGCAAATGCCTGGAGCATGAAGGGGTGATCACTAGCAGGCAACATGGATTTACTAAGAACAAATCATGGCAAACCAGCTTGATTTCCTTCTTTGACACAGTAATTGGTTTGGAGGATAGGGGGAATGCAGTGGACAAAATATACCTGGACTTCAGCAAGGTTTTTGACACAATCCCACATGGCATTCTGATAAGTAAGCTGCAGAAAGGCAGGCTTGGCGGAACTACCATTAAGTGGATACATAAATACTATATTCATTGTTGGCAAACCACAGGAGGGTTCTGTCTTTTTGAAAACAGGCAGCACTTGTAATGCCAATCAAGTATTGTGTGCAGCGCTGATACAGCTATAATCTTCCATGGGAAACTAACTCTTAAAACATCCTCTTTGGCACTGAGAGTTTTACAAGTATTTCAAGAATGAAGACACAGTCATTACCCATGGATGAGATTGTGTCTTCAGTGGAACATGGCACTTTATTTCTATTGTTACTAGGGAAAAGCTCAAATTCTGTTATCTCTGGGTAAGAAAGCTGAAGATGCTTTCACCAAAGGGTACAATGATTGCAAGAATGTGATAGTAAGGTTAAGCAGAAGTTGACAAAAGTGATCTTTGTAATGTCTAATTATAGTGTGACTGAATTGTAGAAGAAAGGATGCTATCTTTCAGCTATTAGAATATCGGGGTTAGAAAGGACCTCAGGAGGTCATCTAGTCCAAAGTCAGACCAATCCCCAGACAGATTTTTGCCCCAGATCCCTCAGTGGCCCTCTCAAGGATTAAACTCTCAATGCTAGGTTTAGCAGGTCAATGCTCAAACCACTGAGCTATCCCTCCCCCCTGTTCCGCCTACATTTCCTATCATGGCAAGGCAATACACAGACATGAAGATTTTCTGGGGAATCCTCCAACAACTTTTGATTTTAAGAGCTGAAGACGATCCAAACATCAATGCATGGGTTGCTAACAAAAATTATCTATCACATGAGATTGTGAATGAAATGATCTCTCTCATGGGAAATGAGATTCTACAAAGCAAAACTACCTGAAATCCAGCAATACCATCAGAATTGCTGACCTGAAGCCACTAACCTATCTGAAAAGGAACAAACGGCAATTTGTGTTTGATGGGTCAACAAATTCTTTTGACATTCATGAAGGCTGCAGAAGCTTTATGCAACTAGATAAAACTGACACGCAATACCTGTGCACAGTTGTGAAAGACACACTGGTTCATTGCATGTTACCCCTTTCCACCTGCCAGGGACAAGTATATGATGGAACGGGTAACATGGCTGGGAAATGTCATGGAGTTCCTGAATGGGTATAGGAACTAGAATTAGCAGCATTGTATGTTCACTGTTTTGCACACTGTTTAAACAGTGTGCCTGCAGGATTCAAGCTATTGTATGTCACAAGGAATGCTTTAAATATTTGTATGGATACTGCATAACTGTGCACTATTCAGCCAAATCTTCCAACCACTCTTTTGTGGAATATTGCTCTGAAATCAATTAGTCTTTTAATGCTGAGCATGGTAGCAAAGCCAAAGATGTTCTCAACCAGCTTTAACTGTTCAAGTTATATTTTGGACTTTAGCGTAACGAATAATCAGTTACACTGAACAGACAACCTGAGTTCTGCAAAAAACATCTGTTCTTTGCAAGAAGGCTTACAATCTGTTGAGCTCACTGTAGCATTTCTGACATGTCAGAGAACCAATGAAGCATATGAGCTATTTTACCAAACCATAGTTGTGGAAGAAAAATGGTTAACAGACAAGCCCTCTCTACCCATCACCAAGAGTTCAATCTTCTAGATGATGGATCACATCCTCATCAATTTGAAATGCAAGAAGCCTGGTTTAGGCAACAGTACAGTATTTTGGTATTCTTTCAGGTGAACTGAGATATTGGTTTGATAAAAGCTGTTGGGTTTAAACTAAAACACATTAAGGCGGCTTTAATTCAGAATGAGAATGTTGACATAGGGATTTAATGCAGTTTAACTAACCTGCTTTAAATTCACACCTTTAGTTAATTCAGAGTAAATTTCTTGAGTGTTCTCATGTATACCAGCCTTAAGTTACACTAGCCCGTAATATGTATGAGGCGCTGAAAATGTAGCTCAGAATCAGTGTTGCAACCATGCTGTATCTTCAGTAGCCATCCCTACCAACTATGCTGATAGTAAGTAGGGTGTGTGGTATGCAGGCCCTTACATTGAATGTATGCTGTTACAGGATCATTATTGTGACACTGGCAGACCAGGTGACAGCTCTTGCTAGAGTCCCAGGCCAATTCCCTTGTGTATTAGTATAGATCGAACTGATTGTTAAATGTATAAGAGTGTATTTGGTGTTTAAACTTCATGAAAACTAATGGGGTGTTACTTAGATTGTTTTCACTTATCTGTATCTTGTTATAATGTAGTAGCAAACATTTCCATTGGGTCTACCCCTGTAACTAATTAACGCAAACAAGAAAGAAGGTTTGTGGAATGCAAATGAAGAACTTTAACAAAGAAAATGCAAATTTCAAAGCAAGTGGTTATTGTGTGTGATGACTGGAGGTCAAAGATTCTAAGTGCATTCCTCACTCTCCATTATCGAAGGAAAAGCCCTCATGCGTAGGGACACTGTCAGCTTGCTTTCTGTGAGTAGAAGCTACAAGTATGGATTCAAAGAAAGATCCTGAATCTCTGAACTGTTTGGACTCTTACAGGGAAGTGCACCAGATGCAAAGTGGAGATCCCCAGAGACAATCTGGGAACCCTGAAAAGACTTTTTGGAAACTGGCAGTTTATTACATCACTGCCACCATATGGAATTATAAACTGTGATTCACCTGTACGTGTATATTACCTGCTTTAACCTCTCAATAACTCTCGTTTCCTTTTCTTAGCTAATAAACCTTTAGTTAGTTTACTGTAGAATTGGCTACAGATAACTGGTGTTGTCTCTGGTGTAAGATCTAGAGTACCAATTGATCTGGGGTAAGTGATTGGTTCCTTGGGCCTGGGAGCAAACTTATGTGGCGTGATTTTTGGTTTAAGTGACCTTTTATCACAAAGTCCAGTTTGTCTGGGTGGCAAGTTAGACTGGAGAGTCTAAGAGGACTGTTTGTGACTCCATGGTAAGCCTGTTATAGTGATCCAGGAGTTCACATTTGTCACTGGGTTGGTGAAATCTAATTATAGAACACACCACAAGTTTGGGGCGTTGCCCTGTTTTCTGACAGTCTGTCTGAGGTAGGCATTCATGGTTGTGAGCCACTTGAGACAATGTGACAACTATCATACTGGGATAATCCTCCCTCACCAATTTGCTCAAGGCTTGCAACCAAAGCAGTCTCACCGCATCCAAACATCTGGCTTACCATATTTAGAAAAAGATGAGCAAAAAATCTAAAAAGTTTGCGGGGAGTAGACAAAGTGCATTCAAAAGATAGAACATTGGTATGGTCACTGTACTATGCCTTAATCCTCTAACATAAATAGTAAAGAAGATCTCATTTAGAATTGATTCTTGAGGGTTAAAGCAGATCAATAACTGCTGTCCTCTACAACATTACAGTGTGCAGAATTTGTTAAATTACCGATATGTACTGGGATGCTGAAATTCATCACACTGTCCACCCTACAACTGAGTTCATTTACTTTACCATTATTGAAAAGCATAAATTATGAAGCTTCATTCCACTGGACCCTTATATTAATCGTCCTTTCAAAATATGAAACGTCCTTGGAAAAATTGTTTCCAATAGTAGGCATCTGACATTAGTTACGGTGATATTATAACCAATGTAACTTAAAAAGTGGTTAATTGCATGAATTTCTAGCATTGTTGTGACTGAAAATGTTAGTCATTAAGAATAAACAGCATTTAGGTATTTGGGTTCAAACCCAGCTGTTCACATATTGAGTAGTTAGAGTTAATATGCACTAAGATGCGACAAAATCTTGTCTAATGAGGAACAATTCATTCAGTCCTATGATTTCTCTCTCTTTGTGTATTAAATTGCATATACATATATATACACACACAATTTAAAACTGCATCTTACATTGCTACATATATGGAGTTTTAAATTTCAGGGGAAATGCCTTTTTGTATTGCAGAAAGGTGGAGAGTTGCTGTAGAGAGTTTAAAATATATTTTAAACTTTGGTAAAATAGATGTTATTTTTATGCCACAGCAAATTCAAAGAAGATGAGAACATTTATAAAATGTAATATAACTTGCCAATAATTTTCCTTGATGTTATTGAAAGAAGATGTATATTTGCATCAGCTCTATTCCCAGATCTATTGTTTTTAAAGGCTACTGCGTTGATCTTATAATCCTGTATTTGTGACATTCCTGTGCAAGTCATGGAGCAAATGACAATAGCAAAAAATTAGTATTGAGATTTTACTACAGAAAAAAGTTAAAGGAAGATGGATAGTAAGAAAGTTCTTGTTTAAACACAAGGGTTGAGATTTTCAGAGTAGTTTAGGGGATTTAGACACATGAAGATGGGTTGCATATGCAATATAACACCCTTTTCTAGTGCAAAAAGAGGACAAGAAAATATTTTACATGTCCTAAAATTATTTGGATTCTCTTGTTTCCCATGTCACTGTCCCTAAAATGCATCTGACCCTCTCGCTGTAAGATTAAGCCTTCCTGTGTTAATTCTTTCAAGTACTGTTGCTATTTGAAGTTTAGGTAATCTAATTGGCAGAGCAATGGTTTGATCACCCAATGAAACTATACCCATGTGACTTAGGTGAACAAATACATGGTATAAATTCTGGATTTCATATTTCAGATACTCATGACCCATTTCTGAAAAACCATTGGCCAAATGTGTGCATAAAATATTGATGTCAAAAAAGATTTAAAGTCCCCATTGTTTCATGGACAATCTGCAAACACTAAAAAAGGGACAAATCAATCAAATGAATTGCTCAGGATGAATAGTTAACCAGCTGTATTCAGTGCACTAGGGATAGCACATCTGTTCTTATGAAAGGTGCCATAAGATCTGTAACTATTAAAAGTAGACATGTCCATAGGTTTTTGTTGTTTTAAATCCAAAAAGTCAAGGTGTCCCTTAATGCCATGCTGGAGCACTGGTTTTGTTATTAACTCAGAAAGAAGATCACCAACTACTGAGTCAATATAATGTATTGACTGTGATGGAGTGGACACAGCTCATGTTAGTTCAGGCAGGGAAGGAGCTAATTCACTGGGTGAAAAGAGCCAGTTGAAGAACCTATCACATTTGGAGAACCAGCCCAGCCTCCCAGCTAGAGGGAGTGTTTTCAGTGGGCTCGTCAAAGCAGATACTTTATCTGAAAGAGGAAGCTACTTGAGATTGGTCAGAGGCCTCATCTGGAGTACTGTGTCCAGTTTTGGGCCCCACACTACAAGAAGGATGTGGAAAAATTGGAAAGAGTTCAGCGGAGGGCAACAAAAATGATTAGAGGTCTGGAGCACATGACTTATGAGGAGAGGCTGAGGGAACTGGGATTGTTTAGTCTTCAGAAGAGAAGAATGAGGGGGAATTTGATAGCTGCTTTCAACTACCTGAAAGGGGGTTCCAAAGAGGATGGATCTAGACTATTCTCAGTGGTGGCAGATGACAGAACAAGGAGCAATGGTCTCAAGTTGCAGTGGAGGAGGTCTAGGTTGGATATTAGGAAACTATTTCACTAGGAGGGTGGTGAAGCACTGGAATGCGTTATCTAGGGAGGTTGTGGAATCTCCTTCCTTAGAGGTTTTTAAGGCCCAGCTTGACAAAGCCCTGGCTGGGATGATTTAGTTGGGAATTGGTCCTGCTTTGAGCAGGGGGTTGCACTAGATGACCTCCTGAGGTCCCTTCCAACCCTGATATTCTATGATTCTATGAGAGGGAAGTAGCCTGTTTCTCTGTTTTTTGTCTGAAGAGTGCACAGAGTGAAGTGCCATTGAAGCCTGCGTAAAGAACCCCCAAGAAAGGGAGGGAGGGAGGTGTTTGGAGTTTTGATACAGGCCTATTTGGAGAGCTCATCACCTTTGAGAGACTGAGAAAGGAGTGTATTTACTTTGGACTCTGTTTCAATTGATTTTGCTACAAAGTTCTGGGCAGAAACTTGCAGAAAGGAGAGTAAACAGACCTGCTGGTGTCAGTGGATCAGTTTTGTTGGAATTTTGTTTTGGAAGAAAATGATAAAAAACAAACAAACCAACAACCAAAAAAATCAATGTTGACATTTTAGGAATAAATAGATTTAGTTTTTCATTGTGTAACACCTTCATTGGTTTTTTGTTTGTTTTTTTACTTTGTACAATATTATATAGTATTCCAATCATTTCAAATGACCTAAAACAAAAAACAAAACAAAAAAATGGAATTTTCCATCAGAAAGAATTTCAAAATTTTCACTTTTCACTCAGATTTGTAACAAAGTCAGATTTCAAAGGCTCAAAATCCTTCTGTCCTCTGCACAGTTCTGGTTTATATTGCCATGAACTGAGTTTTCCTTTTGTGGCCCTCCTTTCCAAGTATTGATTAAGTCCACTCTTTTTATTCTTATAAGAAACGATAATATACCAGCCTGACTGGGTATGGCTATAGGTAACAGATGTAGGTTTCAGTTTGTCCCAGTTAAAAATATGCTTTATGTAATAATAATTATATATAAATAATTTCTTTGCATATCTTCTTCGCTAAACTATTGTGGTACTGAACATTCAAGAGTACATACAAAATACTGCAGAGCACAAGTATGGTATAAAATAATAAAAGTATGCCAGACTTTCTTGAAGATATAATTTAAAGTAAGATTGGTCAGACCACTCTTGGAAAGAACTGAAAAATAAGCTACTTGAAACCATGTAATATGAATATAGGTGTTATAGCTGAGGAGAGAGGCAGAATTCAGGGGCACTTTACAGATATATTTATTCTTAAAGTGTGGATTTTATGTCAGTGAAAGATGACTACATCTATTTTGGGACAAAATAACTTAGTAATATTAACCGCTGAAGGTCTATTTAATAATAATAAAACATACTAATAATTTACCAAGCAATTGCAATATTTCTCTGAAAGTTTTAAAAGTAATCTGTGTTCATGTATAACACTGGTGGCATTAGAATTCATAATATCTGCTGCACAGAATGAACATGGGAATATGTATTCCTCTTTGATTTCAAAAACTACACGAAAGGATCTAATCTCTTGTTGCTATCATGCATAACTCTTATAAGAGAGTAAATATTTAGTATAATTTATGCTGTGCCATATCCATCAGCTTAACCTCATGAATAATGTACTTGCTTAAGTATTAGAACTAAGAACAGTTTAATAAACACTGTTAAAAATGCAGCAGGAAGAAAAATTAGATGATTTACACTGACTTTTGGACAGGAATTCACTGTCTCTCTTTTGTCTCTTGAATTACACTAGAGGTGCCTCAGCACCTGTTACAATGCAGAGATCAGTAAGGTCTCTGTAATGGATTGATAACATGCTGAAAGGAAATAGTTAAATATCATCTTAAAAATAAAAAAACTGAGATGAAGAGACATATAGGAATAGCATCCTGAAAATGGCAGTTATGCTGTTCGAAGTAAATTTATAGAACATTTTCCTGGACCACAGGCAAAGCACACAATGATGTCTATACTTAAGATTACCCAAGAAATTTCAAGATTTTTTCTTTGGGGCTGAAATTTAGCATGTTTGTCTATCAAGGAACACCCAAGCAACTTTGGCTGTCAGGGGCTACATTTGTCTGAGGGGAGGATGGCTTCACTCCCAGTGGAAACAAAGGGTGATGGTAGCCATTTGAAAGAGGGCATCTTTGCTGAGGACTCTTTTAGCCTCTCCCAGTGAGCACAAGATGAGAGGACAGTTCTGTGAGGAATTCTTTGTGGTAGAACATTATTTGCTGAAGGAGAAACTTCTTCACAAGTAACATTTCAGTGAGTTTGAATTATATGGATGTTTGAAGAGTCAGCATTATTCTGTTAAGATCATTCAGGATGAAAATAACGCTCTAACACCAGAGACATTTCTTAAAGGAACTATTTTTAAATATATATTAACTCATAAATGAACTAATTTAATTGCAAATTCTCAAAAAACTCATTCTGTACTCAGAGTAAGTGCTCTAATTTTGAGAGAATGCACTATATTCTTCATATGCACCACAGTGGTTGAATCCCTACATGTAGAAGTCAGCGTTAACTACAGAGCTGTGACTGTCTCTTCCTAATAAAATGACTGTACAACACCACAGAGCACTCACTGGCATGGATGTTATCATGAAGATACTTACGAACCGAGATGGGTTGAGCATCTTTTCTGTCCACTCCTAGTTCCAGTTACATTTAAGACAAAGCAAGCATGAATCATTAAGGTTGACTGGATTATGTGTATTAGGGGATAGCATATAGTGTATCTACAAAAGAGGTTTGTGCTTCAGTATGAATATCAGAGGTCCTGTAATACTCCTCCCTTCTTAAGTTTCACCCCATTCTGCACATCTCATGGTCTTTTTACTATATATGTTGTTATTTTTATAAATACATAAAATAAGATTCAGATACAGTAGCAAGTTACATGACCACACAAGGCTATCTTGAGGACATAATAGCTAACTCTAAATGGAAGAGAAAAGAGCTTCAATAATGAGTTCTAGATGGCTTTGCGAGACAGTTTGAACATTTACACATTCAGTAAAGAACCAAAACCAGCCAAATGCCAGGTATCTGCTTATAGAGACCTCTGTGTATAATTCAGATAGTCACATAATCAAAGGGTTTGTCTATATGGTGTTTTAGTGTATGGCAAGCTGGGATTTGAATCTACAGTGTGCTAGCCTGATGCACGCTAAGTGATTGTGTGGATCCTGCTGCTGCACACTAAAATTCCACAGTGTGCTTTGACATACTGATGAACAGAGAGTATGTAGCAACAGTTCCAACACTTATAGAATTATATTGGAATTACATTTTCATATTTTGAAACTTTCTAGAAACTCCAGGAAGGATATTAAAGTATAGTGTGTTACAACTTGGCCTTGTCCTCCCTCTTGACAGACACCACAAGTCTGTTTTGAGTGCACCCAAGAGCTGAATAACACATAGTGCTAAGCCTCATGACTGCGGGCAGTGACTGGCCACTGTTCCTAGCTCTGAGTCTCTCAGGTGTACACTCAGGTCTAGGCCCTTTGTCTGACATCTTTCTTGCACAATGGGGCCCTACAGTCCAGCCACCTAGACCGTAGAATTACTGTCACAGCCCTTGCAAGCCCCAGTTGCTTGGACATGTTCTCCCACACATTCCACCTGGCTGAGGGAGCTCTGACTTCTATTTAAAACTTTCAGGGACAATGTGGCATAAAGCAAGAAACCCAGACTTAGCAGTGGAATTTCTTAAAAACAAACACTCTTACAAAACAGGCAAACACCACAACAACAAAATTCTGAACAACCCTGCCTCCCATCTGATCTCACCCCACCAGTGCATCCTGGTTCTGGTCAGTGTCCTTAGATAAGACAGAGAATCCCCTGCCTTCACTCTCTCCAGTAACTCCTGCTTATTTGTGGCATTGGAAAGCCACCTCACAGAGATCCCCTTCTTTAAATAACGGTTATCAGGTAGAGGGTCGGCAGGTCTAATTCCAGCAACCCACTCCAAGATGGGTTTTTGTATAGAAAGTCTATTCAAATCAATGATCTCTAGCCCCCCCCTCCCACCCCCCCCGCAGCAAATCCATTGTTCCAGTAGGGAAGAGTCACTTAGAGTTGACAGTCCTTAATGGCAGGTTTCAGAGCAGCAGCCATGTTAGTCTGTATCTGCAAAAAGAACAGGAGTACTTGTGGCACCTTAGAGACTAACAAATTTATTAGAACATAAGCTTTCGTGGACTACAGCCCACTTCTTCGGATGCATATGAGTCCTTAATGGCTCACTAATTCATAGTCATTCAACTAGGTGCCCAATCCATACACAAAAGCCTCCCAAACACAAACCTTCCCAAATGGTGGTTACAGCACAAAATGAAGGTTACAGGAAAGGTTACAATCTAAGTAACACTTCAAATACATTATCACATTCACAGAACAAAATGGAGTTCTGTATTCATATCCCTCTAATCTGTCACATAGTACATTCTTCCTGGTGAATTTTATGGCCACTGTTTACAAATCTATTTTACAGCCTGTGTTTAAAAGAACCATTAGAGAACCCCAAAGCTTGTCAGAGACATTTTTTTAAAAAAAGGCAAATGTTTCCCAGATATTGAATTTGGATACTGAATGAGTGAAAGTGAAAAATGTTCCTTCAGTGAAAGTGTTCTTTATTCTCTGCAATTTAATACATAAGTGAGAAGGAGGACCTGTACAAATAAATTGTGATATTTTTGTTGATACAAAATGTTTTTGATATATAAAGATTTGTGTGCTATAGCAGAAATAGACTTGCCCAACTGCTTATGCAAATACTGAATATAACTGATAGAGAAGATATTTTTAAAAAATTGTTAAAAAAAAGAGATTGCACAGCCCTCTTGTGTGATCTTCGGCAAGTGATGTTAATCGCTTACTGCTTCAGTTCCTCATCTGTAAAATGGTGATAGTACTATTATTATTTTTAAATTAAATATTGTACTAGTAATTTTCTTAAGACAATCTATTCTTAAAAATTGAATTGAAATTATTGCACACACAGATTTCTTCATTACTGATTACACGTATTCCTCATATTCATGTGAATGTTATTCTAGTCAATCATTTTAAATTCTGTAGTCAGGTTGACAGCATACCTACAAACTATATAAAGCAACTGCTAGTTAGGTATCTGTACTCAATGTAATAAAAAATAATCTTTTTTCACTTCGAGACTGGAGGAAACTTCATATTGCTCAAGATGTTAATATGTAGTTCATCAATTTGAATTGCTTTTATCAACTCGATAAGCAGAAAAACAAAATATAAGAGCTCAATCAATATTAAGAATTTTTTTTCAAGTACTGAATACAAGTATTAAAGTGCCGAACTGTGAGTTAAATCTTGCTCCCACAGAAGTCAATAGGAGTTTTGCTATGGGCTTCAATGGGGCAGGCTTTTGGTCTATAAGATGTGGAAGCAGATCTTCAGCTAGGGTAAATCAGCATAGCTCTCCTGATCTCCAAGGGTGTAATGCTGGCCCCATTGAAATCAAGGGGAGTTTTGCCATTGACTTCAACAGGGCTAAGATTTCACCCAATTAATCTATTTTGATTTATACAAGCTGAGTGAGCATCTGGCTCAATTAAATTAATGGCCTTCTTCTGCATTCCATGCACACTCAAAGCTGCCCTTGTAAAATGAGAGAGAGGTATGCACAATACATGTAGTTTTGGGCTCCAGCGGCCTTCACAAAACTAAGATGCTCTTTAATTCTCAGAGAGGAAGACTTTGTAGGAAAATAATACTTAGTTTTATGTTATGAAGCTTCAGCATTCTAGACCAAATTGCTTTAAGATGCTTCATTGGTTCAGAAGCATGTTATGTACCATGATAAACAAAATAATCTCTGGGGGATTAAAACTCCATTCACAATTCCTCTTTGAATATAAATTAGGTAATACTGGCCAAAGGAAAATTTGTTGCTAAGTGGATTTAGATTTTTAAAAGTTTATTCTCAATGCTTTTAAATATTGGTATTGAACAACAAGTTAGGCTAGTGAAAAAGTCTAGAGGAAAAATTATTAATTTTCCCAAAAACACAAAAGCAAACAAATATTACAAAACAGAGCAATCTGAAAACTAATCACAAATATATACCAGCTGTGGACCTGTACACAGATTTCACTTTGAGGCAACAATTTTTTGGGGAACAATCTCAAAACATTAGCTCAGGCACTATCTCAAGCCTCATGAGCCCAGTTGTAATGTAATTAACCCAAAGCCCGCATCACCAGCCAATCAGAACTTGGTCTCTAGTCTTCTACAGCAGTGGTTCTCAAAGCCTATCCGCTTGTTCAGGGAAAGCCCCTGGTGGACCGAGCCAGTTTACCTGCCACATCCTCAGGTTTGGCCAATCGCAGCTCCCACTGGCTTTTGTTCACTGCTCCAGGCCAATGGGGGCTGCGGGAAGCGGCGCAGGCCGAGGGATGTGCTGGCCGCCCTTCCCGCAGCGGTCTGGAGCGGTGAACCACGGACAGTGGGAGTTGCGATCGGCTGAACCTGTGGACGCGGCAGGTAAACAAACCGGCCCAGCCCGCCAGGGGCTTTCCCTGAACAAGCAGCAAACCAGCTTTGAGAACCACTGTTCTACACTACTCTTCCCAACACCTTTGCTAGAGCCTGATGAAACTTTCATTGATGACCCTAAAAAGAGTCCTACTGATTTCAGAGGGATTATATTGAGTCTTTTAATGGGCAGGAATATAAAATGACCAGCTTTGATCTATCCACATGTATGACCCTGAAGAGACAATTGTAATCATCTAGTCTGGCCTCTGTGTGACACAGGCCATAGAACTCACACAAAATAATTCCTAGAGCATAGCTTTTAGAAAAACACCTATTTGATTTTAAAATTGCCAGGGATGGAGAATCCACCATGGCCCTTGATAAATTATTCCAATGGTTACTTACCTTCATTGTTAAAAATTTACACTTTATTTCTAATCTGAATTTGTTTAGTTTCCACTTCCAGACAGTAGATCATGTTATACCTTTCTCTACTAAACTGAAGGTCCCATTGTCAAACATTTGTCTCCCATGTAGATACTTACAGACTGTAATCAAGTCACCCCCTAACCTTCTCTCAGATCTTTGAGTCTATCACTTTAAGTGATGTTTTCTAATTGTTCTCATGGCTAACCTCTGAACCCTCTCCAATTTATCAACATCCTTCTTGAATTGTGGATGCCAGAACCGGACGCAGTATTCCAGCAATGGTCACACCAGTGCCAAATATTGAGGCAAAATAACCTTGCTACTCCTACTCAAGATCTCCCTGTTTATGCATCCAAGGATCTCATTAGCCTTTTGGCAACAGCATCACACCGGAAGCTCACGTTCAGCTGATTATCCACCATGACCCCTAAATCTTTTTCAGAGTCACTATTTCCCATCCTGTAAGCATGGCCCACATTCTTTGTTCCTAGATTTATACATTTACATTTAGCTATTTTAAAATGCAGAAGACTACATTGAGCAAGAATATTTAGAGAGTCTACTGACATCTTTGCAAAAAGACACTTTTTAAAAAAAATCTACAAAATAAAAAATGTTATGTGTTGCTACAGTCTGAAAAAGAACCCATATCTGAATTTATAAAGTTTCCCCAGTCCATTGACTGGTTTCCAGCTAGCAGTCAACATCATCATGAAAGTTCTTTTTATACCTGGAGAAACAGAGAAGCCTAATTTTTTAATGCATATTTGTAATGATTTTCTCTAAATTGATTATATGAATACATACAACAGGAGGGCCTGCTCCCACATGCCTTACTCAGGAAAATCTCCTGTAAGTGTTTTGCCTGATTCTAAATGTTCCCAGGATTAATTTAGAGAACAAATATCAGTGGGCCAGATACCCATTTTGTGTAAATTATTATATCTGAAGTCCTGCTTATTGAAAACCTTTTTTTATTATTATTAT
This sequence comes from Trachemys scripta elegans, assembly GCF_013100865.1. Taxonomy (NCBI): domain Eukaryota; kingdom Metazoa; phylum Chordata; order Testudines; family Emydidae; genus Trachemys; species Trachemys scripta. The sequence goes on along the minus strand of NC_048299.1, from coordinate 128,051,740 downwards.
TTCCAGAAGGCCTTGCTGATCTGCAAAACTTTTTGAAAGCTTAGAGTTATATTGCATGAAATGAATGAGTATAAATGGATATCCAATCCAACAAATAGAGCCTTGAAGTGGGGAAGGGAGAAGTAGGTATCGTCTATAGCCTGTACATGGAGAACAGGATGTGTTTTTTGGCCTTAGCAGGTTGTTTGGATAGAAGAGGTTGAGTTTCTGACCTGCATATGAGGAAAGAGAGGCAAGATGTTGTTGTTTCTGGCTAGCAGTGGAGAGCTGAGCTGGAGGATGGGTTTATGAGCCATATGTGCAGGTAAAAACAAGCACAATAATGATAGCAAAAATCTCTAGCCATTCTTTAAAATGTGCCTGATGTAAGGTTGGGATGTGTAAGAGAATTTCTAGTCTGTAGACTGCAGCTATGCAAAAGATTATATATATATAGGAACATGCAATGAGATTTTACATGTGTATATGTTTAAGTGATGGTATGAGCTGTGAGAGAATTTGAACATTTTTCTTTTTTCCCTTAACTTATCATGCCATACATTCAAATAAAAATATTTTAACAGATGTTTCATCTATTTTATTATTCTACATACTTTGTACATCTTGTAAAGTACTTTGGAATTACTTGACTGTAAAGCACTAACAGCGTAAAGTAATCATTCATTATTATACTAGTTAATAGATATATTGAACGCCATAAACTCTGGTTATTGGTTTACAAATGGTACTGAAACAATAAAGTAATAATTGATAGCAGTTGGATATTGACAAATATTTTGTAATATACTTATACAGTATAAATTTGCACTCTATATTAAAAAATATTAGTTTCCAGGCTTTTTAATGTTTGACTTCAGTGGGAGTTTTGTGCTCAACCGATGCAAGATTGGACAGGAGAAATGTCAGCTTTAATGATAATGTGCTAACACCTAAGAAATATACTCAATGCAACAAATATTGCCTACAATGGAGCTGTAATATTCACCATCACAGAACTACTATTCAAGGCCATACTACGATAGACTCCTAATTTCTGGGGGATACTTTTGTAGGAAGTTTCTATATGCGTGATAATTTCTAATTTATCACACCCTAGATGTCATCTCCAAACTGAGAAATATACACCACTGAGATTATGCTTCATTATCATAAACGATTTTTAAAACTTCAAAAGGGGAGAATGATACATTTGTATAACACAATACATTTAAGGCTCTCTAGAAAAAACCTTCTCTAGAATCTGTAGGCATTCTTTATCGGATATTTTTGTATTCATGCAGGGAAAAAATGAAGCTTATCTACATAAAGCTCAAATCATTTGATTTTGTGCTATTCAAGGGCAGAAGTGAGGAGAGACACCACCCACAGTATAGGATTAGGCTTCAGGACTATAACTCAGACAATCAATCCATCATGGCTGCTAGTACCACCTATGAGGAGTTGCGGGGGGAAGGGCAAAGAATCCATGCAATAATAGCATCATCATCGTGTTCTTATTATGCCTCTGGTGTTTAGGGCAATGACAAAGCTCCTCCACTCCTGTCTGTTTCTGGCAAGTCTTTCAATGGTTCCCCACCTGTGCCCCAGATTTTTCAGCTCGGCTTCAACAGCTCTTCACCATGTTGTTTTCGGACGGCCTCATTTTCACTTGCCTTCAGGTGTCCATCTTATTGCTACTCTGGTGATGGAATTAGTTTCCATCCGAAGCACATGACCGATCCATCTCCAACACCACTAGGCAATGATGGTGCTCAGATCCTCTTGACTGCACTGTGTCAATAGATCTTGGTTTGAGATTGTTCTGGGCCAAAAGATATGGAGGATTTTTCTGAGGCAGGTTGTATGGAATGAAGACTGTTTGGACTTGTCATACTTTCTCATTCCCCAGCATTCTGCACTATAAAGTAGTGTTGAAAGTATGCAGCTCTGATAAATCTTGACTTTGGTTTTGGTATTGTATTTTGATGATTTCCAGAGTATTTAAGCTCCTGAAGGTGTTCCTGGATTTATTGATTTTGTTCTGGATGTCCTGGCTTGTTCCACCGCCCTGGCTGATGGTGCTGCCCAAGTATATAAATGTTTATACATTAGTGAGAACATAATCCTCTATCCATACCGGTGATGGTAAGGCAATATTAAAGATCATGATATCTGTCTTATTGTGGTTGATTTTCAGTCCAATTTGCTGTCTGAATGCATTGAGTCAAGTTTTTTCTTGTAAATGTTGTTGGGTATATGATAGGAGAGCGACATCATCTGCAAAGTCCAGGTCTTCAAGGGATGAGAAGAGTGTCCATTTAATGCCTCTTATCATGTCTTCTGTTGCACGCCACATTACCCAGTTGATGGCAATGTTGCAGATAATTGCAGACATGACACACCCCTGACATGCTCCTGTTTTGACTTCAAAATTGAGCTCACTGTAGTCAACACTGCAGGTCAAGTTGAAATAGATATTAGAAATTACAATGCTAGTGCTAAAAACTAGCAGTTAGTCATCTGCTCCAAAGGCTGTTTGTGTATTGTTCCATAGGATCTCTAATCCCCCACCCAGTCTTTGAAACATATATGGGGAGGTCAGGAGGGCTCATGAAGGAGTATGGACTGTGGAGACTTCAATATGCAAATAACATCTATCCCTACATCTCATTCAAACTAATCAGTTTAGTTTAGTGGCTTACCCTTTGCCTAACGGAGCGTGGATCTTGGATAAGTATATACTGTTGATTCAGCCAAAAACATTCAGAATTAAGTGAATATATACACGAAAAACCAAAAATGTGTCACAAACAGAATCAGGAGTCTGAACCACAATAATAGTTATAAATATATTAATTATATAATTTAATTAATAGTGGTATAAATATATAGAATAGCATATGTCTTTCACAGCTCTAAGAGAGTTTGCAAAGAAGGATAAGCATCTTACTGATGGGGAAATTTAGGTACAGAGCAAGGAGGTGACTAGCTGAAGGTCACAAAGCACAGCAGTAGCAGAGCCAGGAGCAGAATCCAAGTCTCCAGTTTCCCAGGCCAGTGCTCTGCCCACTGGATCACTTTGCTTTTTCTTCTCCTAAAATTTTGGGCTGCTAATAATTTGAGCTATTTGTTAATTTGACTCTGAGTTTGTATCCTAATTATGTGGCTCAGGCTTCTCTCTTTGTAATAGGCCAAATTAAAATCACAGGTTGAGTTGAGAGGGGCTTGAAGGCGATTCCAGATTTTGTGGGTAAGGCCTGTCTCTGAGGAAAATATACTTGTATACAAACAAACAAAGAAACAACAAACAAAAATTTCTATTTATTCTATTATTTAAAAGCATTCTTTACCTCTGAAAGTTGTTTTATATGATCAGAGAAATTTCTCATGTTTAAATCTTAGCATACACCCCAAAAGCCCTATATTCTTTTTATTTAAAATAAATGAAATTTCATTTTCTTTTTAGCGAGTTCAGTATATTTTACTACCCATTGTTAATCAGAAGAGAAATTGAATAAGATCATAATAGCAACACCAGAGAGAGGCCCTAAAAGATCACAATTTAATTGCACATGATCCCGAGGAAAGCATACAAATGCTCCTCTTCAAAACTAGAAAACTTCCCTAATATGCAGTATAAATGAGTCTGCAGTGCCAAATTGTTTATGATAAGTTAAGGATTACTTGTACTGCATGTTTTTAAGGGCTTACATTTAACAATATAAGAAGGTTAACTCCTATAATGTTTTCAGTGATGAATTTTGCTTTTAGTATAGTGCCACTAGAGAATAGGTATTAATCTTAGCCTCTTATTCATTAGCGGACTGCAACAGAAAACATTAACTTTCTTCTTCCTCTAGCCATGCTATGTAAATAATTTACAACATACTTCCCCACTATGGGTTTTTTGTTTGGCTTCTGTTTTACTAGAATTTTTTAGGAGTGGACTAAAATAGGCTTCTTTACACAAACCTCATATTGTTCCTCATGACTAGGCAAATTAAATCAATTCTTGTGGAAGCAGACACTGTCTTTATTTCAATTAGATTGCCGATGATAATGTCCAGAGTTAGTTCTGTAGCACCCAGCAGCACAATATATTTTTGTTAGAGCTGTGTTACAAATTTAGTGCTTGTAGCAAAACTAGGCTTATTGCCAGCTTTGTGCAGACCATACGAAAGGATCATTTGCCAGTTTTATTAGTTTTCACCCTAAGCAATTTTCCCCAAGTGTTATGCATTATAATAGAATAGCACAAAATGGAGGGCAAAGAATAAGGTTGACTATGACACATTCTTCTTGCCCTGAAACTATAGAAAGAGTTCTTCTGAAGAGTAATAATCACATTCAAACAAGAGATCAATTTAAGAGGTGTGACAAAGTTCCTCCTCTATCTTGGTGGGTCCTGCACTTATTGGCAGATTTTCTTGACTCAGAGATTCACCATGTGGGTTGGGGAACAGCCCAGAGACCTTCCCCTCTGGAAGAACCCACAGTCCAGGTCAATTGGGAGGTTTGGGGGGAACCCAGGCCCGCCCTCTACTCCAGGTTCCAGCCCAGGGCCCTGTGGACTGCAGCTGTCTATAGTGCCTCCTGTAACAGCTGCATAACAGCTAACATCCCCTGGGCTACTGCCCCATGGCCTCCTCCAAACACCTTCCTTATTCTCACCACAGGACCTTCCTCCTAGTGTCTGATAATGCTTGTGCTCCTCAGTCCTCCAGCAGCACACCCTCTCACTCTCAGCTCCTTGTGCCTCTTGCTCCCAGCTCCTCACACTCACACCACAAACTGAAGTGAGCTCCTTTTTAAATCCCAGGTGCCCTGATTTGCCTGAATTGATTCTAGCAGCTTCTTCTTAATTGGCTCCAGGTGTCCTAATTAGCCTGCCTTAACTGGTTCTAGCAGGTTCCTGATTACTCTAGTGCAGCCCCTGCTCTAGTCACTCAGGGAACAGAAAACTACTCACCCAGTGACCAGTATATTTGCCCTCTACCAGACTCCTGTACCCCACTGGTCTGGGTCTGTCACAGTGGACAGGAGAGACTATATCAAGAGCACAGATTGTCCTCTCCCACATCCTTAGGAAGGGGCACAACAGGGAGGAAACAGCAGTAATGTTACCTTCATGAATCTTTTCCCACATCACACTGTTGAGGGGAAACAGAGTTTACAGTAATTTAGGGTAAAAAGGATCTGCACAAGCCCAGAAACCCTGTGTCTCTATCAAGGCTCTATTGCCTCCAGCTCATATCCTACTTCTTGTCAGAGAAAGCCAGTGGCTGCTCCAACAAACCCTGCTTAATGAGGTTTCTCAGGTACACAGGGAAGTGATTTGTGAGATGGGTATCATTGAGCAATGTTTTCTTTAGTATTGTCCAGATTATGGGATAGTAGATGGTTAGTGGGTAGATTTCCTTCTTGAAATAATGGTGATGTCAACCATTTCTGCTAGCAGGTATCCCAGACATTGTGGATTCTCTTTCATTAGCTACTCAAGGTATGGGCTGGTCATAGGTAGTGGCTCAGATTTCTGAGATACCTTCCAGGATTTCCTGATTTGTGATTGGTGCCAAATGTTTGGAATGAGTGTGCTGCGTTATCAATCTCCCTTAGCTTAGTTTACTCCTAGTGTCTGGAAATACCATCTCTGATGCAGAGGGATCCTCTCTGAAGCGGAAGTTAATTCCTCCCATTGTGGGAGTGTCGGGGGGGAGGGGCAGGTCTGGCATTCTTGGAGTCATTCCAAATGACAGGATGATGTAACATCCAAAATAGACCTGTGGGATATGACTTTCTTGCCACTACAGCAGAGGACAAATACAATCTCTTGGCTTCTCCTACCACCGATGAAGTTTTGAAAAAAAAAGTATTGTGCCAGTTTCTATCTTTGCTAATGTTTTCTTCTAGTTACTGTCACATTTTCTAGCTTCCTGCTGTTTCTGTGAAGGACATCTGAAAACTAAGAAATCCTTAGCAATTGTAGGAATGATCAGGGAGGAGGATACTTCAGTGTCAGCATGTAAACAGCAACAGTCTAGCAGTAGCAGGTTGATTTCCGGACAATCTCCTTGAGTGGTATGAGTGGTATTGAGTGGTGAATCCAGGAGCAGCTCATGGTGATGGGATCACCTTTCCCACGGATGAAGTTGTGATTTCATTAGAACTGGAAAGCAATGGGTATCCACCCTATGTCCACACACAGCCTGAGGATCAGATATAGTGTGTGACTGGCTAACGTGTTTAGTCTCAAAGATTACCTTAGAAAAACTTATGTTTGGGGCTTGACTATCAACAGTTCTGTCAGCAAAGATACTGATATCACTTGGAATGAGTCACTGGAGCTGACCCACCATGTCCATCAGCTTCGCTGCAGTATGTGGTGTTCTGTAGAATAACAGGTTCCCACTGGGTCCTATTTGGCCTCACTAATGAAGCATATGCATTTACTACTTTGTTTCAGGGGACTCGTCTTCATTTGAAGCTGGATGGGAATAATGTCAATTTTTTGTCTTTAATTATTTTTAAGAACATAAGAACAGTAAGCTAGCACTGAACCTGCTATGTCATCTAGCCAGGTTTCAATAAAATAGATTGTTTGGGGGGGCCTCATCTGTAATGAGGTTGTTGATAGCTGTCTGGTTAACCTCTGATCTTGCAGTGATCAACACAAACCTGAGATGTTGCGGTTAATCTTTGTGAGCGGCAGCCTCACGTGAAGCAGTGTGTGACTTGAGTTGACTAGAGTGGCTGTGGCTGTCCATTGATGCATTTTCTCAGAATCAGTTTGTGTTTTCTGCAGTTGTATGTTGCTTTTATGACTTGGATCTCAAAGGATAAATAGAGGGTGGAGCATCAGATATCCGGTGTGCAATCACATTGCTTGATCCTTGGAACACAATATTAAGGTTGCATCAACGACCAGTGTCAAAGAATTCTCTCATTCTTGAATTGTCCTACAGTGCAGTGAAAGCAGTACATTACCCACATCTCCCATTCAAATTAATATTATTAGCTATAATTTTTTCCTTGAGATGCATCAACTATTCAGTCCTTTGAGTCAGCTCATGGGCACAGAGACATTGTATAGATTGGTCAAGAAAAGGAACAAATCGAAAACGAAGCAGAAGTAAAACTACCATTGGGAGATAAAAGTTTTGAAGTCAATTGATTTTATCTTTTTCTGGCTGAATTTTGAATAAGAACAAGTTTCTTATGCACTCTGTCATCGTAGCACTTTGTATGTGAGACTGGTTAGGGAGGGATGCTTGTTGGAATGGTGATTATTCAAAGCTGGAGTGGTACTCAAAAGAAACAGATACTAAGTAGTTCCAGAAAGACATTTGCTAACAAAATACACATATTTGATGGGTTGTAAAATTTGTGGCCTTAAAGTGCTTGGCAGTGTGCCTTGAAATTGGAGCAGGCAAAGCTTCAGCTTCAAATTAGGAACTTTGGGGAAGTCATGTAATTTGCCTTTCCAACCTTGCACTGCATAATCTATGTAACAAGAGTCCAGGATTGTTGCTCTGCTGCCTAGAATGTCTGTTGAGTCAGTGTGAAGCAATGGAAAGAGCTACAAGCGTGGCTGAGAGCTCTTTTTGTTCAGAACATCTGCAGGTTGAATCATCACTGGGATTCGTGGTCTGTTACCATCCAATTTTTAAGCTTCCAGCATTTTTCCTTTATAAATTACACCCATGTGGTTTGCAACTCAGCTACAATAAGGCATGTATTTATGCCCAGCCAAGAATCCCAGAACATTATGACAGCAAAGGAACTCAGCCAATCACCACCCTTACTCTACAGCTAACTATCATGCAACAGTTAATTTGGTTGAATGAGGGGGACTGCACAGCTGGTGGATTACTTGGCCCAGCTGCCGCAGTTCTTCAAAACCACACAGACACAATAATCCTAAACACACAGTCTCTCACTACAGCACACCCCTCACTTGCCACCTGCACAAATCAACACACATCTTCCAGGTTTGACACTCTCTGTCTTTGTGTCTCTCTGAAGTGTTGAATGCCTGTTGAGTTAACGTAAAGCAATGGAAACAGCTGCAGGCTTGGCTGAGAGCGCTTTTCGTTTGAAATATCACCAGGTTCAGTCATCACTGGGCCCTGTGAGAACCAAATGGAATGTTGGTGTCCAAAGGTTCTGTGATGGTTGGAATGTGACAGCTGATCAGAAATAGAGGGAGTAACAGCTACATGGGGTAATACAGAGGTGGTTGTACCTCCACCAGGGGACAGCTAAGTGCACAAATTTTGTGCAACATGTATTCACAGCAGCATTGCTCAGTGCAACACAGCACATGGAAACAAGAACCCCCAAATACTACCAGCCTACATGCTGCTGTATGTGACTTCACTATTACAAGCTGCTTTGTGTTGTGTTAGCACGTTTGTCACTGTGGTGTTTTGTGAGTGTATTTCCTGCTATGGTGTTCAATAAAATAGTACACAGGCATACTGGTGGGCAGGCCTGCCACGAGTACTGAAACAGTCTGATTCTAAGCCATACTGAATTGGGCACAAGTGAAAAACAGTTCCTATATGTACTGGTTTATGGTGGCACCATTACCAGTACACCTCTAAGCTTTGACAACACACAATGCCAAGAGAGAAAGCTACTTTCACTGTCCATTTGTCTACACTGCAATGTAAGCCCAGGCCTCAGGCTTGAGGCCAAATCCACCTTCCACCTACACACAAATCTCTCCAACTTCGGATGAGACCCAGAATCCTAGGACCCACATCTCTAGGACCCACATTTCCTGAAACAGGACTGAAAGTAAAGCAATAGAAGTCCTTCAAATTGTGCCTTTTCCATATTGCTGGCTCCAGTTGCTGAGAATGCCCAGAATAAAAAGTTCGCTTGGCAGGATGTGTTGGCAGGCTGTTCAAACTTCCTGTAACATTCAGGGTGGAGAGTCAAATTTTCCACACTGCACGACAGTCAAAAGGCTAGAGAAGCCACATTTCAGAAGGACACTAGGAAGTCTGGGATATGGTTTACTGGACTTGAGTCTGGGTGCTGCAGTGTGGACGCCAGAGCCCCAGGTTTGAGCCTGGGTTAGAAAATTCTTAAGCTAGGGTTGACAGTGTAGATGTTTAAGCCCTGGGTTTTCTAACCCAGAGCCAACAGATTCAAGTCCTTACTACCCTTGTGCTTACATTGCAATGTAAACATATAGCCCCAAGCTTTTCCTTGGTTATTTCAATGGGAGGGAGCAATCAAGCCCTAAGCAATTTCCAAACAAAATTAAGTAATTCTACATAATTCTAAGTAATCACTGGAAAATGACAAGTAATTATCTTACTATGAATCAGTAATTAAAAATGAATACATAATTTTGGAGTTTGACTGTTGCTTCTAGCTTCTAATTATTAGCAACTGTTCAGATCCAATACTGAGAAATATTTTAACCCAAATGATACAAATGTAGATATGATGTTCTGGGAAGCTGAGAGAATAATACCAAGGGGAAAAATAATTGGCCTTGCTGCTGGCTTTCCATTAAAAAGGAAAGATTAAAAAGATGCATTCACTGGAAACAGAAATTAACTTCAAAGGTTACATATTAGAAATGGGCATTTGATATAATGTTAGAAAAAGGAGCACTCAGGGTATGTCTACCCTGCAATTGAACACCTGCTGCTGGCCAATGCCAGCTGACAGGATCCCTAGGCTCAGGATATGGGGCTGTAAAATTGTGGTGTACATGTCAGGGCACCTCTGATATCTCAGGCACAGGGAAGCCTGCAGAGCCTGGAGAACTATCTGTGACAGATGAAGGACATTTATCCAAGAACTAAACTGAAGAGATTTTGGGGACTGACTTGAATAGTAACCATCAAATAAGCAATATCTAGTTGTTGTTTAGGAAGTAGTAAGCTAGCCTATGTAGCTTCCTCTATCATGAAGGTAAGGCAGTGGTGTTCAGGCTTATCTGTGTTCTCTTTTATGATTGACATATTGTGATGGTCTGTACCTCATGGGAACACCTTACACCCCCATGTTCATCTTTATAAAATGATGGTGTGGTATCCAATGCAAAGTTTGTAATGTTGGGTGTCTTCGGAAGGCTCGTGATGCACTGATCATTGTTGTTATAGTGATGTTATCATAATTACTGTTACAGTAATGGTATAGTAATGTTATAGGTTATAATTTCATGTATATAGTTATGAGGCTGAAAAGGTATCTTCATGGCTCAAAGCAAGCCCAGGCAAAAACTTTCCAAGAGCAGAATGGCAGTTCACACCTCATCAGGGAATGTATGGGACAAACCCAGCCCAGGTTCACAGGAACAGACTCACAGGACACCAGCCTAGGCAACAACCAAGGATCTGTTGGACTCTCGAGTGAGTCACCCCCTTCCTTTGGTCAGTTTGGGACTGCGATGAGGTAATGCTCACCTAACTCTGAAGGGGTGGGGGCAAAGCCAAGAGGGAAGAAAGGACATGATAAAAGGGAGAGACGTTTGCCATGCTCTTCCTCTCTCTTCCACCTCCATTTACAGACATCACCACCAAGTGACTGAAGCGCTGATCAAAGGGGAGAGCCTGGCTGTGGTGAGAAGCATCTAAGTTTGTAAGGGCATTGAAAGTGTTAAGATCAGCTTAGAATGTGTTTTGCTTTTATTTCATTTGACCAAATCTGACTTGTTATGCTTTGATGTATAATCACCTAAGATCTATCTATGTAGTTAATAAATCTATTTGTTTATTCTACCTGAAACAGTGCGTTTGGTTTGAAGCATGTCAGAGACTCCCCTTGGGATCACTAGCCTGGTACATATCAATTTCTTTGTTAAATTGACAAACTCATATAAGCTTGCAGCGTCCAGGGTGCATAACTGGACACTGGAAGATGGAGGTTCCTAGGGTTGTGTCCAGGACCAGAGATATTGGCTAATGTCATTCGGTTGCACAATCCAAGGCGCAGCTTAAATGCTAGAGACTGTGCGTGAACAGCCCAGGAGTGGGGATTCTCACAGAAGAGCAGGGCAAAGCTGGCTCCCAGAGTCAAGGATTGGAGTGACCTAGCAGATCACCGGTCCAGATAACACCAGGGGAACATCACACCTATTATCACATGTTAACAGGACATCAGGTTTAGAGCTCTGCAAATCTGTGGATATCTGTGGATCATGTTTGTGGATTGTGGATCAGATGCGGATACAAATTTTCCAATAAAAAATAGGGCTGTAACCATGGTTGCCAGCTGTGAAAACAGCTCATTGATAATATTTTATTTTTCTTGACTTTCTTTCAGTGTTAATAGCAAATCTTATTGGCAAGATAGTGTGTTTGGCATGGTGTCGGACCATAAAATATATTTCTTAAAGTCACAGTCTTTGTCATTCATTTTAAGTGGCTATGGTAAAAAAAGTAGTTGATTTCTTCTTCTCCAACACTTTGATTTTTTTTTTAAAGGCAAAAAGAGGTATCTGATGAGGATAAAGTTAACATTTTAATTTTTTTGATAGAGCATTTAAAGAAAAATGCCATCCAACTGATAAATATGATCTACTGTTGAGTTCCACGGACTTTAAAATGAGCTGTACACAATGCCCACTACCAGTGGAGAGAAAAAGTCCAGAGCACAGGCCCATAGCAAGAAATCAGAAAGGATTTCTACACTTTTATTTTCCATCTGGGGTATTGGTAACTAGTTTTACCATCTGTTGTGATACTAGGGTTCATCAAGTATATACTCACAAGTATATAATCACACATGTGGACCTTACTCCTGTAAAGACTTACACATGTTCTTAACTTTACTTAAGTGAGTAGCTCCATGACATCAGTGAGAGTAATCATGTGAGTAAAGTTAAGCACATGCATATGTTTTTGCAGGATCTATCTATTTATGCAACAGCAGCAAATCCAACTGGGAAATAATTATACTCTGGCAAAAGACACAAAGCCTTTTTTGATTCCATTTAATCTTGAATCGGCCAATTTATCTCACTTTTTTTCACTCCTGTGTCAACAGTGAGACATAGGTCAAGTCTTATAAAATAAGAAAGACCTTACCAAAGGGTATTGTTAAGTGGTCTAGAGTGATGACTCACTGAATCTTTTCATCCATTGATCTGCCTGGGACCTAAGAGCAAAGTTATCTTCCATTAATTTCAATTAGATGGAGTTTACCACCAGCTTTGAGCTGCATTCCCAAGCAACCCAACTCCAAGAAGACCCAGTCCCGGTGCGCTGGGGGCCGCTACCAGCCTCACACCATCCATGGGCACTTCTTAACGGTTTCACACCCTCTTGAACTCTCTCTTTCAAGTTCTTTTCAACTTTTCCTTCAGTGTGTTTCTAGAAGACTAGAAAACTAATTTGTTCCTTGGCTTCTCAATGACGATATAACTATGCGTGTGGGTTCCATTCAGAAGATGCAATGTTAATGTTTCTAATACTTGAATGGTTTATTCCTTTTCTTCTAATTATTTCATTACAGAAATATTAGCAGATGAAAGTCTGTGCTGTCACAAAAGTGTGGTAGTTGTCTTCCTTATAGACTTTTTCATGGAGTACATGAGCAAACGTTTTCTCCAAATCACCCTATCCTGGAGTGCAGTGTTGTATTCCCACCTCACATCAATGCAAAATGAGCAGACGTTTCAACTCCAGAAACCACAGATCAGACAAAACCTGCACTGATCCCAGGGGATCTACAGAAGATTAGAAAAATCCAGGAAGAGGCCAGTGCATCCATGTTGGCTCTAGAGGCTTCTGCCCAAAGTACTTCTCTCCCTTCAACATGCACACACACTTTTCCCAGCCTTGACTTGTGCATCACCGATCCCACAAAGCATTCTCTGCAGAAATCACCTAAAGGTGATGGTGACGAAGAGTTAATCCCTTCCTCCTTTTTGCCTGGTAGGGGGAAAATCCACCCAGAGTGTGCAACTAATATCAGACTTTCTAGCAGGCCCTTCATATTTTTATACTTATTATTAACTAGTTGTGACCCATGGACATCTTGATGCCAACTGGCAGAGGGTACAGGAGTACATAAGGGTTAGAGGAATACCCTGAGTCTGGCACATACCTACTAGTCTGACAAAGAATTTCATGTAGGGTCTCTAATGAAAGCTTTTGTCACATTGGTCATCATAATCATAGCAAGATGTATGTACAGAAAATATGTGAAGAGTTATATCTATAAACTGCAAATTATGTTCTCTAGGTCTGTGCGTTAAGTCAAGTCACCAAAAGGTGATCCACATATGCCATCAGGCAGGGGGAAAAGATGCTTGTATCACTCTGACTGGTCATGTACAATCTAAGTATTGTATGGTTCACAATGGACACCCATTTACAGTCTAAGCAAAATGTTAATCAATAGATTGTGGAGGCTGCAGGAAAAATAAACAGCAGGGGTTATCCTTATGACAAGGACAGGTGCATCACAACCCTGGATTCTCCTCAGAAGCATCCCACTAGTGATTACTTAATTTAAAATGGCTGATACAGTTACATGTTATTTACTAAGAAGTGCTTAAGGCCTACAAATATCTATTGGAAATTATTAATCTGCTTAATACAAACAATGCAAACATAATGTACCGTTGGTTTTATTTCCATTCACTTTTGTTTACAAGCAAGCATTCTGGATTGTGTCCATCAGATATGTCACAAGCTAAAAGGGGAAGTGTAAGGTGGAAGCTCTCCACTCCAGTTCTTCCTCCTCTTAAAAGACACGGACAGTCCAACCTGTAGGACAGTGTTTCTCAATCTGTGGGTCGTGACCCGTACTGGGTCACGGCATGTAAGGTGGTGGGTCGCCTTGCTCTGGTCAGCACTGCCAACAGGGATGTTAAAGGTCCCGTCGGCAGTGCTGCCCAGCTAAGGCAGGTGAGTGCCTATCTTTTCTGACACTGTGCTGTGCCCCGGAAGCAGCCAGCAGCGGGTCCAGCTTCTAGGCTGGGGGGCCACCGGGCTCCGTACACTGCCCCCACCCCAAGCACTGGCTCTGCACTCCCATTGGCTGGAAATGAGTCAGTTTTCAGTATTCTGAGCTTTCTTATTGCTTGCAGTGTAGGTGGAGGGAGTTCTGTTTTATACTCATAGTTCTGTTTTATACCCTTAGTCCATGTGCTTGGAGAACATAAGTCCAGGCATGTCTGGTGGGCATTGCTGAGACACAGGTGAAGTTGAACAATTCTTGTGCAAGTGAGTTATTGCATTGTAGCTCCCTTGCTGGACAATGGCTGTTGTTGGTTGTTCAACACCTGCACAGGCATTGATTATCTCCCTTGTTATTGTCTTTGAGGAGCTAGTATCTGGGTGCTTCACAAACCCACAGCATATTTTAGTGACAATCATACAACACAATTCTCATAACTTCATATGCATTAGTGATATAAATATTTAGATGGAGCACTGGGTTTCAGCCAATCATAGCCTTTCCCTTGATACCTTACAAGGCATGCTTTGTATGCAATATCACAATCATATACAAATGATGAATATGGGGGTTACTGTGACACTCTAGCCCCTGGGGTGTAGAGTGTCACAGTAGTGTTGTGTCCAGTTCTGGGCACCACATTACAGGAAATATGTGGACAAATTGGAGAAAGTCCAGAGAAAAGCAACAAAATAATTAAAGGTCTATATGAGAAGACTTAAAAAAATGAGTTTGTTTAGTCTGGAGAGAGAAGACAGAGGGGACATGCTAAGAGTTTTTATGTACTTAAAAGGTTGTTACAAGGAGAAGGGAGATGTTACAAGGAGAAGGGAGAAAAATTGTTCTTATTAACCTCTGAGGATAGGACAAGAATCAATGGGCTTAAATTGCAGCAAGGGTGGTTTAGGTTGGACATTAGGAAAAACTTCCTAACTGTCAGGGTAGTTAAGCACTAGAATAAATTGCCTAGAGAGGTCGTGGAATCTCTGTAATTGGAGATTTTTAAGAGCAAGTTAGACAAACTCCTGTCAGGGATGTTCTAGATAATACTTACTCCTGCCTTGAGTGTAGGGGACAGGACTAGAAGACCTCTTGAGGTCCCTTCCAGACCTATGATTCTAAGATGAACAGCACTAATCTTTTTAGTCTCTCCTCATATGGAAGCCATTCCATATCCTTGATCATCTTTTGTTGCCCTTCTCTGAACCTTTTCCAGTTCCACTATTGCTGGCGATCCCTCGAGGTTGAGGATGATCTCTTTCATAGGTTTTATATTTCATGGGTCCTTTGGTGACTGAAGAGTCTGATTCTTGGGCCACAGGCTTCTTGGCAGACATTGCAGGTGGTGTTGGAAGATAGGGTTGGGCCATGATTGCTGCATGACTGTTGTCTTTCTTTTCTGCTGTTTTTCTGCGACCAAAGCAAGGCGATTTTCCTCAAAAATCCACAATATCTTCTTTGAAATGGTGCGACCAGAACTAGACATCGTATTCAAGGTGTGAGAACACTATGGTTTTATATAATGGCATTATGATATTTTCTGTCTTATTTTCTATTCCTTTTCAAATAGTTCTTTACATTCTGTTAGCCTTTTTGACCGTTCTGCCCATTGAGCTGAAGTTTTGGGGGAACTATCCACAATGACTCCAAGGTCTGTTCTTGAGTGGTAACAGCTAATTTAGAATCTATCATTATATAAGTGTAGTTGGAATTATTTTTTCCAATGTGCATCATTTTGTACTTTTAATGTTGAATTTCATCTGCCATTTTGTTGCCCAGTCACCCAGTTTTGTGAGAGTCTCTCTGCAGCTCTTCGCAGTCAGCTTTATACTGAACTATCTTGAATAATTTTGTATTATCTGCAAACTTGGCATTCTGCAACTAGAAGGGGAAAAAAACATGACCTTCTCTCCATTAGTAGCTCAACACAAGCTACTCTAGCAGTGTCAGAATGTTCTGTTCCAGAGACTAAACATGTAACCTTCATGCCACACATTTTAGCTCCTCTTGCCTGGTGAGCAAAGAGTCTTATGAATTAGGTTTCCCCCAGGCCTGAGTCTCCTGCATGGCAGCACAACGTGCTGCAGCTGTGCAACTGTTTGTCTGTTACAATCTTAGGTTTGATTAGTAACATGCTGCACACAAGGTTCGTAACTCGGTTCCGGTCTTCACATTCTAATACCTCATACATGAATCAAAGTGCAGATTTTTCAAGAGACCATTTTTAAGCCCACCACCACTGCTGGGCTGTTGCCAACTACCTGCCCCCCTACACTGTTCTGCATCATCCCTTCCAAAAGCAATACCTCAGTACTTGTCAGTCACCTAAACATCACACGTAAATGGAAGGATCAGAAGTACAATCAGAGCCATAGACATCCTGAAAATAAAGCCTCACTGTGCTTTATTGGCTTGAAAATGGTCACAAATCTTTCAAATCTTTCAATGTTCTGTTTTCCTCATGAATGTAACTGTACTACTGCTTTCCATCAGATTTTTTTTTCCATTTAGTTTTTAATCTCATTTTAGTTGTATTTCTATAAACAGGTTTCAGTTTCACGGCACTTACAATTTATAAAGTATTCTTACAGGTTTTTATCTGTTTATCTCTTAATTTATAAATCTTGATTATTACAGCATCTTCTGACCTTGTGTCTCCCTTCTTCCTTCTCTTCTTCAGCTAATGCATTTTCCCATCATTATGTGTGTGGTTCATGGTAAGTTTTAAGAAAAGTAATAGGCTCATCGTGGTGAAACTGGGAGACATCATTGAAACATGGCATAGAAAACAGAAAGGGAAAATGGGCATTGTTTTGTTAGTAAGTATTTTTTTTTTATTTGAGGTAAAAATAAGAAAAACTGCATATGCTTCAGCAATACAACTGCTGAGGATCTAGTCCTACCATTCTAATCTGGTAGTGTTTTATACCCCATTTACACATTGGCTGAGGATTTTGTTTAGTCAGAAATACAGTTCCTTGTGTCCACAATTACATACTTTTGACAACAGGCAAGCATGTTGCAGGCAAACTTATTATGATTCAAAAGGAAAATTCTAAAGGAAAATTACCCTGCACTTCTTGGGTACCTTGACTGCCGAGGCTAGGCCCTGGTTATTGCTGAGGAAACTGAGTTTCAGACCTACCTACCAGAAAAAAACACACACATGAAAACGCACACCTGAGAGTCACTGCAGCTACAAGCTCTCTTTTTGGGAGAGTTAATAACTGATTGGTGACAAATGTGTGCATTCAGTTAGTAAAAATATACTCTTAAACTAGAAAATACATTGTATTCTACTTTGTAGGCAATTTGAACATAAAATCATATCAGCTCAATATCCTAGGTAAATACAAAATAACTAAGTCACTGGGCCCGTCTGCACTGTGTGTGGTCATTGGCACTTGTGCAAACTGTGTCATATCTTGCAATATGATAAGATCACCTGCCAGGTTCTGGTCATGTAACTGGGCAGAGGAAGATTGCCTAGTGTAAGAACCTGCTATGCTATTTCCATCCCTGCTGCAGAAGTAGAGGACATAGCAGGAGCAAAGCGGTGCGACTGGAATGTCCTAAACAGTACCAGTCCCTGGCTGCAGCATTGGCCCCATGTAGCTATTAGCACTCAGCTTCAGTTAAAGCAGCCTTTTGGCCGTGCTTGCTTATGCCTGAGAAGCAGCTCCAGGACCAGATAGTGGAAATGTAACCTTTATGTCACTCTTGCATGACTCCTTGGGCAGAGCTGAATATCTGGCCTGGCAAATGCAAAGTGGACTTAAGTTAGTTTGGAAAACTGAGTTGGTAGTATTTTAAACCCACCTTGCAGAGGCCTAAATACAGTGACCAAGTCCTTAAAAGAGTAGTGTTGGCAGCACTCATGGTACTTCTGGTACTACCGAGTCATGGAATGCCTCCTCCCAGCAAAATGTGCCAAAATGGTGTTCCGGCACATTCCGGCACCATTCAAGCCTTGCCTAAATGCAGTACAAGACAGTGGAGAATGAGGCCCACTGTATCCATAAAGCCTCAATCCAAAGATGCATTCCAGATCTTGTGCTTCAGTATAAAGTAAGTTTCTCCCTATTACTGCAACCACTGGAACTACATGTACACATCAGGCCACTAGCAAGATAAAGACAAATAAGAATCTAGCATGGAGCACAATCAAAAACCTCTCCTTTCCTACCTGAATAATCATTTTATTAATTTTCCTAAGAGTCAAAGGTAGCTGAGTGGGACCTGTTGCAAAAAACAACTTATAGGAATTGTGACAGACCAAGACCAGTGGGGTACAGGAGTCTGGTAGAGGGCAAATATACTGGTCACTGGATGAGTAGTTTTCTGTTCCCTGAGTGACCAGAGCAGGGGCTGCACTAGAGTAATCAGGAACCTGCTAGAACCAGTTAAGGCAGGCAGGCTAATTAGGACACCTGAAGCCAATTAAGAAGAAGCTGCTAGAATCAATTAAGGCAGGCTAATCAGGGCACCTGGGTTTTAAAAGGAGCTCACTTCAATTTGTGGGGCGAGTGTGAGGAGCTGGGAGCAAGAGGCGCAAGGAGCTGAGAGGGTGTGCTGCTGGAGGACTGAGGAGCACAAGCGTTATCAGACACCAGGAGGAAGGTCCTGTGGTGAGAATAAGGAAGGTGTTTGGAGGAGGACATGGGGAAGTAGCCCAGGGAGTTGTAGCTGTCATGCAACAGTTACAGGAGGCACTATAGACAGCTGCAGTCTACAGGGTCCTGGGCTGGAACCCGGAGTAGAGAGCGGGCCCGAGTTCCCCCCAAACCTCCCAGTTGACCTGGACTGTGGGTTCTTCCAGAGGGGAAGGTCTCTGGGCTGTTCCCCAACCCACATGGTGAATCTCTGAGGCAGAAAAATCCACCAATAAGCGCAGGACCCATCAAGATAGAGGAGGAACTTTGTCACACTGGGGTGCACACTGGTGGGGTGCACAGCGCGGCGGAAGAAGGAGAGGGAGAGGGTTTATGTTTTTTTCACCACAATGGATGACGTAGTGCGGGCACTGATACAAGCTACGGCGGCCCAGCAGGAGGCTACCTGTGTCCAGGCAGCTGCCCAACAGGAGGCAGTGCGGCTGCAGCAAGAGACTAATCGCCTGCTGATGGACCAGGCTTCTCAAGACCGAGCTATGTTGCGGGAACTGGTAAACCAGGTAAAGTCCCTTACAGAGCTGAATCGCCGCCATGATGGGACACGGCTCATACGGACCAGCCATTGGCTGCAGAAAATGACGCGGGAGGATGATGTAGAGGCATACCTTCGGGCCTTTGAGAGGACAGCCCTACGGGAGGCCTGGCCTTGAGATCAGTGGTCTGGCATCCTTGCCCCATTCCTGTGTGGGGAGGCCCAGAAGGCCTACCATGATCTGCCTGAAGAGGCTGCGGCAGACTACCCCCAGCTGAAAGCAGAGATCCTGGCCAGATCTGGGGTAATGACAGCAGTGCGGGCCCAGCAGTATCATGGTTGGAGGTACCAGGAAGAGAAAACCCTCAATTGTATGACCTCATCCATCTCGCACAAAAGTGGTTGCAAACAGAGTCTCGGAGTCCGGAAGAGATACTAGCAGTTCTGGTCATCGACCGACATGTGAGGGGACTACCACCAGATCTTCATGCCTGGATAAGCCAGAACGAACCCTCCACCTATGACGAGGTTGTCACCCTGGTAGAGAGGCGAGGGAGCTGACCCGACCAGTTAAGGAAGAGGCACCCCGGGTTAAACTAGCAGCACCAAGCCCTAAAGTTCGGGTGACTGGGCCACCAGGATGGCCCAGGTGGAAAAAGAGAGAGGCTGAAGGCCCATCAGAGGCCACAAAGAGTCGGAGCACTGAGGGAGAAGAGGATCGTGATGTTAGACTGCCCGAACCAAGAGACCGGGGAACACCTAGGGCTCCATACAGACGTTATGCCTGCGGGGAGTGAGGAAACATAGCTGCACGGTGTCCCAATGCTGAGGAGCCTATGCAGTGTAACCTGGGGAACTGGGCAGATCCATGCTCCCTAATCCACCTTGGGGGGGTCTCACTAACCCCACATATGTATACCAGACCAGTGAAACTAAATGGGGTAGGGACCACAGCACTGGTTGATTAGGGGAGTGCTATCACGCTTATCTCAGGGAAGCTCGTGAAGCGTAGTCAGCTGCTGCAGGTTAAACGTACGGGGATAACGTGTCCATGGGACAGTTAGCTACTACCCCACCATCCCAGTAAAAATCGAGATCGAAGGGAACACTACTGAGGTAGCAGCAGGTGTAGTCCCCAAACTCCCATACCCGGTGCTCATAGGGAGGGACTTCCCAGGGTTTGGAAACTTACTTCCAATAGGGGGATTGGAGAAAGATGGGGACCCTAAAATTGGTGAGGCATCCACAGCAGACTGTCAACCCCGAATCTTCTCTGAAATATCCCCAGATTTGTTCTCTACTCCCAGACAGGGTAGAAAGACAAAAAGGGAAGGAAGGACAGCTAAGGCCTTGGGAACCCGAATACTGACCCAAAGTCAGAGGGTCGCTCTTGTAGATAGGTGGACCCGCACAGCTGAAAAGGAGGCCACGCAGGAGGGAGAAGCACCTGAGTCTGACCCCCACCCTAATGCTTCTGAACCAGTAGAGGCAACAGAGACTGAGCCCCTAGATCTTGGGCAGATTAGCCCCGGGAGAGGAAATTTTGGAGGGGACCAGGCAGAAGACCCAAGGTATGACAACATTAGGAAGGAGGTGACTGAAATAGATGGGGTCCCCGTGGAAGGGAAAACCCAGGGATCAGGACCCTACTTCATAATGAAGAAGGATCTCTTATACAGGGGCAGAAGGTACAGCAGATCCTAGTACCTCAAAAACACCAGAACACTGTATTAAGTCTTGCTCATAGTCATCTTTTGGGGGGTGCATTTGGGGGTAGAGAAGACCCTGGCACGAGTCCTACAACGGTTCTTCTGGCCCGGAGTACATGAAGAAGTGCGGAGGTACTGTGCCTCCTGCCCGGAGTGTCAGCTGAACAGTCCCCATCCCCATTTGAGTGCACCTTTAGTACCCCTTCCCATCATAGAGGTCCCCTTTGAGCGAATAGCCATGGACCTAGTGGGACCCCTGGAGAAGACAGCTCAGGGCCACCAACATATACTTGTTGTTTTGGACTATGCTACTCGCTACCCAGAAGCTGTCCCCCTGCGGAACACGGCCTCTAAAACTATAGCCAAAGAGCTAGTGGGGATCGTTGCCCAAATGGGGCTACCGAAGGAGATATTAACCGACCAAGGAACCCCATTTATGTCGAAACTAATGAAGGATCTCTGTATGCTGCTCCATATACATACCCTGAGAACTTCGGTCTACCATCCGCAGACTGATGGGTTGGTAGAAAGGTTTAACCAAACCCTCAAGGCTATGATAAGGAAGGTGGTAAGTTGGGACGGGAAGGATTGGGACGCCCTACTACCCTACCTTAAGTTCGCTATCCGGAAGGTATCTCAGGCCACAACCGGGTTTTCCCTCTTCGAGTTATTATACGGGCATCACCCCCGTGGCATACTAGATATCGCCAAAGAGATCTGGGAAGAGGAACCCAATGAAGGCAGAAATATAATAGAGCATGTAATGCAGATGCGAGACCGGATAGCCTGGGTTACCCCTATTGTACGGGAACATTTGGAGAAGGCACAGGAGGCCCAGCGAACCCATTACAATCGCCAGGCAAAAGTGCGACAGTTCCAACCAGGGGATCGGGTTATGGTGTTGGTACCCACGGCAGAAAGCAAGCTTCTGGCCCAATGGTAGGGGCCCTGTGAAGTGGTTGAACCTGTGGGGGAAGTAACCTAAAAGGTGCAGCAGCCAGGAGGCAGAAAACAAGAACAGATTTATCACGTTAACCTTCTGAAACCCTGGCATGCACAAGAGGCATGCACAATGGTCCAAAAAGACCTAACCCAGGAAAACAAGCCTTCCAAACAGGTGAGGGTGTCTCCCGATTTAACACCAGACCAGAAGAATGAGGTGTCTGAGATGATCTTCCGGAACCAAGACAAAACCGACTTGAACAACGGAGACATATCACCACATCGTCACAAACCCTGTGGCCAGAGTAAAAATGAGGCCCTATCGGGTGCCAGTGGCAAAAAGGGAGGAAATAAAAGCAGAAGTAAAAAAAAATGCTGGAGTTGGGGATCATCGAAGAATCTCACAGTCAGTGGTCCAGCCCAATCGTGCTGGTGCCCAAACCTGATAGCACCACAAGATTTTGCAACGACTTTCGGCGACTAAACGAAGTATCCCAGTTTGAGGCGTACCCCATACCTCGCATAGATGAGCTAGTGGACCGTCTGGGTAATGCCCGGTACTTGACTACCCTAGACTTGACAAAGGGGTACTGGCAGATTCCCCTTGCAGAAGACGCAAAGGAAAAGACTGCGTTCTCTATACCAGAGCGTCTTTTTCAATATATTGTCCTCCCTTTTGGACTACATTGGGCCCCAGCTACCTTCCAGTGCCTTATGGACAAGTTATTATGCTCACATAACGGTTATGCTGCTGCCTACTTGGACGATGTGGTCATTCATACCCCAGACTGGGAAACCCACCTGGAGAAGGTGGAGGCAGTCCTCGATACCTTCAGGCGAGCTGGCCTTACAGCAAACACTGCCAAGTGCGCTGTAGGGTTTACAGAGGCCAAATATCTACATTGTGGGAAAATGTTTGGTAAAATCCCAAGTGAACAAGTTAGAGGCCATCCAAAATTGGCCCCAACCAAGTCGCAAGAAACAAGTCCGGGCATTCCTAGGTGTGGTGGGATATTACCGACGATTTATCCCCCACTTTGCCACAAGGGCAAGCCCCCTGACAGACCTAGTGAAAGCCCATGGACCTGATCTGGTGAGATGGTCTGACACAGCAGAGGACGCATTCACAGACCTATGGACTGCCCTCTGCAGTAACCCTGTATTGATAGCCCCTGATTTCACCAAGGAGTTTATCCTGCAGACGGATGCATCAGAAGTAGGGTTGGGAGTCGTTCTATCACAGATGGTCGGGGAGGAGGAACACCCAATTCTATACCTCAGTCGGAAACTCCTTCCAAGGGAACAAAAATATGCAGTGGTGGAGAGAGAATGCCTGGCTGTAAAATGGGCCATGGAAACATTGCGCTACTACCTGCTCGGGCGCAGATTTGTCCTCGTGACCGACCATGCCCCTCTTCAATGGATGCAGCGGAACAAGGAGAAGAACACAAGGGTGACCAGATGGTTCTTATCCCTCCAACCTTTCCAGTTCCGTGTGCAACACAGAGCAGGGAGCCGTCATGGAAATGCCGATGGCTTGTCACGTGTGCACTGTCTGGCGTCCCAAGCTGCCCAACCCCTTGGCGTTGAGCAGGGGGGAGGGATATGTGACAGACCCAGACCAGTGGGGTACAGGAAGGTGTTTGGAGGAGGACATGGGGAAGTAGCCCAGGTTGTTGTAGCTGTCATGCAGCTGTTACAAGAGGCACTATAGACAGCTGCAGTCCACAGGGCCCTGGGCTGGAACCCGGAGTAGAGGGTGGGCCCGGGTTCCCCCCAACCTCCCAATTGACCTGGACTGTGGGTTCTTCCAGTGGGGAAGGTCTTTGGG
Source organism: Trachemys scripta elegans (assembly GCF_013100865.1). NCBI lineage: Eukaryota > Metazoa > Chordata > Testudines > Emydidae > Trachemys > Trachemys scripta. Next base: position 128,028,205 of record NC_048299.1, on the reverse strand, counting down.
CTGTTCCCCAACCCACATGGTGAATCTCTGAGGCAGGAAAATCCGCCAATAAGCGCAGGACCCACCAAGATAGAGGAGGAACTTTGTCACAGAATGTTGAAATAAAGCTTCTTTTTCAATTATGCTGTTTGAAATTTTTTTAAAGGTACCTTAAAGGCAAAGGCTTACCCCTTACATGAATCAAGCTAGAGCCTATTACACTTAATGCAGATGGAAACTCCCATACAACAAAGCAGATGACTGCTAAAGAGGCAAATCAACACTGTATATCTTGAATAGTTTCCAGGGTAACAGTCCTGCTCTCCATTGATGTCAGCGAGACCAGGAGCAGGTGGTGAAAGTTCTGCACAACTTCTCCACGAAGGCAAATGTGAGACATTACATTAATTGAAACATGGGGCATTGCTCCATTATAAGCTCAATGAGTACAAGGGCTAATGTTGACCTGTTAAAAAAAGCAGATCTATTTTCATTTTCTTGTCATAGTTACCACTTTGGACTCTGGTGGGTATGTTACTCATACTTTTGGAATATGCATGTATTAGATTCTTTCCTTGAGGCATTTGAGGCTGAGAGCATTGTATAGATCAAAGTGAGCAGTTAATTGGAATGGTTTTAAACAGATACTTTAGGTGACTTCAGTGGGGCCCTTTAAGTTTTACTATTGACAGACAGGTTTTCTGTGAATGCTTTTCTTAGTCATTGGGCTGTAGCATTGTATTCTTAATCTGATATCCTACATTTGATGGTTATATATATGCCTGTAATATCCAATGACATTCTTAAACTTAATTTAAATGTTCTAAAAATGGCAACAATGTTTAAAAAAACAAAAACAATGAGGAGTACTTGTGGCATCTTAAAGACTAACACATTTATTTGAGCATAAGCTTTCATGGGCTAAAGCCCACTTCATCAGATGCATGCAGTGGTTTTCCATGCTCAAATAAATGTGTTAGTCTCTAAGGTGCCACAAGTACTCCTCGTTCTTTTTGCTGATACAGACTAGCATGGCTATCACTCTAAAAATACAAAGGGGTTTGTATATACAGAGCCAAATCCTACTCTCCTTACTAATGTATAAAGTCAGATTGTCTCAAACATCTATAAGTCAGATTCTGCTCTCTTTTGCACCAATGTGAATCTGGAATATCTCTACCAAATCCAGCGGAATTACTTTTGGATTTACACTAGAAGAAGAACATAATCTGTCTCCATGACACATCAAATTGGGTGATTTCATCCCCCTCTATGCCCCTGGGGAAAAACCCATGGGGTGTGGCCCTGGGCTGAGGAAATCTCTGGAAGACTGTGACATTGTTTAGTCAGAGAGAAAGGTTTGCCCCCCAGGGAACTGGCAGCCTGTAAACTCCATGGCACCCCACTGTTCTCAGAGGATCTGCTAAAAGGTTTAGTGTTATCTGTGTTCAAGTGTTTCCCCTCTTGCCAGCAACTTGTGAGTGATTTCTCAAAGGAGTCTTGGGTGCCCCAGTATGGTGACGGGCTGTGGGAAAGTCAATACAACTTGAGGTTTGACAGATTTATTGCTGGATGCCATGGGGGATGATATACATCCCACCTGGCCCTAGCTTATGCCTGGCAAATCCCCCTGTCTACGCAAAATTCTGGGATCTGGAGAGGGGTCACCATGGAAGTACCTGGCAGTGCCTCAGAGACGCATGACTCACCCCTTCCATATGGGAAGGGGAAGTCCACAAGCATATCCCCTCTCGGTAAAGTTGTTTGTGGGTATGAGCAGAGCAGGATTGTGCCTGTCTACTTTTCATTCAAGCCAATCTATTAATTTTAATTGCCTACAGCTGTCTGATGATAGGAGACATAATAATGAGGATGCGATGCCAAGCAAGTAGAATAAGGTGTGTCCCTCACTGAAGCAGGCAGCCACACTGTTTGTGGTAAAGTTTTAATTCTTTATCTTCATAAGTCTTATGACCATTTTTAATGGAGCAAATTCATTGCAGGCTTTAAAAGTGAAGTCAATAAATATAAAAGCATTAGAAAGCAAAGTCTGAACAGTGTTAAATAAGTCTAAATAGTAAGTGACCTGTATTCTCTGACATTTAGATGAGTGACTTTCATAGTGTTTGGGCTCTACTGATATATTCCAGAGTAATACTATATAACTACTAGCCTCCAGGTACCCTCACAAAAACCAGAGGCCCTATCCTCATTGATGTAAATTGACATAGCTCCATTATCTCCTGAGGTTACACCAGTGACCCATTTTAAATAAATAAATATGACCTTAATGTTCTACAACTATCCGTGTATGAATAAAGCTACTGTTATCCCTATGGGGCAAGCTAGGCACAATTAAAATAACTGTGTCTTGACCCAGTTAGCTTATCTTTGTTACAGCTACTCTGTTTAAACTCTGTAATAACTAGATTCAACAAATAAATAAGACAAGTAAATTTAATTGGCTCAACAAGAAGCTTAGGACAAGCTGGCACAAATTCTCTCTTTGTGCTAAGGGAAAGGAGACTTGGGGGTTACATACAAGCCTAGTGTGCATGTTACCTATGCAAAATATTTCTCCATTTGGATTTTCTGTCCTGAAGAGATTCTCTACATATGGGTTGAACAAAGCAGATAACTTTGTTCTTTGTTCATGACTTCTGAGTAGTCAGGCATTCCCTGATCTCTGGAGGAGTCAGAGCCTGCATTCAAGATTTTTCCATTCTTCAATGTCCCCTTTTATTTCATGCTGCAAGTGCAAACAGCTTCAGAAAACTCTTCACAGCAGATGGGTTTTTCAAGAGTTAACTTGGACACTTTGCTGTGAAGGCTGTCTTCAGAAGAGTCATGCCTGTTATGCAGAAACTACTTTGCTCTTAGAAGGTCATTAAGTCCTTTTTACACCTTCCAGCAATACCTTAAGTACCTTGAGCGTAGAATTCACAGTGTAGCTAAAGAACTTGTCCTTATTCACTCTCCTCTCAATTTCACTGGACAAATCATAGAATCATAGAATATCAAGGTTGGAAGGGACCTCAGGAGGTCATCTAGTCCAACCCCCTGCTCAAAGCAGGACCAATTCCCAACTAAATCATCCCAGCCAGGGCTTTGTCAAGCCTGACCTTAAAAACCTCTAAGGAAGGAGATTCCACCACCTCCCTAGGTAACCCATTCCAGTGCTTCTCCACCCTCCTAGTGAAAAAGTTTTTCCTAATATCCAACCTAAACCTCCCCAACTGCAACTTGAGACCATTACTCCTTGTTCTGTCATCAGGTACCACTGAGAACAGTCTAGATCCATTCTCTTTGGAACCCCCTTTCAGGTAGTTGAAAGCAGCTATCAAATCCCCCCTCATTCTTCTCTTCTGCAGACTAAACAATCCCAATTCCCTCAGCCTCTCCTCATATGTCATGTGCTCCAGCCCCCTAAACATTTTTGTTGCCCTCCGGTGGACTCTTTCTGATTTTTCCATCCTTCTTTTAGTTTGGGGCCCAAAACTGGACACAGTACTCCAGATGAGGCCTCACCAATGTCAAATAGAGGGGAATGATCACGTCCCTCAATCTGCTGGCAATGTCCCTACTTATACAGCCCAAAATGCCATTAGCTTTCTTGGCAACAAGGGCACACTGTTGACTCATATCCAGCTTCTCATCCTCTGTAAACCCTAGGAGAACTGGAAGGGACCTTGAAAGGTCATTGAGTCCAGCCCACTGCCTTCACTAGCAGGACCAAATACTGATTTTGTCCTAGATCCCTAAGTGGCCCTCTCAAGGATTGAACTCACAACCCTGGGTTTAGCAGGCCCATGCTCAAACCACTGAGCTATCCCTCCCCCACAAAGCCACATTCCTTTTGGACAGGGACAGTGCTGCACAAAATTAGGACTGTCTGGCTTTAACCCAGACAAATGGTCTGTTAAACCAAACCATTGAAGACAGTGACCTCATAGATGCCTGAGCTATTATATTATCCCAATAAACTAGAGGGACCAAGCAAGTAACCTTACAATGCATTGGACTTTGAGAGGACCTGGAGCCTGGCATCTTACTGAAGATACTTTAGTTATGTTCTTCCTCAGCTCTTCCCCCCCATCAGAAGTAAATACCATAAGAATGACATATAAAATAAATATCAATCAATCTTTGATTGAATGAATCCTACAGCCAACAGCCTCCCTTCACTATCCAACTCTGATTGATTCCCAGAGCAGGTCGATCCTCCATAATGAGGGAGGCATGCTGTGGAAAATATAGTATGTGGTCATGTAATTCAAAATTATGTCACAATGCATATGCATAAGGGGGCTGAATTAACATTGCACAGTCTACCTTAGTTTGGCATTTCCTAACTTTTGAATGCTTGACTTTGCAAATTTAATGTTCTTTTAACATAGTTTAATAACATTTCCTAATTTAAAAAAGAAATCGACCCCTCCCCTGAAATTCCATCCTGTGGAACCAGTTTGGTCCCCAGCTGGGTCATCAAAATGGGTTCAGAGCTTTAAATTCACAGCACAGATATCTACCACTTGAGCTAACAGAGAAACCAATAGCAGTAGTAGGCAGTTATTCTCTGTATGGACCAGGCACTAGAAGGGGATGAGACACACTATACTGGTTGGTTTTGTTTGCTGACAGCAGAAGAATATAGAGACACTGCAAGTTGGGTAACAGAGTGTTCTTTAGTAGTTATAGTCCTTTCTGCCTCTCTGCTCCCAGTCTATGTCCCCCTTTGTTACTATCATACATAATCCAGCTCCTATCCGACTCTTCTCTGTCCATCCCACATCCTGGCTTAAGCCCTCATCTACTCCTTCCCCCCTACCAGACATCTTCCACCATCCCTTATTTCTCATCCTTATTCATTCCACTCTGGTTGCTTCTTCATCCTCTTCTACACTGCCTGGGCCCAGAAGGGGAACATTGAGAGCACAAGAAAGAGTCTCTCTGTCTTGTGTCCAATGCCACAGCAGCCCACAGAAGCCAAGGGAAACACCTGTTCTCAGGCCCTGCAACTCCAAGATGGAGCATGTTCAGTCACTCTATGAGGATGGCACATGTGCAGTAGGGCCTATGAGGAAATGGAGCATGCTCAGTGAAGACAGAATCTTGAAGAATTCAGTTGCCAAACTCTAACAAATCTCTCCTGAGAGTGTTAAAATTGAGATTTTTCAGAAGTGTATAAAATGCCATACTTGGACAAGTTTTCATGGGGATGGCAAAAGCACATCCCTGATACCAAAGTGACCCCTTGCCAAATTCCAGTGCTTGCTCCAAATCATTTAGGCACTGCCCAGTCTCAACAAAATGGTCGGAAGAATATTTTTTAATATGGGCATAGTATATCCTTGTTCTCTGATAGGGCTAAACCATTTTAGCAGAAACGTGAAAGAAAATAAGAAAGAAAAACAAAGAGAAAAAAGTTAGCCTGAAGCAGACACCTGGCATAGATAATTTAAGCCCATATGGTGGAAGTTTGGCCAAGTTATAAACCACTGAAAACAGGTTCTTATGATAGAAAATGCCAGGCAATCTTAGAAGCAGCTGGTACCATCAGATCCACCTATCATAACATTCAGATCTAGCAAAGGACTATGTAGTCTATAGAAATTAGAACAGGAAAAGAGTTAGCAATATCCTCGCCAATGCAGGGTATCTTTCCCAGATAGAAAATGATGCTCTGGTGACCCAAAGCCCACTGCCATACAAATTGTCTTGGGGAGAAAACTGTAGAAGTGTGGGTGTTCTAATACACTAGTTGTTTGCCTCTGGGGCTCTGAGTTTAAATCCTTGTTTAAGGCACAAGTTAAATGTAAATGACTTTGGAACTCTTAACCCAGTCACGAGGGGATGTTTGCTATATTGCAAAGCAACCATGCGAGTTAGCATAATTGGCAATGTCTCTTCAAGTGAGACCATGTTCTGCATAGTAGAGGAATGATCGGGTTTACCATTACAGCACTCCACAGTGGCCCAGGACTGACTCATCCAGCCAAAGGGTTTCTTCTGATAGGTCACTGCCTTTGTTGAGAGCTGATGTAGTGGTGCTTTGGCCAAGGCATACTTCTGTCCTACCCCTTTCAGGGTGTTAAAGTCCAAAAGAAATCAAGAAAAACACCAACTCAAAACAGGATCATTTGACAAACCTTTGGCAGGCCCCTGACTTTCCATTCAGGGCCTGTCTTCAAATAACTAGTACTCCATCTGGTCTCCCAGAGTATGGTCATCCCTTCCATCAGGAGGTTCATCCAACTGGCAAGCTACCTCAGTCTCTGGGCTGCAACCAGTCTTTTCTCACATTAGGAGAAGCAGAGCTCAACTCTCCTTCCTGGTCAGCCCTGACCTGGGCTAGGTCTCCTTTTAAATCATCTCCCCATGCCTGACATATGCTGCAGGTGTACCGGCGTAAAGTCATTTGGGGCCACAGCCTGTCATTAACCCTCTCCTTGCCAATGTGGGGCCTGTCAATCCCATCAAAAGAGGATGTTCTGAAATGTGTGTAATAATACATTGGCAACACTGCATTGGAGCTCAGATCCAGAAAATCAGGAATATTATGGATTAAGGTGTGTCGACCAATTTGTAGGTCAGATTCTGATAATCTTCCTCTTGTTGAGTAGCAACTTATTCTGCTAGTAGCCCCACTGAAGTCCAGGGCAAACAAAGGTATCAGAATGTGACTCTGGGTAGCCTTCATGGTTACCCACCACCTACACTATACTTGCAACTAATATTTTTAGTTCCTCCATTCCATGAGCACTAAAGTCATCATAATTCTAAGGCAATCAATATAGGTGTAAAACAAATTACCTGAATCTCAGCTGTATTTAGGTTTTGTGATTTTTGAAATTTGCAAAGCATGAAAGAGATTTCTTTTTTAAAAGAAATAAATCAAATGATTGTACTTATAGTTAATTAACTGAAAACTAACATCATAAAATTTCAGTAAGGAAAGAATTCTAACAAGCATTCATCAGTTTCATAAGCTATTTACTGAATAGAACACACTTTTTAAAGTGTCAAACGAAACCATCACTCAGCCTGATCATTAAAAATGTCCTGACTATGCCCCTGACAGTATAAAGTAACTAAGTTACAAACAGTTTCCAACACTATTTCAAATTAATTGTACTTTGCAATCATACGTTCATCCCACATTTGAACAGAGAGAGGTCAAACAGGGTTAGGTAATGATATATAAACAAAATAAGGAGTGTATGTTTTAGTGCTGCTGGCTTCCTAAGTCAATAGGAGCAATGTGATTAAATAATTGAACTGTCTCACCTTATGCCTTGGAGCAGAATTCCAACAAGAGCAATCTTGAACTGGATGTACAAAGGAATGCAAAAGTCAGGAGGTGGACCAGGCATATTCAATAAATTCTCTGGATATTTTCCCCCCAACAATGCAAGTTTTATAAGCAAAATATCAAATAAACATGTACATCGATTAGTTAACCAGGCTCTTTATTGGGATTGATTTTCTGGCTGCTTCACTCTTTGTAAGACCTCTCAACCTTTTATAGCCTACTGTCTCTTTCTTTGTTATTTTTCTTTCTTTTTTTAATAGTTCTGCATGAGCTATTAAACTAGAGGGGCAAACAGTGCCCTGTATGTGGGGCACAGTAGTAATTAACCTATGTATATAAACAGCCAAAGGAAGGGCCTATCGAACAGGTCAAAATCTTACACTGTTTTTTTTCAGTAAGTATGTGCTGAATCAAATTATTTTGTGCCTACTCTAATTCTTTATGTTAGACCCATGTTAACTAGAAATAAAACTGTAGAATAAAGCACTTTCAAATATTTAATACTTGTTACATTGGAAGTGTGCATCTGCTCTGTTCAGTGCCTGGTTCCTATCCAGTTTCACCTTCTGAAAGCAAGAGAAGCAAAGATGGATTTATGTTGTGCCCTTTGGACCCTGAGCCAATTTTCTGATTCTGCAAGAGGAAGCAGGGATTTGACAAGAGCAGCCCAGCAATGAGAGAGGGCCAGGTACACCAGCACAGGCAAGGGGGATCCCTGCAATGCAGCATTAGTTGAGAAGGCCAGCACAGCTTTTGTAGGTCCCAATTGTACAAGGTCCCGAGTACCTTCTACAAGTGGCTGAGCTTTCCTAGCTCCCATTGATTCCAGTTGGAATTAGGGGTGCTCAGCACCTCAGAAGATGCATTGAGCACCACTCTGGATTGGGCCCTTGGTTTGTTATATATGTGGGGGGCTTCCAGTACATTCTCACTCAAAATCTATGAAAATATGGATTTTAACACCTGTACGGAATGAAGTGATGAACAGTTTGTGGAGAAAGGGAGAATGTTAACTTGAAGTTGTTTGAAATTAGATGTTGTTATAGAGTAAGTGGTAAGAGAAATTGTACGATGGGATAAGCTGTGGAATGAAGACCAAAAAGAACATGCTGCTAGGCTCACAGAGACACACAGGCTTGGTCTCCTGAACAGAAGCTGCACCCAGACTGCTTGTTTGGAATTTTGGGAGGTTGAATTTGAAGGTTGTCAGCTGACATCTGAGGAGTGAGGAAGCAGGATCATAAAGAAGGAATCTAGATTGTGATCAGAAAGGTGAGCATGACTGGGCTATTATAAGGTTAGCCTTTCCCTAGTGAAGAAAGAGGTAGAAGAGTTACTGGATGCATTTATGTTTCTTCTGGCTAAATAAAAGTGTTGTGGTTTTTAAAAACCGTAAGTGGGAGGCATAATCAGTTGGTGGGTTTCGGGAAGATCTGTAGGGGTCTCAAAGTAGAATTAGAATTAGGGAGGGCAGCCATGATCACCTGATATTTACAGGCAGATGTCCTGAGAGGAAGCTTAAATGGATAAAAGGACTACATTAGCAACCCAGAGAAACAGGTGTTGAATAAGGTGTATGCCCAGGAAAGTTTCCCTTAGGCATATCAGTTTTGAGGGACATTGCAAATAAGACTAGGACTTTGGGAAATTTTGGTTTAATAAGTTTTCTTGTTTATTGGATGGTTTATATTTGCCTGAGTTTGTTACTAAAACCTTAGGTAAATGCAAACTCTTGCCTGAGATAACATCTCTCAAATCCCAGAGAGGACTCACAAAGACAAAGTGAGGGTTTTGTGACAATAGGATGAAATGACAGTTTTCACTTGTGAGAAAGTGGGAATTTTCTGTAATATTTTTATGAGCCTATGTGGGCCTCAGTTTTTCCTATGTGTTGCATTGTTACTGGAGGAGTGGGAAGGACTGTTTGCTCTCAGGGCTGGCTATAAGACATAGGTATGAATGACTCCTAGCTTTCCAAGTCTGAATGAGTCATTATAAAGGAGTGGTTGAGACTGACCCCATATCAGTGGAGAATCTGAGAAGACAATGGCAAATCCGTTCACCAGGACATTGGCATATAGCAACCAACCACCCAGAGGAGGACCCAACCATCTCTTAGCAGGGAAGCTGAGCAAAATCTCCCAGCTTGAGAACAAAGGACTGTGAAGGTTTCGGGGGGGCAGGGGGGGAATAAAAATTGGCTGCTGGAAGGCGGCAGGGTTCCCACCTGGGAACTGACCAGGAAGGTCACACAGAGGTAGAGAGAGACAGAGTCTGAACATGGAGTTCACTGCAGCTTGGCTGAGCTCTGGGCTAACCAGAGCCCTTTTGAAAATTCCCCCCTTATATGTTTATCCTGCTGTGTTTGGATCTAAAGTTTTGTGTCTGGTGCTCACATGGTGTTGGAAGTGCATTGGAGTTAGCTATAGATGTGAAGAGTCCTTGACTGTGTTTGGATAATGTGATGTCTCGATGTTAAACTATGTGAATGAAGGTTGACTTTCCTTGATTTTATTGTGATTATGGTGGAGAAATTTGCTCTTGAGTAACCATAAACCCTAGGCAAAAGTGGGGTTCTCTTGTTTGTATTTATATGTGGTGTTTATAACTGAAAGTGGGCTGAAAGTGGTTGTAGAGCTACAGACTGTTGCTACAAATGCAGTTAGACTTCTAGAGGAAAGAGAAACTGTCCAAATACCCTAGGAAGCCTCCTTCAGAGGCACAATGCAATCAAACACCATGTTAGAGCATTGACTTAGGAGATACTCATTGGAGAATGAGCCTTCAACTGAATCAATAGCACCACTTACAACTAAACCATACTGAATACTCATTGGGGTCTCCTGTCAATCAGTGACTCTCTCCGGTATTGCTTAGGTTGAGAAAACCAGGGAGGGCTCAACAGAAAGTGCTATGTCTGCTATTATATAGTCACTTATCCAATCAGACTGTAGCATGGAAATTGTGTAAACTTTTATGTGGCTTATTAATAAAGTTGACATTTAGGAAAGAAGCGGCTATCGGGTTGGGGAAAGCTCATCAAGATCTATGAACTGAAAACAGAAAGTCCTCACAGTACCGCCGCCTCAAGACCGAGTGGAAGAACAACGTGTACCTGGCACGCTCCCGCATCCAGGGGCTGAGGCTCTACGCTGCCAGGGACCTGGAGAAGCACACCATGGTCATCAAGTACATCGGCACCATCATCTGCAACGAGGTGGCCAACCGGCGCAAGAAGATCTACGAGGAGCAGAACCGAGGAATCTACATGTTCCGCATCAACAATGAACACGTCATCGACGCCACGCTGACGGGGGGCCCAGATTTACAAATCTACCCATTTCAATTTAGGATTCATTGGGATGACTTGTAAATTAATCAGAGGAATTACATATACTGGTTAGGATTTATAAACCTAGGGGAGGATTATAAAATATTGTGTAGGATTAGTAAATCTGTTGTATAGTGTATAAATACATTTCTAGACTTCTAAAGCTGTTGTATGTGTTAGCTAAATTATATGTTTAAAACTGTGGGGTTTTAATTTTAATGGGGTTACCAGGGCTGGCTTAGACTTGCTGGGGCCCAAGGTCAGAGCTGAAGCCCGAGCCCCTCCACCTGGGGCCGAACCCTGAGGTTTCAGCCCTGGATGGTGAGGCTCAGGTTACAGGCTCCAGGCTGGGGCTGAAGCCCTTGAGCTTTGGCCTCCCTGCCCAGGGTGGTGAGGCTTTGGCTTTGGCCCCCACACCCGGTGCAGCGGGGATCGGGCTTTGTTTCAGGCTTCAGTCCCCCCTCCTGGGGGCATGTAGTAATTTTTGTTGTCAGAAGGGGGTCGCCGTACAATGAAGTTTGAGAACCCCTGATTTAAAATAATGATTTCTAAATCAAAACTGTGGATAATATATCGTTGGGTTTTGTAAACTAGAGGCAGGATAAGACACGTAACACTAAGTCTAGAAAGAAGCAGATTTATAAATCCAATTTACAGAACAGAAATTCATAATGGAGTGTATTCTCCTAGATGGGGATTCAAAGGAAGTGTATCAATACTACAAAAATAAAGGTTTTCTAAAACTTGTTCCTCGAAAAGTAATAGACAGGACCAGTTCTTGCATAGAAACAGAACAGATGGTCACGTAAGGCAGCAAAGCAGCAAAATATTCAGTGATTCTTTGTGGGGGAAAGTAGGCCAAAGGGGTGACTGAACACTGCTAAGGAGCAGATATTTGCTGATAGTCTCGATTAAAGCAGAAGTATGAGGGTCAATGATCAGAATAAAAGAAAAGGTACACCATAGTTGGAAACAAACTCCCCATGGCCACTTATGAGTGTACAAACTATGGTGGAGTTTGTCAGCAGCTGGGCATGGGCCACCCCATTCAGAGGAATCAACTAATTTCTCTTTCCAAATGGACAAAATAGCTTAGGGTTAGGGTTACCAAAATGGTAATATGAGCAATATCAGATCTCTCATAATACGGCATTATAAAACCAAACCAAAACAAAACAAAAAGAACTTCTTGAACTGTGTTCATTCAATAGAAGGTGCCATAGAGTATCATATAACTCGAGCTGTGGCACTCAGATAGACTCCAGAATTCAAAAGAAGAAAGAGAACATGCAGCGTAAGCAGAATAGTATGAACTGCTTAAATCAAAGCGCAAATGTATTTCAAATCAGCCTTGGCTGGAGTTAAAATTGCGTCTGCCAACCTACAGATTTTGTTTGCGTTTGCAAGCACTCCAAGGAACAGCTTTTTATCCTGTCTCTGGATATCCACAAACTATGTCTCCTATATTCCCCTCCAATTCAAGGTGGAGAGGGGAACAAACGAAAGTAAAAAGAAGGCAGAACAGCCTTCAAATCAGCAGAGAATGGGAGAGGGCTGCCTGTTTCTTTTGGTATCCCTCATGGTAGAAGAGAGATGCGGCTTGGTTATAATTAGCACAATGGGATTCTTCCTTCAGGCTACTGGATGCAGACAAGACCCCATGGTTCTTAGAGATAGTAAAAACTTTCTGAAATTTGATTTTTGACTAAAATTTTTCATCATGATTTCAACAAAAAACTGCAGGAAGAAATGACAATTTTCCTTTTTTTTTTTTTGTTTAATTTGTGTTTTGTTTTTTTCCAGCTCTAGTAGTTCTCCTTAGCTCTAGAGCTCTTCAATTAACAAAACACAGACTGTGGTGTTTAGCATCACCGCCCCACATCTTTATAAGTCCTCAGCAATCATGGAAGAGAGGAACTACACTTCACTCCCTGTTTGAATCTCAGGCTCCTTTCAATGAGGTTTTTGCAGCTCAGAGTGTCTGGATAGGAAAGGGAGCAGCTCATTTAGAATCAGAAATACATCTGTTTTTACATCTGTCAGTAAAAGCAAGGAAGTTAATGCTGCTAGAAGTCTCCTCCATGTGGAGTCGGAGTAATGTACAAGATTTCCTTTGTTGTAGGAGTAAAGCATGAGACTTTGTCTTTCTAGCGAATAAAGTGAATCTTTGAATCAGTAAATATTACACAGAAAAGGCAATGAAATTTCTTGCAGATATACCAAAAGTCCTGCCTGAAGCACGAAACACACATTGCACTCCAGGCCATGCTTTAAAGGATTAAGCATCTGCAAAAAATATAAAATTGCCACACATCATATAGGACAATATGCAGTGCCACACTTCCAGGAGACTGATCTACATACACACTTAGGCAGGAACTGAAACCAGGTGTACACTAGAAACATTCACCAGTTCAGCACTATCTGTTAGGTGTGTGATTTCTATGATATATTATTTATACCAGCAAATACCCTAGTGTAGATGCAGTTATATCGGCATAACAGTGCTTTAGAGAGCATAGTTTATTTTGCTCTGGCAGCAAAACTACATTTTTTTGGCAGTATAAGCTGCATCTAGACTAGGAGTGTTTGTTGGTATAGCTCTATTGACAAGCCTCTTCTACTGAGTGACCGGCCTCAGATGGGGAACACAGCCAGACTAGACCATAGCAGCATCAGGACTGCATATGCTTTACCATTTATTTGTGTTTGTTAACTATATTATCCTAAAGCCTGCCTTGGTCTTCACTGAAACACAATACACTTGGCACTCCTCTGTCCCACATAAATAAAAGCCATTCATCCTTCTTTTTCCCTCCCAGCCATTGGAGACAATATCTTGGCTGTGTCAACTGAGTTCCCCTCTCCCCAGCAGTAGCACTCTCTGCATCTCTCCCATGATCCCTGGTGTTCTGTGTGTGTGACAGCACAGCAGGAAATGTAAAAAAAAGAACACCCTGAATCATATGTAGCCTGCTCTGTTATGTTTGTAACTTGCACATGGATGATTTTTTACGTAACCACATGGTTTGGGTTGGAAAAGCATGGGGAGGTTTACTGAGTTTGCTTGATCACCCTGATTTCTTGGGCACTAAAGCAGAGAATTTTAAAGTGCATCACTTCCACTCTTAATGTAAGAATTTGGAGGTGCTATCGTGCACAATTCTCACCTCCTCTCGACTGATGTTTCTTAAACACAGAACAAAGGATCTCTGTAAAACTACAATTAAGTTAGTGAAAACAAACGTAACAAAACAGAACAGTTTCTTCTGTGCTAACAGAAGATCACTCAACGCCTGATGATGTCTTTCTGGAAATTGTTCACAATAACACAGGGCTAAGTCTTGGGAAATGGGACATAGGCTAAACAGCCAGACTGTACAATGAGATATTCACAGAATGTGACATGTTTCAGGAGGAATATAAGAGACAGACTGGGTCAGACCAATAGTCCATCTAGCCCAGTATCCTGTCTTTTGCCAGTGGCCAGTGCCAGATGCTTCAGAGGGAGTGAATAAAACAGGGCAATTTTGACTATTTCATCCCCTGTCATCCAGTCTCAGCTTGTGGCAATTGGAAGTTTAGGGACACCAAAGCATGGTGTTGTGTCTCTGACCATCTTGGCTAATGTCCATTGATGGAGTTATTCTCCATGAGCTTATCAAATAGTTTTTTTTAACCCAGTTATAATTTTGGCATTCACAACATCCACTGATAATGAGTTCCACAGGTTAACTGCAAACCCGTGAAACCACAAACAAGGGTATACCAACTAAGAAAAGGGGTGGTACTAATCAAACATGTTCACCATCCACTTGCAACTGCCCATACCACTCAGATCTAAGTGTAATAATGGAATATAAATTCCACTATCACTAAATTGTTAGAAACTTTGCTTTGCAATAAGAGAACTCAGTTCCCTCTTACCAATGCCTCCTCTTTTCCACACATCACTTGATCATATTCCCCAATGCCTTTCATGTTCACATCCCTCCTACTACCTTCTGTTCACCCATCCCAGATAAAGCAGGTTTGGCTTGATGAATGGACCTTGTTTTGGTGGTAGGGGATAGGGTCACAGTTTACTTCAGTTTTTGCCTCACTGTCAGGTGACAAGTCTAGCACCAGCCAATGTGAAGCATTCAAGCCAATAATGTACTTAAAATTGTCATTCAGAGCCTCTTTTAAAAGCATCCCAAGTCAAAGAAAATTCTCATATATAAAAATCTTCCTTCAACTGATGTTACAGATGTAAGTACATATGTGACATTACCCAAGGTGCAATCTGAACTGATGGACAGCAATGTCCATTCAATTCTCCAACCTGGGGTGCCTTTTACACTGCTTTGCTGTGAGACCAACCACTCCTGCTCTGGCCACACACAGCCTCCAGCATGTAAATCACGCCAAGCTATACTGTATGAGTACTATAGCCAGCCAGCCAGCCACCCATGAATTACATTATAGAGCAACACAAGTAAATTCCCACTCCTAGACTTTCCCCCAGAAATGTGTGTCTTGTACTGCCCAGCACCTTCCTGGACAATACAAGCTCATCATCAATAGAAAATGATATGCACCAATGTTGTTATCTCAAATGGAGTTTCCCAAACACTTCAATCCAAACACACACTGGTTCAGATAAAACAATAAAACAATTTTATTAAAGAAGATTTTAAATTATTAAAAATAATGAGGCAAAAAGTCAGAATTGGTTACAATGTAAATAAAAGATAAAATAACTAACTTAACAAGCTAAATAAATTCACAGCAACAGTTTCTCTCACTGCATGCTTTAGCAGCCTTACTGGCTGGATTCCTTTCAGTCAGGACCCCTTCCCCAGTTCAGTGTTAATGTCCTTGTCCTTGAGGCATTGTTGGGTGCTGTGAGTAGAGATGAAAGGAGATGAATGATTTGGGGCCTCTGTTCCTCACTATTTTCCTTTTCCTCTTCTTTGTGAATCATCTGCTGCTGGGATTCAGGAGACAGAAAATCTGGGGAAACAGGAACTTCCAGCTGCTTCTTTGCCAGAATGTAAACTTCTCTGTCACATCCTTTTGCCTGCCAAAGAATGGCTGCTTAACCAGGTGATAGTCCATCTGATTTTGTTGACACCTGGCTGAGGTGTCATTTTGCCTTTTGTCTCTGAGGAACTGGTTTGTGCCTGCTTTTCTAAATTTGGTATATGTCTCAAAAATGTTATACAGTAGAGTCTTATAACTTTGCATCCAATGGCGCCAGACATATTTTACCAAGACAATAATGATCAGCATGTTATGAGTTTTCAAATGATACCTTACAAGGCATACTTTGTACAAAATCTATTATAGTTTTGTTAAAAGGGTGAACATAGGGATACAGCCTGTCATACCATAGCATTAGCTTAAAGTGTGATCTGATCTGAAAAGTGACTGTGTACAAATGATATCTTCCAATCAGCAGATCTGCTCCCCATGTATATTCAGGCTTGAATCTGTTGACTTTAGTGAGGCAAAAACAGGTTTTTATTACTCTCTGCTCCTGTTAGACCTGCAGAGTCAAAAGAGCTAGGAAGTAGTGAGCTGAATTCTATTTCTTCTTGCTTAGCATCAAGAGAATTGCTTACTAAATTCCAGTTACAGGGCCAATCATTTACTCTTATGCAACCCATTTAAGGTTTTTCAAGAGGTATAATTCTTTCTATAAAACACTTATTAAAGATGAAGATGCATTACAAAAGAGGAATCCAGTTTGATTTTTGAGATTTCAAGTTGAATTTGTAAGGCGGGAAGAGGGGGGAAAACATTTTTACTTATAAACTAAGCTCTTCTGACTTGGAGTCATTTTAGAGACATAGAACCCCACAATGCTAATTTTGTCCAGCAACTTTTCAAACAAAATTTTTCTTATAGTGAAAAACCTTAATAGAACTTGTAGCTTTTAAAAAACATACAAAAGTCTGAAAACCCAGATAATTAAAGGTAAGTTTTCACTGTTTAAAAATAAATAAAACATGGAAATGCAGTTACAGCATCAAAAACAATTTAACCATTCTCATTTCCACAACACACTGTGTACTACATGCAGAGCAGATACATATCTGACAAGTATAATATCACAGCAAGTGGGGATGTTAAATCTCACTTATCTTGCCATTTTGGCCAGGGAGCCAGTGGGCATCTTTAGTGTTTCCCTGCAGTTGCAAACATTTTAAACCATTTCCACCGTGTTGGTGCATTAGGATTCTCAAGCACAGGACAGGAATCATTAAACTCAGCTCCCATTCTAGAAAAAGCTCCATTTACCATTTCACTTATGTTGTTTCAGACTCTCTCAGCTCCAGAAAGAGACCCTGCCCATTTGCTGCCTCCTCACTCACCAAAGAACAATAAAAAGGGTTTCTTACTCTATACATGCCTTACCTGAGCTGCTGTCATCTTCCTAATGCTTCCAAGCTCTCTTTATGTGGATAGAACAGTGTCAGTTCTTTCTCACCTTCTGCGGCTATGTGTTACTGCCACCTGTTGCTGCTTGGACTCAAGGAGTGGGCTGGACCTGGTAGCAAAGGGGAAATGAGACACACCATGAACACAGGCTAGAGTGGGGAAGGTAGAGTGTCAAGGGATTAGCTCCTTCCAGATGTCCCAATTTAGTCTCTCTTCCCTTTGGTAACAGATACTTCTTCTTCACCTCCACAGCACACCCTCATAGCCCTAAAAACTGTCCAGGATGGGTATACCAAGGTATAAAACACCTCAGCTAATTTAATCATATTTTCTAGCTGTTTAAAATTCTCCACTGTCCAATAACCTTGACTAACCTAAATAATAGTGCCATTTATTATAGCCAAAACTCTGTATATCGCTGTAGGTAAACCATTTAGCTATAGATGGAGGGATCTCTGGGTTTTCAGACCTTAGTGCATTTCTTATGTATTTAGTTAGTTATTGAATGCAGTATGCTTGGGATGTCGCTGCAAGGAACATTGTGACCTTTTAACAATCTTTTTTTCGAACATTTACAAATCTCTCTCATTTATTTCAATCAAAGGATCTACACATGTACTTTCTGCCATTCCCAACTGATAGAGCACATAAAATTCATGATCAGCTTAATTACACCAGCTATAGACTTTGGAAATAAGTATAAAGGCAAAGTGGCTCCTGCATGCACTAACAATGAAAAGCTGAGTGTATGAATAAAAATGAAATAAGTGAAAAATACCAACTATAGGGAATTATCATGTTTTAACATACTGCTCCGTATTTTGAATAGTTGTATCGCTTTATATAAAAGGCAACAGAGGGTCCTGTGGCACCTTTGAGACTAACAGAAGTATTGGGAGCATAAGCTTTCGTGGGTAAAAACCTCACTTCTTCAGATGAAAGTAATGGAAATCTCCAGAGGCAGGTATATATCAGTGTGGAGATAACGAGGTTAGTTAAATCAGGGAGGGTGAGGTGCTCTGCTAGCAGTTGAGGTGTGAACACTAAGGGAGGAGAAACTGTTTCTGTAGTTGGATAGCCATTCACAGTCTTTGTTTAATCCTGATCTGATGGTGTCAAATTTGCAAATGAACTGGAGCTCAGCAGTTTCTCTTTGGAGTCTGGTCCTGAAGTTTTTTTGCTGTAAGATGGCTACCTTTACATCTGCTATTGTGTGGCCAGGGAGGTTGAAGTGTTCTCCTACAGGTTTTTGTATATTGCCATTCCTGATATCTGACTTGTGTCCATTTATCCTCTTGCGTAGTGACTGTCCAGTTTGGCCAATGTACATAGCAGAGGGGCATTGCTGGCATATGATGGCATATATAACATTGGTGGACGTGCAGGTGAATGAGCCGGTGATGTTGTAGCTGATCTGGTTAGGTCCAGTGATGGTGTTGCTGGTGTAGATATGTGGGCAGAGTTGGCATCGAGGTTTGTTGCATGGGTTGGTTCCTGAGTCAGAGTTGTTATGGTGCAGTGCGTGGTTGCTGGTGAGAATATGCTTAAGGTTGGCAGGTTGTCTGTGGGCGAGGACTGGCCTGCCTCCCAAGGTCTGTGAAAGTGAGGGATCATTGTCCAGGATGGGTTGTAGATCACTGATGATGCGTTGGAGAGGTTTAAGCTGAGGACTGTTGGTGATGGCCAGTGGAGTTCTGTTGGTTTCTCTTCTGGGCCTGTCTTGTAGCAGGAGGCTTCTGGGTACACGTCTGGCTCTGTTGATTTGTTTCTTTATTTCCTTGTGTGGGTATCGTAGTTTTGAGAATGCTTGGTGAAGATCTTGTAGGTGTTGGTCTCTGTCTGAGGGGTTGGAGCAGATGCGATTGTACCTCAGTGCTTGGCTGTAGACGATGGATCGTGTGGTGTGACTGGGGTGGAAACTGGAGGCATGAAGGTAGGTGTAACGGTCGGTGGGTTTCGGTATAGGGGAGTGTTAATGTGGCCATCGCTTATTTGTATGGTGGTGTCTAGGAAGTGGACCTCCCGTGTAGATTGGTCCAGGCTGAGGTTGATGGTGGGGTGGAAGCTGTTGAAATCATGGTGGAATCTCCGTGACACCACAGATTTCCTGAGAAAACTACAATGCATTGGTGACCTCCCAGAAAACACCATCCTAGCCACCATGGATGTAGAGGCTCTCTACACTAACATCCCACATACAGATGGAATACAAGCTGTCAGGAACAGTATCCCTGATGATGACATAGCACAACTTATTGCTGAGCTCTGTGACTTTATCCTCACGCACAATTATTTCAAATTTGGTGACAATATATACCTCCAGACCAGTGGCACCGCTATGGGCACCCGCCTGGCCCCACAATATGCCAACATTTTTATGGCTGACCTGGAACAACACTTCCTCAGCTCTCGTCCACTCATGCCCCTTCTCTACCTACGCTATATTGATGACATCTTCATCATCTGGACCCATGGGAAGGAGACCCTGGAAGAATTCCACCATGCAACAGGACCCTCTGTTGCTTTTTACAGATTCAGACTAACATGGCTACCCCTCTGATACTTTATATAAAAGGTCAATCTGGAAAGTCTTTGACTCTGTCACCATAACAGACAGAGGAAAAAAGCTGCTTCACCTTAATTATGTGAGAAAATCCCCTTTGTTAGAAAGCTAATTTGCAGAACTGATTAAAAAAAGAGGAAAAATATATTTCATAAAAAAATAGAAAAAAAGGCTATTTTTCAGCATAAAAACTCGTATTGCAAAAATATTTTACCAGCTCTACTAATCTGCCTACATATTCTCAATCATAAGTGTTCCTGTCAAAGTATTATATTACAGCAACATTAAAATGAGGGTCTTTTGTAAAGTTCTCACTTGGTACCCTCTTCCCTGCTCTTTCTCCATTGCATTCCCCTCTCTCTTCCAGATTTTCTCTTTCCCTTCCTTACTTACTACAGTAGTTTTGCCTGACTTCAGATGACATTACATGTAATAGGATGTTTTGTTTGCACCTGTACAAGACAAGACAAGTTTTCTCTGCATTTCTCATATGCTTGAGTTCAAATTAAAAACAAAAACAAAAAAAACCCCTCTGTACAGATTTTGAATTAAGCAGTTCTTACAATCCTGTAGTACTAATTGCAACTCACATTTTGCCTAAATTATCCCCTATATTTTCAAAATATAAAGACTGTCTATTTCTCATCCCAAACATTTCATATGGAAAATAAGAGAAAGAGACATTAAGTCATCTTGATTCAGTGGGGTTATAGGTGTAATTGAGTTCAGAAGTGGGTCTTTTATATCTATATCTATTTTAGAAGCCTTATTAGAAAAAGATAATTAGTTTAAACTCTTTCAAGTATAAAAAGAGACAGACAGGGCCAATTTGATCCCCCTCTTCAAGTCAATGCTTCCATATGTGGGCTTATAAACCATAGAAATGGGAACAACTCAGTCCTAATGGTGCCTTGTTTAACTTGTAAAATAGATCTTTTTTATTATTTTGTTTCTTTTTTTTCTTTTTTGTACAGAACATGAAAAAGGCTGTTGGTCTAGGAGTTCTGGGTTTTTTAAAGTTAAAATAAACACATATTCCCTATGTTCATAGAAATCAGCCTTAATTTATTGTGTTTTGCCTCTTCAGTAAGAACAACTTTTCCACCTTTTTAGCTATAACATTTCATAATAAGTTACCTATTGAAATGTTTTGTTTTGTTAATCAATTATGTTAGCAGAATAGGATCTGTATCAAATTACTAGTGGAATAAAGCTCTTGAGGCCCATTTCTGTATTCCTTGCAAAACTACAACTTTCATAAAAAGCTGTGGGAGGTTTGGATGTGCAAGGAATGGAAAAGTGACCCTGCAAGGTTTGGTAGTATTACAGTAATAGCTCAGATTCCCCAGTTATCTGGTAAAAGCAATAAGGGTGTTGCTTTTCTACCTCCACTCATTGCCATGACTCCCAATGTACTGAATTCGCACATCACAAGGATTCATAGAAATAGTTTTGCAGTCTTGCATTACTGTGAGCTTCACACATATACAGCAAGATTAAAGAAGCATCCAAGTTTTCTCTGCGATTAAGCAATTAATGCATTTAAGTAATTAATGTGTAAAAAAATCAAATATTTTTTTAAATGTTGAAAGTATGTAGCACACCTGTTTTGCAATAAGCTGTGTTCTGAAGAAATGTCTCTTTGCAGTACCCAAGTAATTAAACAAGGCTTAGAAACTCATTTAAATTTTCAAATATTCTTAAATGAAGATAAATAATGTATTTCTGTTAGAAAAACTACTGGCTCCATGTAATTTATTACTTTGTTTAGTTTCCTATGAATGCACTGTTCGTCAGAAAGCAGCAGGAAAAATCCATCTCCTGAAGCTGCAATACATGTACTGGAACAAATTACCACCTACAGCAAACTCCATGTCAGATTCCTGGAAGTATACCTCAGCATACTGTTGGACTAGAAAAAATATAGGACGAAAAGAGGTAATGGTCCAAATCTTCAGAAGTCCATGTGCTTGAAGCACACATGTAACCCCGATTTAGGAATCCACGGGCATAGAGGTACACATTTTTGTGCATATGTTTTTTTTAAAACTTGGGTCAATGTGAGATATGGATCAAGTGAGGCCATATTTTCAGAAGTGTTCAGCACCCCCAGCTTGAGCCAGATTTCAAAAGCGCTCAGCTTTTATTTAGGCACCTAAACGAGAGACATTTTTTCAAGTGCTCAGCATCCAGCAGCTCCCGCCGAGTCACTCATGGCCAGATGTTTTAAATGCAATTGGAACTCAGTGTATTGACTTCTTTTAACAATCTGGCCATTTATTAGGTGCCTAAAAATGGGAGCTGATGCCTTTCGAAAATCCAGCCCCAGTGGTTCAAAATTTGATTGGCCCAAGCTGTGAAATTTACTGTCTATATTCAAACTTAATTTAAATTTTGCCAGAATTCAAAGGAATTCAGATCCAGTGTTTGAGTCATAGGGTCAAGTTTGCATCCCACTAACAGAGATGGGACTGATCCACCAACTGTAGATCTAGTGCTGTGGTTTGGGCCCATCATGAAGGATAAACTTCAACTGAAATTAGGTTGTATGGCAGTCCTGTTCCTGAAGAACTGCTTTCCTTGAGATAAAATATTAAACACTTCTTTAGGGTTGTAAGTTCTTTGGGGTAAAGACGGTCATCTATTATGTTGTACAGCACTTGGCACAATGGGGGTAGAATTCTTATGGGCTTTATGAAAGCAAAAACATTTTGCACTACAAGGACAAAAATCAAATATTACACATAGGGTTCAACAAAGAAGCATTCTGAAACTCAATTTTCAAATAAAATTAAGGTGTGTATAAACATTATGAATTTTTCACTCAGCTTAGACATGTGGACAAAGTCAAATACATCTCCATGTTTAGACACTTCAGCCCCAAAAGTAGAAAAAAATCAACTTTTTGCAGAGTTCACCATACTTAAGAAACTTTTAGACAGGTAATAATGAAGGATTGATACACACAAGATGTCAAAATTATTGATGTTGTATACAGTACATCATATCGTAAGTAAGTGGATTTCATCTTGTCAACTGATTTGTCATATTCTTGCATGAAATTAAAAATAACATCTTTGACGTGTTATACCATAACCCCACTGGCACTTCCAAAACCATTTCACAAACATAAAACCATCCAACCAATGCTGACAAATTTATAAGTGCCTAGCTGTTTGGCTAATGCTTACATTATTTTTTCCTGTATATTATACTTACACATTATACATGTAACATAAAAACTTAACTACATTCCTGCTTAAAACTAGGCTATGAAAATTCTGTTATACAAAGTCATAAATAGAATTTAACATTTGCACTCCTGTTAAATTACTGTTAATGGTTATTGTTTTTTTCTTGCATTTCTTTGTTTTTAGATGATAACTCCTGAAATATTAAAATAGTTATAATTACAAACTTTCAATAATCCTACAGTATGTAATATGAAAAAGCACTCAGAGTTTTTATACCCTGAGGGACTATTTTGATTCCTTTTTGTACTTATGTCTCAGAGTATTATAATTGCATTTTGGGTGTGTTCAGATAACTGCTTACATGCTTATATTTCCAGCTCTGCAAGTGTTTATGATATTAGAATTATCTGAATCTTTTCAGTTTATTCATTAAATCTGGTAGCTTTCAGACTTAGAAAGCAATCTTAGTTGACATTATGTTAAGGGATCATATATAAAATACTTCTTTATTCACTGCCTATCCAAGGAAGCAGATAGCTTCAGAGGCAGCTATAGCTCCAGGCCCCAACAAATTGGATCTGCACTAGGAAATACAGTGAATAAAAACTGTAATTTGTAAGAGTCTAGAATAGATATGCCGCCAACCACTGAAAGCAGGGTGGCAATATTCTTCCATATATTGAAAACCGTGTATTTAATTCAAACCCCTCTTCTTGGAGGGTCATAGATTCATAGACAATAGGGTTAGGAAAAAACCTCCTGATTTATGTAATCTAAAGCAATAAGAATTCTGTGCTATTCTTTCCATGGCCCAGATTGTCCCCTCTGAAGAAGAAAACACAAAGAAGGGAGCCAGCCAGACAGAAAATTTCCATGAGCTTTCGCTCCAAGTGTTTGCTATACATTCTCCCATCTATGAAATAGGTGTAGAGGGACAAGGACTCCCAACACTGTGGGTCCTGGGGATTGCTAGGAAGATGCAACATTCCTTCTGCAGGAGCCCTTGGACATTGTTTGTGTCTCCCTACTTATATACTGTAGCAGCCACAGAAATATGGGCAAGTCAACAGGAGATGGTGCAGGATAATTTGCTCTTAGTCCCCTGCTTCTTCCCCTCTCACCCTGAATCAGAATTCTAGTATCTCTTCTGCAATGAAAACCTATGAAAATGTACCGTGTGATGTTAGTGTAGGAGGACTGTGCCTTGAAAACAGCACTTCCCTCCATTCTGCGTGCATAGGTGGAGATTTTCTTGTGGAGGACAGGTTCATGAATCTACCCAGGGGACAATCTGATATCTGACTATGTCAAACAAGATCTGAAACAAGGATTCAAAAATATAGTGGTACTGGGAGTAAATGATTAGCATATTGAGTTGTGAGGGCTGGTGCTCTACTCTTGCTGATGGATGGTAGATATTCAACCTTGTGCTTATTCTGACTTGATCTATTTAGATACACATTTGTAGGTTCCCAGCTAAGAGTTTTCATGGTTGCATCTCTCTAAATACATGTATTTAGTTTAATCTGGAAACCTCCAACTGAGCAATAAAATACTTAGGCTGTTAAGATTGTCAGACAAACTACAATAGATTGTAAGCTTCAAGAATAGTCTTTTCAGCAGATTATTAGCTTGTGTGATTTCTTAGTGCAATTTTTGTCAAATCTGCTTAATTAAAATAGTCACATTTAAATTGCAATATGATCCATGGTCTAAGACACAGTTTCTTCATTTTCTTTAAAAGATGTTTTGTATTAATGTCCATTAGATTTAAGCTGAGTTCAGTCAGTTGATGCATGGGAGGAAGTGAACATTCATATTTGACTTACGGACACTTCTTGCATTTGATATAAATCACCTGAGATGGAGTATTACACTCATCATTTTATACACAGCAAGGTGTACACTCTGGGTCGTTGTGTGGTGAAGCTTTTGATGAATCTTTATTCTGACTGTGGGGCAGAAGATCTGGTTTAATCATACTTCATGGGGCTATTAAGAGCACTTTACTAGGATATATTATCATAGGTCTCTCAGTTGGAGTTTGGTATTCTCTTATTTAAATTCTTTCATTACAATATGATGAACCTGTAGAATTCATTACTACAGGAAGTTAAAAGGATATTTTACATACCAAATGGGTTAAACTTACCTGGAGCTATGAAGGAATGATTTCCAATTTACAACACTGTATAATAGGCTACAGGAATAATAGGCAGGAGGGGATGGACTTCCATTACGGCATTTAGTATTGACTACTTCTCCATCTCTGTGGTCCAATACTATTTTCTTTAAAAATAAAGAGATTGACTTCACTTGTGACAGTATGCAGCTGTTGATCATGGTAGCTGTTTTGGGTTATGTAGTTCAGAGTTTGATATGGGGTGGTCATGCCAGGCTCTTTCTGAAGTTGCTATCTGTGCAATCTCAGGTTGCAGTTAAGCCAGAAAGAAAGGCTCTTTCCCTTTCAGACATGAAGAAAACTTTGAAAACACGAAATGTGTGAAAACAAATGCAAATATGCAAACCATTCCATCAGAAAATGTCCGACTGGTTCTGATCTGAATGACGATTTAAATGTCAGTACTGTTGGTTATTTCACTGCTATCAAAGTATGCAAAAAAGGAAAGTGAGGATCACAGCCCTGCCAGTTCAGATGTGAGTGGGATTTCATTTTGGTGTCATTATGAATGGTATTTGGGGGTTAGCACAACTGACCTACAGAGCTGTCAGGGCATTCATGACCCTCAAACAGCCAGTCATCCTCTCTCTCTCTCTCCCCTTCTCCCCTTTCCCTCCCTTCCCCCAAGTAATAGGGCAAGGTCTGCTTTGGTAGTGGATGTCATGTAGAGCCATTGCTAGTCATAAGCAGACTAAACAATTGCGTAGGGTCCCTATTCACTTCTTATTATAAGAACTGGCCTGTTTTAGTGTGTGTGTGTGCAGGGAGGGAGGGAAATAGTCCTGCTTAGGGCCTCCAATGGGCTAGCACAAGCTCTGATGTCAGGCCAGGTGGCTTCTTTAGCTCCAGTTTTGCTCAGGTCATATTTTCAAGATTTTTTTCGCAGGTCTCTTGGCTGGCTAGAAACAGTTTTGTTTTGATTTTTTTTTTTTAACTGGAAGCTGACAGTCACTCATTCCACTGGAAAAACTAGAAAAGGGAAGTAAGTGGGGGAAAGACTGGGGTTTATTTTGTTTATTTTCCCTGCTTTATCATTCTTTTTTCTCCCTCCAGCCCACTCCCTTCCCTTTTTCCCGGGGGAAAAGCACATGCTCTCTCTCCCTTTTTACTCCTCACTTCATCCCCCCCTTTAATAAATTAAATAATTTTAAGTAAGAGAAAATAACACTTTACTTTATATTTTTTTTTTCACATCTTTCCACTAGGGAGGGGAGGAATCCACCTATACCAGCGGAAAAGTAGGAAGGAAAGCAAATATTAGAATGTAGAATGTAGAATTTCCCACAGTTTCAAAACAAAACATTTCTACAATGTGTATAAATAATTTCCAAACTCTACTACATAATAGGTGGATTTTTTTTATTTCATATTTCTATAATAAAAATTAATCAATGATTTGAACCTTTTTCTGTACAAAATTATTTTTGTTTAAAATCCATATCTTGATTAAAGCAACAGTTCATCAAAAAATGTGAAGTATGTCTAATATTAAACTCATGCAGCTGACAATGCCTCCTTTGGAGTTAGTGTATTCTAAATCGTATGAGAAAGAATAACTCATCTTTTTCTCTTCTCCTGTTTGATCTCACACAAACAATAACTACGCTTTTTGGATTCGACTATTATCAGGAGCACATGCAGTATGAATATATAGAGGTTCGTCACTCAAACACTCTTAAATTAACATAAAATAACTGTCTCTTTCCATATACACAAACATCTTGCTTGGTACATTTATATGGCTAATGAAAACATGTACAATTACATTAGCTAGGAGAATCTCAACAAAAGTTACCCTGTATCTAATCTCCACTATTTAAGGAAGATTACTGGGGTAGTAGTATCAAAATAAAACTGGAATAAACCTATTCAAATAACTGATTTCTCAGGTCACTGACAATTCTGGAAAAAAAAATGTTTCAGGTCAGCATGAAACAAACTCACGTTTTAGGCAAAATTATTTTAGGTTCAACAAAACTTTTGTTTGACCTGAAACTAAAGGTTTTGTTTAGTTTTTAAGCTTCTAAAAATTTTATTCTTTTTAAAAAAAATTGAAGTAAATGTTTAAATGAAAAGTCATTCTGAATAGAAAAAATATTTTGTTTTGAAAATGTCAAATGGAACATTTAGTTTTTTTCAGATTTTTTTTAAGGCAATTCTGCAAAACTGAAATGAATTTGCAAAATACTTTGGTTGACCCAAATTTATATTTTTCAGGGAAAAAAGTTTCAGATGAAAAATTTCACCCACTTCTAGTCTGGAATCTTTAGTGTCCTCAGATGTAGTATCTGGTATTAAATTTAGACATAATATGAAGGAGTCACTGGTCTTGTTAGCTAATTATCATCTTCTAATAATAGAATATCAGGTACTATGCTGACTCTTTTAGATGTATTGACAACTTTTCATATCCTAACCAAAAAGTATGGTTGGCAAGCCTGACTCATACTCTGGTTCCTCATCTAGTTGAGAATGTAACAGAGGAGAGGATGTAGCCCCCCATCTATCTTCCAGTGAGGATTAAATATCCAATATCCTTATAGATTGCAAACTGTAAAGTGGGATTTATGCGTAAAAGATTATCTAAAGCAGTCCCTTTGAGGGGCAAAACTACTCATCTCGCTTTGTATTTTATGCCACATCCAATGTCTTTGGAAGATAGATTAGATCTGTGCTGACCTATTCTACCATAGAAACACCACACTCTTTCTCACTCTCTGAGGTACTGTATAGTCATGTTACTGTAAATGTAGCTGGTGAAAGAATTCATTTTGTTATCACAAAAGCAGCCAGATGGTCTTAAAAATACGTGTGCTCAAAACTATTTTTGTGACCTGTAAGCTCCAATATTGTTAAGCAAAGATAAGGAGGATACACTCTCCCTATCCGTGTGGCTTGGTGACCATTACTTTCTGCAAAACAGAGATTTGTAAGAAACTGTTAAAATTAGGTTAGAGAAAATATAAAACTGCCACCAAACAACAGCTGTGCATCTGGCCATTTTTCTGTACTCCCTCTCTGGCTTCTATTGTTCCATTCATGCTTTTGTTTCCTGTCCATTCCCCCCGTCCCTGTCTGCTCTACTGTGTCAAGAAGCAACTTTCAAAAAGACTCTCTACTGCGTGGCTCTTAACTTTTTAAAAACTCCTATCTATTTCAATGGGAGTTTTGGCCAAGTCAAATCTGTTGGATCAGTTTCAGATTTTGTAAGGGAGACTTTAAGTTCTGTTCCTTTTTTCAAAGACAAATTAACCAATTAATTGGTAGTGTTTTTTAATTGCATGCAGCATTTTTCTTATTGCATTCTTAGTAAAGTTTTGGTAATATTCTGTGATGCTGAGTTATTAGTATCATATTAAATACTTTAAAAATGTATTATCTGTAGTATCATTCTAGCAGGGTCTATAGCACTCCATAGTCATAATATGCAATACAAAATCCAAAGCGAACATTATAACTATTATTATTATTATTGATTTGTATTATTGTAGGACCTCAGACCCCTACTCATGCTAGGCACTATACAGAATAGGAGCACAATCTGATACAGACCACATATAGTGGCAGCAGTGGATCCCTAAGGATTGTATCCCATTTATTTCCTCTGTCACTAGACACATGGCATTGTTGTAGTATCATGCTCGCTTCATTCTCCAAAACAGCAGTCTCCTTGAGGTAGGTTTAATAGAGGCTTTCTCCCTCTTCCATTACTGGATTTCCACACATTCCATCATTTCATGCCACAAATGTCATCAAACTTGTTTGGTGTAGTTCAAAAATTTCTCTCTTTCACCAAAAGTGGTTGTTCTAATAAAAGATATTACCTCACCAACCTTCTCACCTGTTAAATTCCCTGCATTGGACTGATTGTTTGTATAGCTGGTCAGACTATTCATTGCAAATAAATGATCCATCAAATTTCTCTCTTATTTCTGTTCACAAATCATTCACAAACCATCCTTATTTTGGTATTCACTGAATGGCTTATATGAACAAATCTGACTATTCACTGTTCATGGAGTGTGATTAAACTGCTAATTAACATTAACATTGTTTCCATTCTCTGATCGGATTGTTTTTTCCTAAAAATAGGATACGAACTAATAACGAATAGTGAACAGTGAATAAAAAATATCCCATAACTCTTCTCTACATGTCCATAGGGTTATATATATGAAAAACAGCCATTTGCCTAACCTGTTTGAACAAAAACTTGTTCT
Source organism: Trachemys scripta elegans (assembly GCF_013100865.1). Lineage (NCBI taxonomy): Eukaryota > Metazoa > Chordata > Testudines > Emydidae > Trachemys > Trachemys scripta. The sequence continues at coordinate 127,998,998 of NC_048299.1, read as the reverse complement.
CAAATAGCAAATAATAAGTAAGGCTGTGAGTCTGTCACGGAGGTCATGGAAGTCATAGATTCTGTGACTTTCCATGACCTACATGACTTTTGCAGCAGCCACTGAGTCAGCAGCAACAGCCGTTTGGGTGTCAGAGAGGGCTGAGGGCTGGGGCAGGATTAAATTTCAAAATGATCTGGGCAAACTGGAGAAATGGTCTGAAGTAAATAGGATGAAATTCAATAAGGACAAATGCAAAGTACTCCATTTAGGGAGGAACAATCAGTGGCACACATACAAAATGGCAAATGACTGCCTAGGAGAATTACTGTGGAAAGGGATCTGGAGATCAAAGACCACAAGCTAAATATGAGTCAACAGTGTAACGCTGTTGCAAAAAAAAAAAAGTGAACATCATTCTGAGATGTATTAGCAGGAGTGCTGTAAGCAAGACACAGAAAAGTAATTCTTCTGCTCAACTCTGCGCTGATTAGGCCTCAATTGGAGTATTGTGTCCAGTTCTGGGGGCCACATTTCAGGAAGAACATGGACAAATTGGAGGGAGTCCAGAGAAGAGCGAAAAAAATGATTAAAGGTCTAAAAAATATGGCCTATGAGAGAAGATTGAAAAAATTCAGTTTGTTTAGTCTGGAAAAGAGAAGACTGAGAGGGGATATGATAACTGTTTTCAAATACATAAAAGGTTGTTACAAGAAGGAGGGAGAAAAATTGTTTTTCTTAACTTCTGAGGATAGAACAAGAAGAAATGGGCTTAAATTGCAGGAAGGGAAGTTTAGGTTGGACATTAGGAAAAACTTCCTAACAGTGCTTAAGCACTGGAATAAATTGCCTAGGGAGGTTGTGGAATCTTCATCATTAGAGTTTTTTAAGAGCAGGTTAGACAAACACCTGTCGGGAATGGTCTATACTTAGTCCTCCCATGAGTGCAGGGGACTGGACTAGATGACCTCTCAAGGTCCCTTCCAGTTCTATGGTTCTGTGGGTGCCCCATTACCTGCCCTCCTTCCACTCTGCTTCAGCAGTTCTTTAGAGGATGACTGAGTAGAGAAGGAACTGAGAATGATTTGCCTGCACACATCTATATAGCATCTGTATCTGCCACAAGGAGGTATAGGGTGCTTGTGAGGGCCGACCGGTCACTGCTAGCTAGAAATCTCCAATCAAAGGCTCAAGAGCTGCATTTGCATCTGAAGTGGAGCATCCATAAGGACACATATCTCAAAGAACTACAATTAGTGCACAGGGTAAGTAACATTTCCTTCCTGTATACCTATTCTTTAATACAACTACAAAGCGCATTGCCCTCATTGTTGCTTGTTTCTGACACTTCAGCAGAATTTCTAAGTACCTTCTATTGTTGCTCTGTTTATATGGTCAGGTTCTAAAATGACTAACTAGGAATAATAGCTGGACATGTCTCTCCAAGTGCCATTATTGTCAGAATGTTCAAAGTCTGTATCTCTAATTACAAGAATCTTGTCATATCTGCAAGGTTGCCCAGATGATTTAGACATCACAGATTCCTGTAATCAGTTTCATGAGATTGTTACATTATTACACTTCGAAATATTGGACCATGCTATGCAAATTCGATTTTCCTTTTTTCAATCTAAATCAGAGATAATGGATTTGAGAATCAGACCTATTTTTGAGAGATCTTGGGCTTGCTTTCCCTTTATATTTTCCTTTTGTCAAATCTACACACAGTGTTTGTAAATACAGACATACAAAGACTCTGTACCAGCACACCTTTTTCACAGGGGGAAGAAGTAGGCACTTATTTTTACCTAGAAAATATTACCTTTTGATTCTTCTTTGAAAAAACCAGCAACACTCCAGACTTTTTAAAAACTGTTGTAGAGGCTCTCAAAACCCAAATATGTATTTAATTCTCCTGTCCTTAATACAGCAATAGTAGATGACAGATCTCCAAATGGAATCAAGTTGTACTATTTTATTAAAATATTTATTGTCCATAGGTCTTTTTCAATACTTATTCAGACTCAAACATTGGTAATGCTTCCTCTTCAGTATTCTCTTACAAACTATTCTAGGATTTTAGATTCATACTTTCCATTACAATACTTCCATGATAAGTAAAAGATTTTTCTTCACCTTGTTTAAAATCAACATTTTAATAGTACTAACAAAAATTTAAAAATAGTGACACAGTAAAAGAGACTGTAGAAATCCAATTCTAAAGTCTTGTCTACACTACTGGGGTAAGTCGACCTAAGTTACGCTACTCCAGCTATGTGAATAACTGTAACTGGAGTCAACATAGTTTAGGTCGACTTCCCTGGTGTCTTCTCTCCTCTGTGTTGACGGGAGACACTCTCCCATCGACTTACCTTACTCTTCTCAGGAAGCTGGAGTACCAGAGTCAATCAGAGAGCACTCTGCCATCAATTTAGTGGTCTTCACTAGACCCACTAAATTGACACCTGCTGCATCAATTGCAGCAGCGTCGATCTCCTCGGTAGTGAAGACAAGCCCTAAGTTGAGAAATTCAGTTGAAGAGAATTAGAAATATGTAGCTGATGTCAAGTCCGAATAAATAGTCACAAGAAAAAGAGTCTAGTGTTTAAAATAGTAAAAAAATACTTTTATAGTGAGCAGGAACCTGAATAATTCTGCACATAAAATATAGTTAATTGCAAATCGTTCAAAGAAGTTTAAATATATGATGTCAGTGAGATGATCCAAGATTGCCTTTAGAAATACATGGAAGGTAGCTAGTTAAAGGAGCCATAAAGTAATACATCTCACAATGATATACCTCCTAGTTTCTTATTGTTCACATATTCTTATCTATGTACTATAAGACATGAAGGAAATTTGCCTTGCTTTTGGCACATGTATAATAAAAATATGCTGATAGATGAATTCAAAAGAATCCATTAAATAGAATCATTTTCCTTTTGATAAGAACTGGTATGATTAAACTTTTAAGATTTCTGCCATTATTTCAACAAATGAAATTAAAAATTAAAAGTGACATTGCATTAATTGTAAATGTATTTATGAAATTTGTTGTCAATGCTGAATTGACTTGCCTTTTTGTATTGAAATCTGCACAATGTAAACCACTCAAGCAGACATGCCAAGCTTTAAAAACTGAATTGAGATGAGTTCTTGGCAAATTACCCTGATAATTATATGACACAATTAGATGTCAGATTTCTCCAGTAGAAAACCAGAGGCCCTTTTCTGTGTACTTTGGACAAGAATGGCCATTTACTATACATTTGTAAATCAATTAAGACAATGGTACCCCCAATCTAGTTGGGGTCTGGGTGTTACGGCAATATAAATGTTAAGAATAATTATTATTATTATTAAACAAGAGCAGAATGACCTGGACTGATTTTATGGCAGGAGGAACAAAAATAGCAAACCCAACAGAAGGGCTCTCAAATGGATGTAACATTTTACTAATAATGTATTATTTACATAGTTCAGTTGGCATGCTTGTATGGTGGGCGTTTCAAAACTACAGGAATTCAGAGAGTCTTAGGGGTTAAGGCTTCTAAGATGTTGAGTGTTTACTTCACCAAATGCACACCTAGTGTGGAACTGAGCAATATAGTGCTGTCCAGCACAGAAATCAACATCACAAAATTATTTTTTAAATATTTTTTCTGTAAAATCTAGGAAACGCTGTTAGAAGACAGATCTTAAAAGAACATTGAGATAGCAAAATGAAGCTCTCAAAGGGAAGGAAATGCCAAGTTAAGATCACACAGGCAATCTTAGACACTGCCTAGTACACTGCATAATTATAGACACTCTGCAAAGATGGTGGCAAATATTACTTTTCTGATCTGGTAGCATTTTTGGACCCATTTTGCCCAGGTGTAAATGATTACACAAATTTCATAGTAGAAGAGCAACAGGCCCATGGTCTTTAATCATATGATCACATACTGTGATATCTGAAGGCAGGATGGTGCACAGCGAAGGAGGCAGCTAAGCAATATTTATTTTTAACCTCACTGTTCAATAAGTGTGGACATCTGCCTCATTTACTGTACTCTGTTATTTACTGTAACTACCTACAATTAAATTAACGAAGTTTGTCTAATTGCATTATAAAACCTTTTCAAGCCAGGAGTGGCTATTATCCCGCTTATACCTCATTCTCCATTTATAAGCCTGTGCTGCCTTTTATAAACATCTGAGAGCTATACTCTCGCTGTTAATGGGGATGACATCCCAGATGCTAGAAAGCAAGCTTGCTAATGTAGTGTTTGGGAACTGATGGCCAAAATACATATTATCCATTTCCTCTTCCTGATAACTAGTACATTGCTACAGCTCAGGGTTAAAGAACTATTTCTTAACCAAAATAAATGTGGCAGTAGAAAAATGCCTGAGTGGACTCTGAATTGTACACAATGGAATATATTTCAGATTTGGATGTATATCCAGGCTCCAATAAACACTACCAGCCAGATACTCATCCTCCATTCTGCTATGGCAGCACATAGCAGGCAGAAAACCATCTGAACTCAGTTTATTGGGAATTCCTAGGTGATGCAGAGTTTTCCTGCATATAGGTATCTCAGAGGTTAGACCAAGAGAGGGAACGTGGCCCGAATGCTGCTATGTTCCAGCAAGCACACTTTAAAGCAAATGTGAAGTTGCTCTAAACTGCATCAAGAACCAATCTAGCCCCTGGCCAGCCCCAGGACTGGAGGAAAAAACAAGTGGAGTGAAGCCAGCTTTAGCCACTCCCTCATCTGCACCAAGCCCTGCTCCAACACAGTTGAATATCTATTTGCAGAAGTATTTCAAGAGATGATGTTGGTTTGACTGAGTAAAATATAATTAGATACTCTTTCTATTAATATTAATACAGGATGCCTTGTATATCATCAGTGGTACAAAGCAGCCATACAGCCATACAGCTGAATCTGGCCCCATTCTGATTCCTCCTACCTAGACGAAGCATCAGATTAGCTATAGCCAGACTGGCTCTAATGCCACCTCCCTCCCAGCCCTAGGGCTGTGAGCTGATGGGCATAAATTTGAGCAGTTCTGAGACTTCTGTAGTCTGGGATGTGAAAGGGTTCCTGGCTGGCCCCTGCATCAGTGGAAAATAAAAGTGGTTTAAAACCAATTTTGCACCCCCTTTCTGGATTAGGGCCTATAATCCTGGAGGATTTGGATCTATAATTTTTCTTCTAATTGTGGTTGAAAATATATCCTAGTACTCTTCTTAGGACCATTTAGTTTTCTGAAAATACCAGTAGTGATTTCCTTTGTGTTCCTTAAATTTATACAGCAGATATTTTATCCATTTCCTCTTCCTGAAAACCAGAACTGTACCGTAGTTTCAGCTGTGAAGAACTTTTTTTCACTCTTCAGGTAAATGTGATATTAGATTGACATAGACTGGTCAAATGTGCCCAGAAAGTGAGTTACTACTGACATGCTGTCACTTTACAAGAACTTGTTGTTACATGGTGGCATGAGGACACATCCAATGACATTATTTGAGTCAAACTTGTGCAGATAAGACCCATACCATGGGTACATGGGTGGTTACTACTTGAACTAGAACTAACTTTACTTTTCTGTACTTCTTCCTAGCCAAATTAAGTCTGCTCTGGCAGAGGCTAAATAATTGCTCAGGGTACTAATCACAGATGAATAGTTAATTGATTAATAGTGCATTCTACACATTAGCATAGGAATAGCAGACAAGATTGTGGTAAATCAAATACAGTTCATACATGGAATAAGCAATGTATAGCTCACTGCCCTACATTACTTCAGACAAAGCCATGGTTCTGTCGTGACTGTCTACTGAACATTGACATGGCCAGGCAGACAAGATGACCTGCAAAAGATGCTTGGGATCACTATGAAAGAGCAAGACATTATATAAGTGAATGAGGCAGCTATTCAATTTTTTTGTATATACCATGTCTCATTCACTACACATCCCTATACTAAATAAAGTTTACTGCCCTCACTCACTACACATCAGTGACACACACATCATCCAACCTCCACACAGATTGTAGCACGCACTCTGCTGGTAAAATAACATGTGATAAAGAAATTAACTGCAGCATATAATGCATACATGCAAGAAGGAAGAATTAAGTTGGCATAGGCAACTTTAGCTTTGGCATTTCCTAACTTCTGAGCTATTCACTTAGCAACCTTTATATTTTTAAACAAAGATTTTGTATGGAATTTCTCACGATATTTTAAAGGAAAAAATAGAGAACAAAGGTCCTTTCATTATGTGGAACTTTTTGATAGAGAACAATAGAATTCTGTGTCTGACACACTATCTACATCTGTTGGATTGCCTGGGTATAATTGGCAGAATTTGAATGTGTGTGTTTTAGCAGACTTAATTTAAGACTTATCTCCTTTATCACTAACTTATTGTTATGTTGGAAGTGTGTTAAAGGTGGCCATCAATTGCAGACCCGGTAGAAGTTGATGGATATACTAAGCACCCTTTATTTAGGCTAAATGATGGCGCAATTAAATGCCTCTTCATTTAATGAGAGCTAAAACAACAGACGCCACCATCCAAGACATGGTCCAGCGTGGCAGGGTCTGAGTAGAAGCTAAGCTATGTGGCCCAAAAGGTTTCTCTGTCGACTGATCACAAATGCAGGGGCTGGGGCATTGACGGGTTGTGTGTGTAAGGAGGCAGAAACTAAACAGACAGTGATAGAAGCAGTGTGAATGTGACACTTACGGAAAGCCAAGAGAGAGAGTGCATCTTTGGGCACATTACTCGCTGAGAAGGCAGACTTGGATTTCTGAACAGGGCAGTAGTCTCCTGTTTCTACTGTACTGAAGTAAACAGGAATTTGTACACATTCTTTGTAAAGACATATTTGACTCATCTAATCAATTTCTCTTCCAAACAGAAACAAGCTGGCAAAATTTGACTAACCGCTCGGGCCAAATAAGGGCAACGCTATTATAAGGGAAAGTTTGCTGGATTAGTAGCTCCTTGGAGCTCTAGAATACCGGAACAGACAGCGAGGTTACACTTTTAATAATTTAATTGTGTTTTTATGAATAGGTGTATTTTAATTTAGTAAAAGGAAATGTAGTTACAGTACAAATAATTGACCTAAATGTAAATATGATCAGTAGCTTTTCCTAAAGAATTTAATAATTGCAAACAAAAGAGAACTTAAATTAGACCAAATTTCTGTGGCCTCATATGTCTGACCTTTACATGAGAGCACAGGAAAGGGAAGCTGTAAAGAAACTTCTGCCCAACCCTTCAGTCCCCCCACACAAGAGCCAGCTGCACGGTGCAGTGATGGGGCAGTGTCCATGCCACATCTGTGCACCATGGAAGGAGTGTGATTCCTGAGGCACAATCAGTTCCACAGTTCCTCATCCCTGGAGCAGGTCGCACCACCCTGAACATGGAGCCATGCATAACGGCTCAATCTGACCTCGGCAGGGCCGGCTCCAGGCACCAGCCCACCAAGCTTGTGCTTGGGGCGGCACCTGGAGTGGGGCGGCGCGGTGCGGTGCTCTGGCTCCGGCCGCCGGGGAGAGCAGGGTCACGGCTGGGCTAGCCGTGCTCCCCCCGGCGCTCTGGCCGCTGGGGAGAGCGGAGCCCCGACCGGGCACTCCGCCCTCCTCCCAGGGCTCCAGCCACCCTCCCCCCCCCCCGGCACCCTCCCCCCGGCCGCCGGGGAGAGCAGAGCCCTGGCCGGGGCTCACCACCCTCCCCCCGGGGCTCCGGCCGCCCTCCCCTGCCGCGCTGGGGGGGGGCGGCTGGCGGCTTTTTTGCCTGGGGCGGCAAAAAAGCCAGAGCCGGCCCTGGACCTTGGATAGCAGAGTGAAAACATTACATATATTTAATGTATTGAAACAAACTAAAACAGACTTATTTATATACTTATATATATTTATATATAAATTGAATTATTGATAGTTCATATTGCAGATGATCAAACATAAATATAAAGCAATGTAATAGAGAGTAACATTTTATTATTCTTCCTCTTGGGCATATGCAAACAGATATATAAACAACTCTTGCTTTTTTTCTTTGCTACCAAGACTTAATCTTCTATTCTTTTTGTTAATCCATTCTAGAGTAGCAGATTACTATAATAAAAACATTTGTTTAAATATATAAAGTAGTCAAAGAGCATGTCAAATTAGATTTGTTTGTATTTTTAAAAATGGTTTGAAAACAACTTGTAGTTAGGGTAAAATAGAAAAGATACACAGGGCTAAAAACAGAACCATCAATAAAACAAAAGCTGTGGCTATGATAAAGCTCTCAATATTCTCAAACTGATGACAGAGGCCCAGTGCTTAAGTAATAATTTTAAACAAATGTTCACTGTGAGAAGACATGATAGAATACTTTAAAAGCTACATTTTTAAAATGCTCTTCTGTAGATATCATGGGCCTGGTTCTACATTTCCTTATACATTATACAGACATTTACACCTGTGCAAAGAAGTGCATAGCTGGTATAAAACATTACCATTGCCTTCCTCTCGGTCCTGTGAACCGTTCCGCTGAATCATAGATTCTGGCACAAGAAGTCTACAACATTGTGGAAGAATTTCTGTACATGAATTAGCTATTGGCTGTATTATTAATTTAACTTGGATTTTACAATTTGGATGATAATGCTTTATTTAACATTACTGTTAAAATAATGTGGATGTATTCTGAATCTTTACAGAAAACAACATCCATCGCGTACATTAAAATATATGGTAAAGGCTAGAAATTCCCAGGAATTAGCAAGGCTAGAATTATTTCAGCCTAAATGTAAGCAAGTTGAAAAGAAAATTTAAATTAAAATAAATTACAAATATAGCTGTATTTTGGAATGTAACCAAAGATGCAGAAACATAACTGATTCCGGTCTTCTTTTTGTATCACTTTGAGGGAGACACAATCTTGATTAAAGCACAATATTGAAATTCCTCATACACCATGTAATGCTAAACATTCACATTTCCTGTTCACACATTACGGGATCCTTTAACAAAAAGGACAGTAATAAATTATTGTTTTCCATTGAAATACATACATGTGTTAAATATTCCTCAGTATGAATGAAATACTACATATAAGAAGCCAGATAGAATCCCATAAATACAAGCACAGAAGATACTCTATATGTGGATCTCACCTTTTGTAGGTAGATGAGAGGTGTGTGTGTGTGTGGGGGGGGTGTCAGTCATCTCCATGGAATCAAGGAGCTCATGTCATTGAGAATGGGCAGGCACATGCACTATGGACTGGACACCCCAAAATGGTGGGGAATCCACTGAAAAGGAAATTCAGCTTTGGCTGTTTATTCTCTTTTCTGTAGGTTCTTGTGCAGTGCTCACCAATCATTGTACCTGAGCCATTGGTGGCTTTAGCGAGGCTTCATGATTTCAATTGCACCCACAGAAATCATGAACTCCTGCTAAAGTTGCAAATCTGAGTGGCCTTCTACCCCTCACCTCAGGTTGCAACTCCACTCACTCAGATTCGGCCAGGCGCCCCTCCACTGGCCATAACATAAGCATCTCCTGGAAGTGCGTTAAGCAATGTGGCTAACATCTGTCGTGTTTGTTCTTTCATTGTTTGACACCCCTTCTCACCATGGAAACTCTTTGAGGGGGTTCCTGAGACACTGTTACAATAGATAGGAGAAATAATGTCAATACTGATCTATCAGATGCCCATTAACCACACAAATGTTTGCTGATCTGCCTTTTTGGGGGCCATATCCACTACTGCTTCCACATTGGTAAGCCCTCTCCCCCCCCCTTTACCCCCACAAAAGAATTTGACATGCAAACTACCTTAATTCTTCCCTGTAATGACAGAATTAGAGTTAAAAATAAATAAATAAATCTAATGTTTCTTTAAAGATCAGTTTTATCTATCCTGGGACCACAGACACCTATGCACTAACCATAATTGTATGGCAGAGGGCAGAGTTAAGGTTGCTTGCATGCAACAATGGGTGGACGCATACACTTAACAATTTAACAGTTTATGGGTTTTTGTTTCGTTTTTGTTTGGGGGCAGGAAGGAGAATAATATATAGTAAAATAAAATAGAGGGGGAAGGTATAAGGGTAAATTTCCACAAGGAACACTACATCCCTAAATCACCTCCCTTAACTGAAATATCCTGTGCCTGAAATCCTTTTTGTCCTCCCCATAAATGTACACAACTATTGTACCTTTATTTTAACAAGGGGAGTTTTTTTCCTCAACTCCCACTCTGTTTCAGCACTGGAACAGATCAGCCCAATGAGCAGGAAACGTAACAGTTTGAATTACTGTGTAATTTAAGAATCACTTACAAAGAATACCCATACTACCAAAACACATCAGGCATTCTGACAAATACAATCAAGAAATCTAGGGCATTACAAGAAAGTATTAAAATGAATTTAAAACTTAAAAGTAGCACTGTATGTCAAATAAGGATGTCTTGCCAAGTTTCTTTGATAAAGACAATTGCTAGCATTAGAATTATAGCTCTAAAACATGTGTAGAATTTATTCCTATGAAACATCTATATTTTGGACAAATATGGAGTAAATTATTAAAACTGTTTTCTCCAAAGGAAAAAGAAAATTAAGTTTTACCTTAAAAACAGAAATAAAGGATTGTTCGGACCTCCAATTCCTATCCAGAAATAATATTTAAGGAAATTCTCAACCACTGAAAACTGGTTTCTACACCAATCTGAAAACTTATCCTTTTGAGAATGAAACCAAGTGATTTATTCTGTACAGTAGGGTGCCACATCTCTGAACCATTAATGTTCATTTTCGATAAGTCTTGGAACACTGGAGAAGTTCCAGAACATTGGAAGAAAGCTACTGTTGTGCCAATATATAAAGGGTAAACAGGACAATGTGTGTAATTATAGGCCTGTCAGCCTGACATCAATCCTGAGCAAAATAATGGAACAGCTGATACAGGACTTGACTGTTAAAGAATTAAAGAAGGGTAGTGTAATTAATGCCAATCAAGAGGAGTTTAAAGAAAATAGATCTTGTCAAACTAACTTGATATCTTTTTGATGAAATTATAAATTTGGTGGAAATTGGGGAAAAGGTAAATAATGAGACGGACTGGTCACTGATACAGAGTGATGTGGCTCATTTGGTGAGCTGGGCACAAGCAAATAATATGTGTTTCAATATGGGCAAATATAAAGTCATGTACAGAAACAAAAAAATGTAAGCCACACTTACAGGCTGGGGGACTATCCAGTAGCCTCCCATGGATTTTTCACATGCAGCAGTAATCTGGGGCACTGTGTATATTCATAAAAGAAACTTTACAATGCAGGATAAATAAAATGACTACAAACCTGCTTTTAAAGAAAAAAAATGTTAGAAGTTACACTTCCATTGTGTCAGTTTTGGTGCTGTCTGTCAGAGTGGAGCTGGAGGTTAAGCACGAAGGATCATGCTGTGCCAATGTGGCGGAAACACATCCATTAACAACGTGTACATTTATAACTAATAAAAGGTCTATTCCAAGAATGAAAGTGCCAGTTTTAAAATACACATTGTGCAGGCACATAGCAAATGTCATACATTCACCAGCCCAGCAAGACAATCAGGCACCAGGATTGTTTTGTTTTGTTTTTCAGTTCACTACCACATATACTTTAGCTTATGTAAAGTGGGCACTCTGAAAACATTGTAAGTACTGTAAGCAGATTCAGACAGAACTGACAGAGTTGAACCAATATCTACCATCAGGTCATTGAAGTGTGGCTATCCTGCTTCCAGGGGTGCACATGTCAACCCAGCAAAACCGTTTGTGAACAGAGTAAGGCAAAATGCAATGATCTATACTCAGGACAGTGACTTCAGGGACAGGGACATGACATACCTGATTTCTGGACTGAGACATGTGCATGCTTGAACAAAATATCCTGCCTTTCCACAGTGACACTGAGCTTGTTTTGCAGGCTATCCTGTGTGGCTGGCCATGTTCAGTAGACATCCACAATAGAACCATGGTTTGTCTGAAGGAAAAAGAGCATGGGGAGATACATGGAGGTTATTCAATGTCGTACAGGAAATGTATTCCATTTTCCACAGTCTTGTCTGTCATTCCTGTGCTGATTTGGAGAATGCACTGTTAATTAATTAACTACTTGGACATGATCTGTAGTGCTCTAAGCAATTATTTAGCCTCTACCAGAGCAAACTCAGTTCAACTAGAGCCTGGTCTACACTACGAGTTTAGGTCAAATTTAGCAGCGTTAAATCTAATTAAGCCTGGACACGTTCACACGGCTAAGTCCCTTTTTTCGACTTAAAGGGCCCTTTAAACCGGTTTTTTTACTCCACCTTCGACGAGGCGATTAGCAATAAAATCGGCCTTAGCGGGTCGGAATTGGGGTAGTGTGAATGGAATTCGACGTTATAGGCCTCCAGGAGCTATTCCACAGTGCTTCATTGTGACCGCTCTGGACAGCACTCTCAACTCAGATGCACTGACCAGGTAGACAGGAAAAGCCCCGCGAACGTTTGAATTTAATTTCCTGTTTGCCCAGCGTGGAGAGCACAGGTGACCACGCAGAGCTCATCAGCACAGGTAACCGTGATGGAGTCCCAGGATCGCAAAAGAGCTCCAGCATGGACCGAACGGGAGGTACGGGATCTGCTCGCCATATGGGGAGATGAATCAGTGCTAGCTGAACTCCGTAGCAGTAAACGAAATGACAAAATATTAGAAAAGGTCTCCAAGGCCATGAAGAACAGAGGCCATAACAGGGACGCACAGCAGTGCCGCGTAAAAATTAAGGAGCTAAGGCAAGCCTACCACAAAGCCAGAGAGGCAAACGGAAGGTCCGGGGCAGAGCCGCAAACATGCCGCTTCTACGCGGAGCTGCATGCCATGCTAGGGGGTGCAGCCACCACTACCCCAACCGTGTGCTTTGACTCCTTCAATGGAGAAACACACAGGGAAGCGGGTTTGGGGTACGAGGAAGATGAGGATGAAGATAAAGTAGATAGCTCACAGCAGCAAGGAAGCGGAGAAACCGGTTTCCCCAACAACTAAGATATGTTTATCACCCTGGACCTGGAACCAGTAATCCCCGAACTCACCCAAGGCGTGCTCCCAGACCCTGAGGGTACACAGGGGACCTCTTGTGAGTGTACCTTTGTAAATATTACACATGGTTTAAAAGCAAGCGTGTTTAATGATTAATGATTAATTTGCCCTGGCAATCGCGGCCAGTACAGCTACTGGAAAAGTCTGTTAACATGTATGGGGATGGAGCGGAAATCCTCCAGGGATATCTCCAGAAAGCTCTCCTTCATGTACTCCCAAAGCCTTTGCAAAAGGTTTCTGGGGAGGGCTGCCTTATCCCGTCTGCCATGGTAGGACACTTTACCACACCAGGCCAGTAGCACATAGTCTGGAATCATTGCTTAACAAAGCATGGCAGCGTATGGTCCCGGTGTTTGCTGGCATGCAGACAACATCCATTCCTTATCTCTCTTTGTTATCCTCAGGAGAGTGATATCATTCACGGTCACCTGGTTGAAATGGGGCGATTTTATTAAGGGGACATTCAGAGGTGCCCGTTCCTGCTCTGCTGAACAGAAATGTTCCCCGCTGTTAGCCACGCGGTGGGGGGGAGGGGTGAAGTGATCATCCCTGAGAATTGGGTGTGGGGGGGGGAGGGAGGTTAGTTGGGTTTGTGCTGCATGTTAACCCAGAAACCGCAGCCCCTCCTTTTACATTGCAAACCCATTTTAAATGGCCAACCGAATGGGTGCTTCGTATGGAAAATGAGGGCGCTACTGTTTGAAACCATTCCCACATGTTAAGAAGGTTAAAAAAGCCAAAAAACTGTGGCTTACCATGGCTGCCTGCAAGCCGAAATCTGTTGCCTGGCACTGCTTGAATGATCTCTCACACCAAACCGGCAGGCCCTCAATATAAGAGGAAAAATGTGACCTTGCAACGAAAGCACATGTGCTATGTAATGTGAACAGCAAAATTTAACGTGAAAGAGTGTACCCATTGTTCTCTAAAATGTGTCTTTTCTTAACCACCCCTCCCTTCTCCTCCACCAGCTGCAAATGTTTCTCCTTCACAGAGGCTAATGAAGATTAGAAGGAGAAAACGGCGGACTCGGGATGATATGTTCTCGGAGCTCCAGATGTCCTCCCACACTGACAGAGCACAGCAGAATGCATGGAGGAAGTCAATGTCAGACTACAGAAAAGCACAATATGAACGAGAGGAGAGGTGGTGGGCTGAATCGCGGGATGAAAAGAGCAAGTGGTGGGCTGAAGATGATAGGTGGCGTCAGTTTGCAGACAGAAGGCAAGAGTCAATGCTCCGGATGCTGGAGCATCAAACTGATATGCTCCAGCCTATGGTTGAGCTGCAGGAAAGGCAGCAGGAGCAGAGACCGCCGCTACAGCCTCTGTGTAACCAACAGCCCTCCTCCCCAAGTTCCATAGCCTCCTCACCCAGACACCCAAGAACACGGTGGGGGGGCCCTCCGTCCACCCAGTCACTCCACCCCAGATGATTGCCCGAGCATCAGAAGGCTGGCCTTCAATAAGAGTTAAAGTTTTAAACTGCAGTGTGTCCTCTTCCTTCCCTCCTCCCCCACCCATCCCGGGCTACCTTGGCAATTATCGCCCTAGTTGTGTGATGAATTAATAAAGATTGCATGAATGAGAAGTAACAATGACTTTATTGCCTCTGCAAGTGGTGCTCGAGGGGGGGAGGTGGTTGGTTTACAGGGAAGTAGAGTGAACCGGGTTGGGTGGGGGGGCGGAGGGTTCATCAAGGAGAAACAAACAGAAGTTTCACACAGTAGCCTGGCCAGTCACAAAACTCGTTTTCAAAGCTTCTCTGATGCGCACCGCGCCCTGCTGTGCTCGTCTAACCGCCCTGGTGTCTGGCTGTGCGTAATCAGCGGCCAGGCGATTTGCCTCAACCTCCCACCCCACCATAAATGTCTCCCCCTTATTCTCACAGATATTGTGGAGCGCAAAGCAAGCAGTAATAACAATGGGGATATTCTTTTCGCTGAGGTCTGAGCGAGTCAGTAAGCTGCGCCAGCGTGCTTTTAAATGTCCAATGCACATTCCACCACCATTCGGCACTTGCTCAGCCTGTAGTTGAACAGGTCCTGACTACTGTCCAGGCTGCCTGTGTACGGCTTCATGAGCCATGGCATTAAGAGGTAGGCTGGGTCCCCAAGGATCACGATAGGCATTTCAACATCCCCAATGGTTATTTTCTGGTCTGGGAAGAAAGTCCCTTCCTCCAGCTTTCGAAACAGACCAGAGTGCCTGAAGACGCGAGCATCATGTACCTTTCCCGGCCATCCCACGTTGATGTTGGTGAAACGTCCCTTGTGATCCACCAGGGCTTGCAGCAGCATTGAAAAGTACCCCTTGCAGTTTATGTACTCAGTGACTTGGTGCTCCGGTGACAAGATAGGGATATAGGTTCTGTCTATCGCCCCACCACAGTTTGGGAATTCCATTGCAGCAAAGCCATCCACTATTGCCTGCACATTTCCCAAAGTCACTACCATTGATATCAGCAGGTCTTTGATTGCCCTGGCAACTTGGATCACAGCAGCCCCCACAGTAGATTTCCCCACTCCAAATTGATTCCCGACTGACCGGTAGCTGTCTGGTGTTGCAAGCTTCCACAGGGCTATCGCCACTCACTTCTCAACTGTGAGGGCTGCTCTCATCCTGGTATTCTGGTGCTTCAGGGCAGGGGAAAGCAAGTCAAAAAGTTCCATGAAAGTGCCCTTACGCATATGAAAGTTTCGCAGCCACTAGGAATCGTCCCACACCTGCAACACGATGTGGTCCCACCAGTCTGTGATTGTTTCCCGGGCCCAGAATCGGCGTTCCACGGCATGAACCTGCCCCAGTAACACGATGATTTGCACATTGCTGGGGCCGGTGTTTTGTGAGAGGTCTATGTCCATGTCAATTTCCTCATCACTCTCGTCGCCACGCTGCAATCGCCTCCTCGGCTGTTCCTGGTTTTGCTTTGGCATGTCCTGGCTCTGCATATACTTCAGGACAATGTGCGTGCTGTTCATAGTGCTCATAATAGCCGCGGTGATCTGAGTGGGCTCCATGATCCCAGTGCTATGGCATCTGGTCTGAAAAAAGGCGCGAAACTAGTATCTGACTGACAGAGGGAGGGAGGGAGGGGCGAGTGATGACATGACGTACAGGTACAGGGAATTAAAATCAACAAAGGTGGCTGTGCATCAGGCAGAAACACAAACGGTCACACAGAATGGCCCCCCCAAAGATTGAACTCAAAACCCTGGGTTTAGCAGGCCTTTGATTTCACGGAGGGAGGGGGAAGCAAATGAATACTGAACAAATCTACTTTTTACATCTTAAGCTGGCAGACGACAGTGCAGCATGACTAAGAGCCCTCTGCATCTTCTGGGTGCTTGGCAGAAAATACTGGGCGCTTGGCAGAAAATAGCATACTACGACTGATAGCCATCATCGTCATTGGGAAGGCAGCGACTGGCGGACATACGGAGTTTCAGCCACTGCAGTATGACGATGACAGATACCAGTCGTAATACACCATCTTCTACCAAAAGGCAAGGGGCTGCTGCGAAGGTCGGCTCTAGGTTTTTTACCGCCCCAAGCAAAAAAAAATTTGGCTGTCCCCCGTCCCAGCCCTGGGCTCCTTGCCGCACCCCCCTGCCGCCCCAGCCCTGGGCTCTCACGCTTGATCCGCACCCCCCTGCAGCCCCAGCCTCGGGCTCTCACCTTCCCCACCCGCATCCCCCTGCTGCCCCGGCCCTGGACTCTCCCACACACACACCCTGCTGTCCCAGCTCTGGGTTCCCCCTACCCCCCCACCATTGCCACACACACACACACCTCCTGCCGCCCCAGCCCTGGGCTCACCCCGCCCCCACCTGCACCATCCTTCCGCCGCAGCCCTGGGTCACGGGTAACTCGCTCCCACGGCAGGTCATTCAGCAGGAATTTTAGATGTGCACAGAACACAGACAGGATTGGTTCCCACATGGTTATAGAACTGCAGTAAAGTAGAACAATTTTCTGCTTGTGTGATGGGAGGATATCTAGATGCATATTATAAGACTGTCCTACATAAACAAGGGAAAGTTGAGGTGCCTTTATTATTCTTTTGTTCCACTCTTTCTTTCTATGGGGAATTTGCTAATGCAATATTACTGTCTTCCTTTTAAACAAACAAACAAACAAAAGGCAATGGCTGTTGAAAATAGCAATTCCAGTCCTAATAACCACTGAGAAGCATTTCTTGCTCAATTTTATCCTACTTTTTCTACAGCAAGTTACAATGGATTAGTATATTTGATTTGGGAGAAATGAAGTAACAGCTGCCCAAACTGAGCTTGAGCACTCCTGAATTTTGAGATGTTCAAATCTGGAAGGCAGGTGCTGGGGGAGGGGGGAGCCTCTGGCGCCGCAGGGGAGCACAGCAGCATGTACGCAGCAGCGTGTCTGGCGCTGCACAAAGTCAGACACGCTGGTCTGAGTGGCACGGTAAGGGGGTTGGAGGGTTGGAGAAGGGGTAGGGGGTTCCAGGGTGGGGGCAGTAAAGGGACAGGGAGCAGGGGGGGGTTGGATGGGGTGGAGGTTCGGGGGGG
>NC_048299.1:127757894-127941646 GCF_013100865.1 Trachemys scripta elegans | reverse complement strand
CACCACTGAGGGATGGATGCCCCATTAACCAGGGCTGCCATCCTGTGGCTTCAGCATTAGTGTCTGGGATGATTTGGGGCAAGATCTCGACCTCCCCGCAACCCACTTCACTGCTGCCAGAATCCCTCCTGCCCACCCCTGCTAGAGGCCCCTCCCTGCCCAACCTGGGTGGGAGTGGGAGGAGAGGGTACTGAGAATTTGAGCTGTGGTATGGAGGTGGATCAGCTATCAAGGGCACTGAGGGGGAGGTGGCAGGAGCTCACCCTTCAAGGAGGGGGTTTGACACTGGAGGTTACTAGAAAGGACAAGAAGACTCCATTGTGGGGGTCAGGAGGTGAATCCATCCCTCAGTGGTGGGCAGGTGCTGTGTGGAAATGCTGCTGGTTCCAGGTGCTCTTATTTCCCCCTGATTCCTCAGGGCATTTGAATCGGTGATCATGCAAGGGGTTAGATTAGATGCTCTAAAGGTCTCTTCTGGCCATCAAGTCTACTAGTTTTAGAAGAACTGAGTGTAGCATTGGGAGCAGCCTCTTATGTTTTACTGTCTAGCCGGCTTGCTTCCTAAAATAAACACGCATTGAGTGGGGTGATCCACAGAGAGTAGCTCAAACCTTCAAAGTGTCTGGCCAGCAGCAGGACATTCGCACTTCAGGGGAGGGGTGTGTGTGGCAGTGACATCACAAAGGCCTTTTGCAGGACTTCAGCCTATTGGTCAAAGGTGGTGGGGAGGTGGTGACCTCACAGAGAGATGCTGACATCAGCCAGGCAGGATAAGGGCGCAGGGCCAGGGAAACCTCAGAGACCCCTGTCGGCTTTGCTTCAGCAAGTCTCCTTCGCGAGGTCTCTCTTTGAGGACTGAGAGAGTATTAGGGTTCACGTACATGAGTTCGAGGAGGAGCCTCATTTGAGCTTTCTCCTTTCCTTTTACTGATTTGACTAGAAAACAGATATCCTTGTTTAGAAGGTAAGAGTCTCCGAGAGGTTTGGAACCTGTTCAGTCTGATCCACCTGGTGCCAGCTGAATTCTAGGGCTGGGACGGGGGACAGCCAAAATTTTTTTTGCTTGGGGCGGCAAAAAACCTAGAGCCAACCCTGAGTGAAAGAGGTAAAATCAGAAGTATTTTAACTGAAGAAATGACAGGGTTCTATCGTCTCTCTCTATGTTTTATAATTTCATGATCCATCTTGTACAAGGTGGTAATGCACAGATAGTATAAAGATGGTAAACTGTAAAGGTTACGAATTGGTCAGTAACAAGTAAAGTAACCTGAGAAATGTTACCCAATGTTTTGATTGTGACTCAGGGATGAAGGAAGAACTTATGATCTCATAAGACATTCTTCTTAGACTTAGAAAATGCTGAAAGTATAAAAGTGAGAATAGAAAGAGAAAGGTGACTGCAGAGAGTAAATATTAATACCGAAAGCTACCTTTATTTCATCACTAATATTCACTTCTTCACTTCTGTGATGGATGGGCTATATGCCTTTTACAATTTACAAATTCTGTGTGAGATTAGAAACCCTTTGTGTCTGTCAGACTGCAAACTCTATTTTGAATGTGCAGCCTTTTGCCTTCTCTAAGGTCTTTTTACTTCCCTGTTGGGTTGAAAACTACAAAGACTAGTGGCAAAAAAATAACACTAGAGGGTAGTTGACTAAGTATCCAATTGCTGGAAATCTGTTCACTCTACAGAAAAGACTGGTACCTACCCAGAAGTACTGGTTTAGCAGGAAGGGAGTCACCTTGAGAACACAATCATCTGACTGGGATTTCTGCCTGTGGTGGGGCGATTGCCCCACGCCCAGAGAGGGTGGGCTGCAGCAGGCCTAGGCGCCTGCGCAGACGCATAGCCAATCAGGGAAGGGCTTACAGAGAGCCAATCAGAAGGCAGATTGGAGCCAGCCAATCAGGGCCCGGCCTAGCCATATAAAAGACTGCCCAGAGCAGGAGCAGTCAGTCTGTCCCAGGCCTTCAGAGGGGAAGGTCTGTCTCCAGAGCTGGGAGGCCAGCACCACGGATAGCGCAGTGCAGGCCAGCCTGAGAGAGTGGGAGAAGGCCCTACTCCATAGCCTGCTAGGCGGCAGGCCTGGGAGGAGGAGGCCTAGCGTAGTGAAGGGCTGTTGGGGAAGTGGTCCAGAGGGATAGTCAGAGGAGGAAGGAGGAGGAAGACAGCAAGACTGTCGCCCGAGGGCCTCTGGACCGGGACTCAGAGTAGTGGGCGGGCCTGAGTCCCTCCCCTTTTTCCCCCCTTGTTTGCTGTGCTGCCCTACGCACAGCCACAGGCCGCAGGGAGCGGCCGGCCAGAACCACGCCAGGTCCTGGACTGTGAGGATCAGACTCGAAGGTGTGGGGCTGTTGTTTACTCCCCGAAAGGGGTGTGAAGGGACAAAGGGACACTGTCAGAGGACAGTGTTCTAGAAGAGGACGCCGACGTCGGGAGCAACGCAAGTCTGTGCACCCCACAAAGGCGAGACGACAGGCGGGACACCACCCAAAGAGGGCGCCCTACTGGCGCAAACTAATTCCCTGAGACAACCAGGAGGGGGCGCCACAGCGGTGAGCAACCAACCCTGTCACACGTGGTGGAGAATGCGGGCATAGCGGTCCGCCCCTGATATGAGGGGCCAGCGCCAAGACTGCGGACTATTGCCCAGAGTAGTGCCTTGCGCAGACAGACGGTCGACCCAGATTGTGGGTACAGACCCGGACCCACCAAAGGGGTCCAGAGTGTGGGGGTTGAATCGGGAGTAACCCGCTGAACCCCAACATGGAGGCTGAGAAGTTATTAAAATGGCTGCTAGAGAAGCAGCAGGAGCAATCGGCCCAGCAGCACCAGCAGCAGGTTCAAATGCTGCAGCAAATGACCACTCAGCAGCAGCTGATGATGACCCAGCACCAAGAGAATCAGCAGCAGCTCCTCCGGGAGTTTGCCACCCAGCAGTGGGTGCAGCAGGAACATTTGGTGCAACAGATGGCCACGCTATTACGCCCGGCGGGAGGCACCCCTGCCGCCCCCTTGGGGACGGGACTGGGGGATACCCCAGGGGCACTACCGGTACGCCTCACCAAGATGGGGCCTGAGGACGACCCAGAGGCCTATCTGGTGACATTTGAACGGGTGGCGACTGCCGCCCGGTGGCCTTCAGAACATTGGGCCACGTTACTAGCTCCTTATTTGACGGGGCAGGCTCAGACCACATATCGGAGCCTCGACCCCCAGGAAGCGCTCGAGTACGCCCGAGTGAAGGCGGCCATCCTAGACCATACCGGCATTAGGCCAGAGACCTACCGACAGCGTCTCCATAAGGAACAATATCCTCCGGGGGCCCGACCCCGCGCTGTGGCCCAACGCATCCGAGACCACTGCTGGAGGTGGTTGAACCCAGAGGGCCTGACGGGACCCCAGGTGGCGGAGATGGTAGCCTTAGAGCAGTTCACCCAGATCCTACCCCCAGGAGGGAGGGCCTGGGTGCGACGGCATCGCCCGGCCACCCTCTCCGCAGCAGTGGCCTTAATGGAGGATTACTTATCGGCCGAGGGGGCGGAGGCCCCACCCCGAGCGGCCGGAAGCCTTGGTCGCAAGGGCGGCGCAGAGAAGGGAAACTCTCGTGGGGCGGGAGCCTCCGAACCACTGGCAGGCAACAGCCATGGGCATCCGAGGCCTCCCAACCCTGAACCCCAACCCAAGTTACTACCGGTGATGACTCGGAGGGAGCGACAGCCCCCGGAGCGAACAGGCCCCCCCCCGGAGGAGGCACAAGCCCGGCCGAGACCCGAGAGAGGTGCTGGGGCTGCGGTCAAGAAGGACATTTCCGGCGAGATTGCCCTTTTATGGACTGCAGCTATGGGCAGGCCTGGATGGCCGGACAACGGGCACGTAAGAGAGGGGCAGGAAAGTTGATAGTCCCAGTCCGGGTTGAAGGGAACCCCACCAAGGCCCTCGTAGATTCGGGGTGTAGTCAGACCCTCATACGAGAGGGGCTGGTCCCGAATCTCAATCTTTTGGGGCCCCCGATCTACCTACAGTGTGTGCATGGGGACATCCGCCAGTATCCCACAGCCTGGGTCAAGATGGGAGTAGGCTGCCGAGAGGAGGGTCTCCGAGTAGGAGTGGCCCCTAGGCTGGCCTACCCGGTGGTGTTTGGACGAGATTGGCCCGGCTTTGGAGAGGTCCTCCTGAGATATCAGCTGCCCAAGCCCCGACCAGACTGGACTATAGCACCAGGAACGGGGCTGCTCGGGCACAGGACAAGGGGTGACCCCGGCAAGGGGACCTCCTTGACGGCAGAGACCTCCGTGAATTGTCCTGGAGGCAGGCCCCGTTCGGTGGAGGACGCCCAGGTAGAGTTAGAGCGTGACGGGGATTTCTTACGGGAGCAACAGGAAGACCCAACCCTAAGCCGAGCCTGGGAACAAGCTACCAACCCTGCTATTGAGGGGGATGGGACGCTACGGACTCCGCAGGGCACCCGCTTTGAGGTATGGCAAGATCGCCTGTACCGAATAGCGCAGGAACCCCAGACCTGGGAGACGTTCCGCCAGCTGTTGGTCCCCCGGAGACTGCGAGCCGCCCTCTTCCATTTAGCCCACGCAAACCCTTGGGCCGGACACCTGGGACGCGAGAAGACCCTACAGAGGGTGGCCCGCCGGTTTTTCTGGCCAGGCATCCACCGGGAAGTGGCAGACTTTTGCACTTCGTGCCCAGAATGCCAGCAAGCCGGACCGAAAGGGGTAGCCCCTGCACCCCTGGTACCCATGCCAGTCATGGGGGTACCCTTTGAACGGATCGGGATGGACCTCGTCGGCCCCCTTGAGCAAAGTAAGACAGGGAACCGCTTTATACTAGTAGTCGTGGACTACGCAACACGCTATCCCGAAGCCGTTCCCCTAAAGACAGCGACGGCACTGACCATTGCGGGTGAATTGGTAAAGATTTTCACCCGGGTTGGGATACCCGGGGAAATATTGACGGACCAGGGCACCAATGTGTCCTCCAAGTTAATAGCCGAGCTATGTCGCCTCCTCCATATCCGGACCCTCCGGACATCGGTGTACCACCCGCAGACCGATGGCTTGGTAGAGCGGTTCAATGGTACGCTAAAAGCCATGTTGCGGAAGTTTGTGGAGGAGGACCCCTCGCATTGGGACACCTTATTGCCGGCCCTGCTGTTTGCAATAAGAGAGGTACCACAGGCCTCGACGGGGTTCTCGCCTTTCGAGCTCTTATATGGCAGGCAGCCCAGGGGAATACTGGATCTCCTGAAGGAGGAGTGGGAAACACAGGAAACATGGGTCCTTGGGACCACACAATACGTGCTACAACTCCGGGAGCGACTCCAAACGTTAGGGGCCTTCACCCGTGAAAACCTGGAACGGGCCCAGGCATGCCAGGAGCACCTCTATAATCGAGGGACTAGAGGGAGGAAGTTCACCCCAGGTGATCGGGTGCTGCTTTTACCGCCCTCTGCCGAGTCGAAGCTCCTAGCCAAATGGCAGGGTCCCTATGAAGTGATCCGACGAGTGGGGCTGGTCGATTACGAGGTCAGACTACCTGGTCGACGTAAAGAGATGCGCATTTATCACATTAACCTTCTAAAGGCCTGGAAAACCAGGGAAGCCATGTTCATTGGCCCGTCCACCCCAGATTCGGAACTTGGACCCCTAGCAGGGGACCTTCCCGACCCCGGACCGGCCACGCTGGGGTCAGGCCTCAGCCCCAGACAAAGGGGGCAACTACAACGGGTGGTAGAAAAGTTTCCAGACGTTTTATCGGCCCGCCCGGGCCGGACAACTTTAATGAGTCATCATATCGCCACCGACCCCGGGAAGAGGGTGACGGAGAACCACCGGCGTTGCCCAAGAAAATGTGGGATACAGTTCGACGGGAGGTAGAGACGATGTTAGAGATGGGAGTGGTAGAGGAGTCGACGAGTGAGTGGCGGAGCCCTATCGTCCTAGTTCCAAAACCAGACGGGATGACTCTGTTTTGCATCGATTTCCGGAAGGTCAATGCTATCTCCCGTTTTGATGCCTATCCAATGCCGAGAGTGGATGAACTGTTAGAGTGCCTTGGGGGAGCCAAGTATCTGTCAACCTTAGATTTGACTAAAGGATATTGGCAGATCCCACTGATGCCAAACTCCCGGGCGAAGACGGCCTTCCCTATGCCTTTCGGCCTCTTCCAGTTCGTAACCATGCCGTTCGGGTTACACGGAGCAGCAGCCACGTTTCAATGCCTGATGAACAAGGTCCTCCAACCCCACGACCACTACGCGGCGGCGTACATAGATGATATTGTGGTTTACAGCCTCGACTGGGAGAGCCATTTACACCACCTGGCAGCAATGTTACAAGCCCTCAGGGCGGCCGGCCTAACAGCTAACCCGGCGAAATGTCACTTAGGCCAAGAAGAAGTGACCTACCTGGGATACACGGTAGGAGGGGGGAAACTAACACCCCTGATTAGCAAAGTACAAGCCCTCAGGGACGTACCCACCCCCACGACGAAGAAACAAGTACGTCAGTTTTTAGGACTAGCTGGGTACTATCATCGCTTTGTGACAGACTTCGCGTCTATAGCCGCCGCCTTGTCAGACCTAATGAAGAACTCCCAACCCCGACAGGTACAGTGGACTACACAATGCGAGCGAGCCTTTAACACACTCAAGGAACTGCTCACTCAAGAACCAGTACTACGACACCCCGACTTCGCGAAAGAGTTTATACTACAGACAAACGCTTCGGAAGTCGGCCTGGGCGCAGTACTCTCCCAGGAAGTAGACGGGGAGGAACATCCCGTACTGTATCTAAGTCGGAAGCTGTTCCCCCGGGAAAGACATTTCTCAACGATAGAGAAAGAGGTACGGTGGGCTATCGACGCCCTACGTTACTACCTGCTAGGGAATAGTTTTAAGTTAATCACAGATCACGCCCCTTTGCGATGGATCCACAGCATGAAAGACATGAACGCTAGAATTATGCAGTGGTACCTCGCCCTCCAGCCTTACAACTTCCAGGTGCTCCACCGACCGGGTAAGGCCCATACTAATGCCGATTTCTTCTCCAGGCTAGGGGAGGAGGGCGAAGAAACGGATCAAGGAGGGGGATCTTTAGCAGAGGGGGTGGTCTGCGAGGGGGCAGCCAAGCCCCAATCCAACTGCCGAGGCCCTAGACAGTTAGCCCTGATGGCAGAGGATCCGTCACGCTCGTACGGGGTGTGTCCCAAATGCACAGAGAGTGCGAGAGGAGGGAGCATACCCCAGCCTAGGCAGACGGTCGTGGGAGAAGAACCTTGGCGGGAAGCCCCGGTGGAGGACCAGCCCACACTCCTGGAACCGCCGAGGACTGTGATTTCTCCAGGTCGAGAGGGAGCCTCACTGTGGGAGGGACCAGCAGAGGCGGTGGACCCCGAGACCCGTGGAGAATCAGGAGACCCGTGGAACACTCCAGCAGCTGAACAGATAGGAGGCAGTTTAAGGGAATCGACGGACTGGTACGTCGGACCCGGTAAGCCTCAGCGTGTTTCGGTGGGACCCCCCCGCTGAGACGGTGGATAAGCCGGGTTGCCCGGTGGCAAAGACTAATTTCCGGGACTTTGGGCCAGTAGGCCATAGGGCCCGGTGACAAGGGCTAAGTTCCTAGACTTTGAGCCGGTAAGCTGAGCCACTGTGAGACAAAGGCTGCTTCCCGGGCTCTAGACCATTAGGCCGGTTAGGATACACCCCCCCCCCCCCGGAAGGTTCTTAAGGGGGAGGGTGTGTGGTGGGGCGATTGCCCACACTCAGAGAGGGTAGGCTGCAGCAGGTCTAGGCGCCTGCGCAGCCGCCCAACCAATCAGGAGAGGGCTTACTGGGAGCCAATAAGAGGGCAGATTGGAGCCAGCCAATCAGAGCCCGGCTTAGCCATATAAAAGGCTGCCCAGAGCAGGAGCAGTCAGTCTGTCCCAGGCCTTCAGAGGGGAAGGTCTGTCTCCAGAGCTGGGAGGCCAGCACTACGGTCAGTGCAGTGCAGGCTAGCCTGAGAGAGTGGGAGAAGGCCCTACTCCATAGCCTGCTAGGCGGCAGGCCTGGGAGGAGGAGGCCTAGCGTAGCGAAGGGCTGTTGGGGAAGTGGTCCAGAGGGATAGTCAGAGGAGGAAGGAGAAGGAAGACAGCAAGACTGTCGCCCGAGGGCCTCTGGACCAGGACTCAGAGTAGTGGGCGGGCCTGAGTCCCCCCTCCCCCCCTTTTCCCCCCCTTGTTTGCTGTGCTGCCCTACGCACAGCCACAGGCCGCAGGGAGCGGCCGGCCAGAACCACGCCAGGTCCTGGACTGTGAGGATCGGACTCGAAGGTGTGGGGCTGGTGTTTACCCCCCGAAAGGGGGTGTGAAGGGACAAAGGGACACTGTCGGAGGACAGTGTTCTAGAAGAGGACGCCGACGTCGGGAGCAACGCAAGTCCGTGCACCCCACAAAGGCGAGACGACAGGCGGGACACCACCCAAAGAGGGCGCCCTACTGGCGAAAACTAATTCCCTGAGACGACCAGGAGGGGGCGCCACAGCGGTGAGCAACCGACCCTGTCACACTGCCCTTCTGGAGAAGCTGGCAACAGGGTGCTGAAGGTTTTAAAAGGACAGAAGCTTTGCTTATATTCAAAATTGGAAAAAGCACTTCTAACCAGAGGGAGAGGTCACCCAGTATGTAGAGCCCCGATGGGCAGGGGACCCTGCTCACTTTCCTGAGCCCAGATGGCCCCAAGGACTCTGGACAACCCAAGGGACTTGGATCCCAACTCAAATAATTCCCTGGAGTGATAAGGAAGGGACATGTTTAGTGTTTATTCTTTTGTATGATCTGTTTTGTCCTGTGCTTTACGTGACTAATAATAAAAGAGCATCCAGGTGTTACTCTATACAAGTGTATGTTTGTATATGTGTCACAAGTACTGTGTGCCCCTGAGAAAGTTAAACAGTAAGCCATGAGCTTCACACCTTTGGGGTAGAATTTTGGGGAAGAGGTATGATTACATAACTGGGGTATCTTTGGGGTCAGTGCTGGGCCTCAGGCAGGTAGGCTGAGGAGCCCCATTTCATAACAGACTGAGAGCCAGCTCCATGAAAATGGGCCAAAAAGGCCAAAGAAGGAACTAGGGCAGCAGCCTCTTGTGGCTTAATATACCCGAGGGGATCCAGAGCACACAGGCTTGAATTCCCCTCACAACAGTCCTAGTGGGTGGCCAGGAATGGGGGCTCACTAGGATCGGTGACAACTTCAAATCATAAAACCAGTTTCATCAGCCTTTATGTAATGAGCATGACTGGGGTCAACTTCACATTGCAATTGCTTTGCTTATATTCAAAATTGGAAATGGCACTTCTAATCTACCTCAGCAGTGTCTCCTGGTAATTAATGTCAGGAAATAATTATTACTGTTTTAAATAAGTAAATTCAAACATGCCTCACACTTTTGTTCCCTGTGACGGGGTAGAATCTACAAGCCGCGGGCCAGAACTTCAGCTGGTGTAAACAGTCATCCCTCCATTCCTTTACTGGAGCTATGCTTACAACAGGATCTTGCCCTATATGCTATATTCTGTGAGAAGTGTGGAAGTAGGTGGCATTTATCTGGACCTGAACAGAAATTTTCCCACACACATTACAAATATCCTCAGACAATGAAGTTCTAATGGTGCATCAGCCCTCCTGCAACAGAGGTCACTTTATATAATTTGGGGGATGTCCACAAAACTTGTATGAACTAGACTCCCAATGTCACTGACCAACACAACCCCGATTCGTCACCATACCTCTGCAAGTGCAATATCAAGTAGGATAACTTCCTTGTTTGGTCCAGCATAGATTTAGACAGAGTTTTATTCTAGATGAGGTTTTGTGTGTTTCTGTGTCTCATTTTGCATTAAATT
This sequence comes from Trachemys scripta elegans, assembly GCF_013100865.1. Taxonomy (NCBI): domain Eukaryota; kingdom Metazoa; phylum Chordata; order Testudines; family Emydidae; genus Trachemys; species Trachemys scripta. The sequence continues at coordinate 127,931,740 of NC_048299.1, read as the reverse complement.
CCAAGGAACAGGGCTCCCTCCTTGTCATTTTTGTGGGTTTTCTGGAAAACTGGTATTTGAAATAATTTGTCACCCATGCATCTTTAACATTTGTCTAAACTGTGCCTATCCAAAGGGTTTGCTATTTCAGCATCTCTGGGACCTATTTCAGACTAATAGAAAAGTCAGAGAAAAGGCAGCCCTGTTTACTCAGCAGGTGACTAATATAAGAAGCCCTTGATCAATAAATTTACATTCCCTGGTCAGATGCCATGTACACTTCTTGGAAGATTTAAATGCAAGTTACTACAACCTAAGCTGCAACTTAACTTGAATTTTATCATCTCCCTGTGATCAGCTGAGCCTCAATCAGGAAAGAAAATATGATCATTCACGATTATTTTATGCCCTCAAAAAAAAAAAAAAGCATTACATGGTGGCTAATCTTGTTTTTAAAGTCTTGTTATGATTAGAAAAGAGATTGAAAAATGATGCTGTGTCTTGTTACAGCCCTTGGGAGAGGTGGAGTAGCAGGAAGGCTTTTGCAGTCTTTACGACCCTTGTTACAAAATCTTGACCTTTGTGATTTTTCAGTAGCCTACACCTGTGGGAGATTTTCAGTCTTGTTAATACAGACTGACTGGCCTGGTTGAATAGGTCAGTTCACTGTGCAAGCAAGTTATTATACTGTGTGCAGTGTGATCTCACTAAATCAGGATTATTGATCAGAATCTAGCACAAAAGAAGTACATCACAGATGAATTTGGCCCATAAAGTGGAGTGCAATATAACGTAATTCACCAGAGTGATTAAGGACAAATATTTGCATTGTTTCTAGCACTTTTGTCATGCTAAAGAAAAAATGCTTTGTAGGCAACAAGGCCAGTTTAATTGGCCAGAATACAATATATCTGAAATGTCAGTGGGCTGATCTTATCAGCTAGTGGCACTAATAGAGTTAAATTGGTTTTGAAATACCAACAGGAGGCATGTATAAAAACACCTCAGCCAAAAAATTGGCCACCTTCACTGTATCTGAAACACAAAGTCTGAATTTTAGATAGCTGCCTTAAAGGGATTTGAAAAGATCACCATGCAGAAAAGAGAGGAAATCAAGGTCATCAAGAACAATACATTAAAAAAAAAATTCTATCGGCTTTATTGTGCCTTATTGTACAAAAGCCAGTGCCCACAGCTCTGGGAATCATTATGCCTCAGGGACAGTATTTTCCAGAGTTCCCCATTACGTAGGAACAGTTCACCTGCTGCCATTTCCCCACTCTATAGCTCACTATCCCCACACCCCCACATCATCCTTTTTGGCTTTGTCATAGCCTAGCTGGGAGATTATTTCAATGGGGGTTTTGATTGTGTAAGGGTGGCAGAGACTTGCTCTTTTGGATACTAAAGTAAACAGATTTGAAGCAGAATACATTCAGGGAAGGAAAAGATCAATTGAATAAGAAGGTGCCAGTCTCACCTATTGTTTTCTATCTTCTTACCATAACTGCACCTTACTAAATCTTTCACTTAATTATTAGTGCAAAATTCCATCCCATCTTAGGTACATCACAGAATTGTAATTGTACTTGAGAAGTGACAATATGCCAATTGCATCTTTACATCAACAGATGTGCTCTCTTGTAGGTGAAAAATTCACATGTGGTGCATAGGACTAGCAGAAAGCCTCGACACCACTAAAGGTCTGCATGGGGTCTGCACCCGGGGGAGTCTGCTGCTGGAGCAGCTACATAGGGTTGCCAGCACATCCTTATAGGCCACGGAAAAGATCTCTACATTGGCCTTGCCTAGGCTAGCATAGAGGGTCACAAGTGCAAGCATGGGTGTGAATCCATGTTTTACATGAATCTAGTGGCCCCAGCACCCTATGTATCTGGTACAAAAGGACTTTGGCTGCTATTAAACCCATAGGCTGGAACAGCAACTCTATGGGGACTATAGAGCTGCCCTATACCCTGTATCTTGATTGGTGGTGGATTTCATCTCCTCAATTGCTCCACATTCCACCCACATTCTGATGAATATTTAGACTATATGAGAATGGGATGGATTTCACTGTATGTGCATTTCTATTCACTTTAGTAGCAAAAATAAATTTTACTGTTCTAACTCTGCAGCACCAGTACAACTATGTAAGAATGATCTGGATGCTTTCCTGGCTCCTGCACAGTCAACAGAATTCTGGAATGGCGTTCCAGCTGCAGGACGACATGTACAATCTCATTGCCCTCAATTTTTGCCTTCAGTTGCAACTATGGGATCCTAAATGATGACAATTAGTTCAGAATTTTTATTCTTGGATTATCATTTAGGAGTACAGAAAAAATACTCAGTATGACTTCTAGACAGGTTTTAGGTTGTGATTATAAGGATGGCACAGTAGAAAAGAGTTTCACATTTAGTCTAATATAATAAAAATATTTCTGAGGGAAGACCTACATTGGCTTGAAATCAACAGCATTCATTGTGACAAGTGTTCCATATTTTCTGAATAAGGATCTATGAATTGGGTCAAATTTGGGCCCATCCACCTTGACTGTATCCTTTGTGAATGTCGCAGGGTTGTTACACCCGTCTCCCTTTGGGGGGCGGGATGGGGAGTGTTACATCTGTAGGGCTTCCCCCAGTCTTGGGGCTGCATGGCCCTATGCCCTTAGTCAGTGATACGACACTTGCAATCAGGGCAGCGTGGCCTGATGGCTGGAGTCAATAATGGCCCCAGCTGTCAAGGCGGTGCAGCCTAGCGGCCAGAGTCCATAATACAGCCCCTGCTGTCAGGGCGGTGCGGCCTAGAGGCCAGAGTCAATAGTGCTAGGGAGCTGGGCCACTACCCTGGGGTGGGCAGTGGCCAGGATAGGGGCACCCAGACCCATCCTCTCCCAACCCAGGGCCCTGTTGGTGGCGGGGTTGCCCACCACCCACTCAGCGGGGATCCTACCAAAACATGCCGAGCCTGTCTCCAGTTCTACAACTGCTTCCCCACCAAGTTTCCCTGGGTCACTTCCTACCCGACTCTCCACAGTTTGTCATCTTGGGGTCTACATGGTCTCTCCCCTCTCTGTGGCATCTCAAGTCTGTGTGTAGGGGTCCATCTCTGGTTGGCTGGCTTCCACGTCCTGGAATGCAGGCAGTCCTCCCCCAGGAGTCAGCAGCATATCTCCTTCTTCATCGTTGGACAGCCAGACTGAGCTGCTCTGCTGCCTTTTATATTATGCATGCCCAACAGGGCAGAGGGGGCGTGGCCTCCTCAGCTAAGAGAGAAGGGTTAACCTCTGTTGCACCAGTGCGTGGTTGATACACCCCATCACAGCGAAGCACAACTAATGATGAACTGTGGCTTTGCTGCTTGAGTTCATAGTACTGTGGTAGGGGTTAAAAATTCTAAACTCCTTTCCTAGGTTACTTCCTAAACTACACCATTTCCTAGGCTGGTGGGTCTAAGACACTATAAACAGATGATTTAGGCAAGTAGGTGTGTTGTGCTGAAAGACCGGTATTGATTTCAGCAGGTGGTGACGGACAGGCCTGTGCTGTGGTGAGGAGCTATATGTATTTGTGATTATCATGTGCATGCTAGTTGTTGTTGTGTGGATGACTGTGTTGATTTGTGCGTGGGTTGTGTTGTGCTGGGAGATCTGTGATGAGTTGTGCATGGGCTGTGCTTGGGAACTCTGTGTTTATGTGTTTGGGTATATGGATTGTGTTGGGGAGTTTGTGTTTAGTTTTACAGGTAGTGAATCAACATTTGGAGAACTGTGGAATTTGGACCAAGTAATCCACCATCTGTGAAGTCTCCCTCATATCACTGACTCATTACAACCAATGAAATTGTTGCAAGAAAACTAGCTTTAGAGTAAAAGTGGTGATCGGTTGTGTTACCTCTATCAAAATAATTGAAGATTCTTGGCATGGCATAGAAATATGCCTTACTGTTTTATTACATAAAGATATTGTAATTGTTTTATTTGTACATAAATTAAATATAGTCTTTCTACAACTAAATACAGCTCATTTGCCATCCTGGGGTGCATAATGCTACTCAGTTCTGACCCAATAAAGGTCTTGGAAATAAATTATAATTAAAATATTATCACATTTATGAGTTAATATAATGTATTAAATTATATTTTGTCCTATAATCCACTTGTATACATGATGTGGCATGTACCAAGTAACTCAAATTTAGTGCCAAATTTTAATTCAAGCCCTTTTAATTCAATGGCAGTCTTTTCATTGACCTCAGTGGGCTTTGGGTCAGTCCCATAATGCTTCATGTACTCTAACAAGACACAAATATTGTTAGATGATTTACCTAGGCACATTTGGCTATGTAAGTTACGTTGTAAGAGTAGAATAACAGCTCACCAGTTCCTCCCTTCAAAACATCCTGTAAATAACCATATGTTTCCTCACTGTTGCAGAATTTGCTCAAGGAGCTGGTGGTGACTTTCCCTTCCATACTATCCCCCTTATTATACTTGCCATTTAATCAATGCATTTTTTGTTCTCCTCAGTACTGCAGAAGAGAGAGGAGCATAGGGGACTTGCATATGGCACAAAGCACTGAACTCTGCTGTAAGGTAATGAGCACCTTTACATCTTCTTAAAGTCAATCGGATGTGCACATTTGCTGAAAGTGTATTGGGGCCATAGAAATTAGATGTGTTTACAAACAAAAGAATAAATGTCCAACATCTGGCACTGTCAGGCCAATACTCCGGGTTCCACGTCATGGTCTACATAATAGACTTAGTGACGATAGTGCTCTTTTTAAAAAAAATAGGTCACTACTTTGACTTTTAATATGAGAAAGCTGAAATCAAATTAATTTTCTACTTAATTTTAATTGTATTGATCAGAAAATAACAAAAGAAATGCATGAAATGATGAGTTCTAACAGTAGTGCACCATTTGACAATAAGGAGTCTGGTGGCACCTTAAAGACTAACAGATTTATTTGGGCATAAGCTTTCGTGAGTAAAAACCTTCGGATGCATCCGAAGAAGTGAGGTTTTTACTCACGAAAGCTTATGCCCAAATAAATCTGTTAGTCTTTAAGGTGCCACCAGACTCCTTGTTGTTTTTGTAGATACAGACTAACACGGCTACCCCCTGACATTTGACAATAGCTTGTAGGAAGTGTCTGCATATGAAAGGTGTTACATCAGAAGACTACTTAGACTAAGATAGCAAATAAATATTATACCTTGGTAAACTGAATAGCTAAATATATCTCATATTATAGTCATTTTCAATTTGTATCGCTTTTTTTTATAATAATAGATGAATCATACTCTTGCAAAGTGAAATTAGACTATCAACCAACTTCCAGTTTACTGGGATACACACTTCCTGGAAGCCAGCATAAAATTATGTTACTATCAGTGGATGCTTTTTACTCCCAGTGTAATCAGATTTCTTTTCTTTTTTATTTTTCAGTTCACTGAATTTGTCAATTTCAGTATTATCAATTACTGAACTGAGACAATTTGTCAATTTCAGAAGATACCATGAAGCTAAGCCTATATGAAGGAAACTGTTAAATTATGAAGCACAAACTTTAAATTATGGGTCTATGATATTAGTCATTTTAAATAATTTCTTTTAATTTTTCCTTAGTTATGGTATATTTTTAGTGCCTTTTGACAATTCTCAGAAATCAAATGAAAATGGTGACACTATATGTTGATTAGAAATAAAAATGGCCCCTTCTTCTTTACTAAATTTAAACCCTAATATTAAAATTAATTCATTCCTAATATTTGTGTCAACTGCTACCTCTAGCTGATATTTTTTCTTGACATAATATGCTTTTATTTCCTTGTTTAATTTACACACTGTTTGCAGAGGTGTATCTTCCCACTGCAGTTCCATAATTACTTTGTTTCCTTAGGCATTATAGGCAATAAGTTAAAATAAATATTTCTTGACAGTCCTAATTTTTTCTTCTTTTTGTAAATGGAAAAAATTAAAATGTAGATGTTACAACATGTACAACAATTGCAATATATGGAATAGCTGTACCTGGCATCATAATGTACTAAATATGGTGAGAAGAGATTTTTAAGGAGATATGGTATAGTCCAGTGCTAGAGTGCTGGGCTGAGACTCAAGAAGATATACATTCTATTCCCACCTCTGCCACTGACGTACTCTGTGACCTTATGCAAGTCACTTAACCTCTTTGTGCCTCTGTTTCCCCTCCAAACCATTGTCTGTCTTGTCTATTTAGATTATAATCTTTTTGGGGCAAGGACTGTCTCACTATGTGTTTGTAGAATGCCTAGCACTATGGGACTGGTTCATGACTGGGACCTCTGGAGACTACTGTAAGACAAATAATAATTAAGGCAGATACTTTATTTCACCTACCCACAATTTGGGTTAATCCATCTGAATTGTGACGAATATAGTTGTATAGAGGATTTAAACTGTCCAAGAACCATTAATGCCTAAATTTGTATTGCCTTCAGTAGAAGTAATATCAGGCCTTTAATATTAAAGGGATACTCATGACAGATCTCTCATCATCATGGTATCAAAGGCATCAATGCACAAAAGGGGTGAGGTGGTATGATGCTCAGCATCACAACACCTCACTGTTAAGCGCCTAGAAAATTGCTGTGATTCACAAAGCCTGAGTTAGGCACCTGAGTGATTACCCAATGCATGGGGAGAGACAGGCATCTTAGATGATGATTCTCAAAAGCCAGCCCACTAGATGGGGAGCTGCCAAAGCTAGCCAATGAGAGATGCCAACGAGAGGGGTGTGTTATGTCCTGCCTCTGTCTCAGGTGCCTAACTCCAGGTTGCTGGGAGGCATCTCTCTCTGCTTGGGATTCTCAGCTTGAAACTTTCTTTTGGCATTAGGCACCCATGCCGTTAGCAAGAAGCGGTGAGGAGGAGGAGGAGACCTTCCTTCATAACTTTTAGGCCAGTTATTAGGGTACTCACCTGGGATGTGGGAGACCCCCTGGTTCATGTCCCCCCTCCATCTGAGTGACTCTTAAAGAGTCATTTGGGAAAGAGAGAGAATGAGAGAGTGCACAAGCATGATTCATAGCTTCATAGTTTCTAAGGACAGAAGAGACCACTGTGATCATCCTGTATCGTATCAGCAGAGGGCACGGAAATTCCCCAAGATATTCCTAGAGCATATCTTTCAGAAAAACAACAAATCTTAACAGAAAAATTGTCGGTGATGGAGAATTGACCACAACCTTTGGTAAATTGTTCCAACGGTTAATTATCTTCACTGCTAAAAATTTACACTTTATTTCCAGTCTGAATTTGTCTAAATTCAAATTCAAGCAGTTGGATCATATTAAACCTTTCTCTGCTAGACTGAAGAGCCCATTATTAAATATTTGTTCCACATGTAGGTTCCCCATTATAGGCTGTAATCAAGTCACCCGTAATCTTCTCCTTATTAAGCTAAATAGATTGAGCTCCTTGAGTCTATCACTATAAGAACAACAAGGAGTCCGGTGGCACCTTAAAGACTAACAGATTTATTTGGGCATAAGCTTTCATGGGTAAAAAACCCATCTGAAGAAGTGGGTTTTTTACCCATCACAGCTTATGCCTAAATACATCTGTTAGTCTTTAAGGTGCCATCAGACTCCGTTGTTGTTTTTGTGGATACAGACTAACTCGGCTACCCCCTGATACTTATCACTATAAGGCATCTTTTCTAATTGTGTATTCATTCTTGTGACTCTTCTCTGAACCCTCTCCAATTCATCACATCCTTTTTTATTGTGGATACCAGAACTGGACACAGTATTCAATCCAGGGTCGCATCAGTGCCAGATACAGAGATAAAACAATCTCTCTACTCCTACTCAAGATTCCCCTTTTTATGCATCTACGGAACACATTAGTCCATTTGGTCACAGCATCACACTGGGACCTCATGTTCAGCTGCTTATCCACCACAAACCTCAAATCTTTTTCACAGTCACTGCTTCCCAGGGTAGAGTCCACCATTCTGTAATTATGCCTACATTCATTGTTCCTAGATGCATACATTTATATTTGGCCATATTAAAATGCATATTGTCTGCTTATGCCCAGTTTACCAAGCAATCTAGATCGCTCCATATCAGTGGCCTGTCCTCTTCATAATTTACCACTATCCCATTTTTGTGTCATCTGCAGACTTCATCAGTGATGATTTTATGTTTAATTCCAAGTCATTGATAAAAATGTTTAATAGTAATACGGTCAAGAACCGATCCCAGAGGGACCCACTGGAAACAGCTCTTCCAATCCAAGAATCTTCTTCTTCATTAAAACTACCAACTTGCACTTAGTGCACAGAAATCTCTTCAATGTGCAGGCAGCAAAGAGAACGTGGCGCATCTATTGCAGATCACTACCATGGTTCTATCACTGGCCATCTTGATATTGCACATAGCTCTGAACCTTGAAGGAAAGCTTCCCACCCTCTCTCAACTCCTGCCGAAACTCCCCTATTAGATGCCTCTGTTCACAGCTCTCGCATATGCCTAGCATGTTACTTTTTTATATTAAATCTTCCTTGCTTAGCTCAGCTCAGCTCCACCCCTCACCACCAGGGAGCGATTAACTACCCAGGAACTTCAAACAGTTGGGTGATCAAAACTTCAAGGGCTAGAGCCTCATGACTTTTAGCAAGATACTGATCATAGCTCAAAGAGCTTGCTCAGGGGCCCACGGCCCAGTTACCCAGCCTTACACAGAGAACAAACAAACAAACAGTCAAAATAACAACCTACAGACAGACCAAATGCACCACCCACCAAGTCCTGCTACCTCCAAGCTCAGAATCTGTAACTGTAGGTACTCCCTCCAGAACTCTTTTGTTAGCTACCTCTCTTCACAGCTCTCGAGTTCACCTAGCAAGTGACTTTTTATACCAAGTCTTCCCTGCTTAGCTCAGCCCCTCATCAGCAGGGAGCAACTAACTGCTCAGAGATATCAAATGACTCTAGAGCCTGGTGGTTAGAGCACTCGGGTGGGAGACCCAGCATCCAGTTCCTGACTGTGCACCATTTAATTGATCATTATTTATCCATGACTTAACAGTTAAACAGGAAAGACTGAGGGAGCCGTGCATCAGAATATCCTGCAGCCCAGTGGTTAGAGCACCCACCAAGGAGGTGGCAGATCACTGTTCAAATCCTTTCCCCTTGTAGGGTGGACTTGAACTGAGAGTCTCCTCTATCCCATGTGAGTACACTAATCACTTGGTTAGGTATTATGAAGGGACTGCTCATCCTCTCCCCTGTCCCAGCTGTTCTGTGTGAGGACCAGCCTGGTAGGCACTATTTAAGCACACCGACTGGATCAGGCCCCACACATGACTTAGACAGAAGATGCCGATCTTCCCCTAGCTTGTGAATCACTCTGGGGATTAGGTAGGAGATAGACACCAGTGTCATACTGAAGCACAATCCTGACTAGTTAGTGGCTGTGTCACCCCTGCCCTGCAACCTTGGGTGCCTTTCAACGCCCTGCTATATTAGTTCCCACATGGGCCACTTACAAACAGCTTTCCAGCATGCAAGCCACACCCTGAGTGTCTATGTGTAACTGCTGCCTGCCAGCTACACCCTGGGTCTTACCACCCGTGATTATACTGCAGGATGACCCCAACACACCCTCAGTCCCAGATCTTTCCTCTGAAATGTATGACTTTTACTGCCCATCCCTCTCCTGGACAGTACAAATATATTAAGTCCATTATTCCTTTAAGGGAATAATATGCTGGTTCATTACCTGAAATGATTACCCAGACACTTCAACTTAAACACACTGAATTAAATAAAACAGTAAAACAAGTTTATTAACTACCAGGAGATAGATTTTAAGTGAGTACAAGTAACAAAGGTATAAAATTCAGAAATGGTTACAAGAAAAATAAAGATAAAATGTGTATTAGTGCCTAACTTAACAAACTATATTAGATTTATGCAAAATTTCTCACCACATGTTTCCAGCAAGGTTACTGACTAAACCCCTCCACAAAGTCCAGTGGCTGTTCTCTTTTGACTTTTTAAAGTGCAGAAAATGTGATAGGCAGAGAGAGGGGTGGGGGTGCCTTTGTGTGTTAGTCCCTCCTTTTTTTGGTTTCAGTCCCCCTCTTGAAAAACATTTCCAGCTGAGAACTAGGAGCCCAAGAGTTTATGTGGAAGGATATTTTCTGCTCATTTTTTCAACTGTTTGGACTTCCTTTGTTTTCCCTTCCTGCTTGATGACTCTCTTTACTGTTTACATGCAATTTAAGGTAAGCACACATTTGTTCCTTTGTTAGGACAGGCCTGACTTCTGCATGGGCAGGGCTGTGGGGTATGGAACATGTGTTAATAACATCATACAGAGGAATCTTAAAACTTCATATACAATGTTGCCATGCATATTTTATCAGGACAATACTGACCAGCAAATTATGAGTTTTCAGATGATACCTTAAAAGGCATACGTTGTACAAAGAATATTACAATAGTGTGTAGGGTGTGAATATAGGGGTGTATTCCATCACAGCAGGTGGGCACATGGTCACATCCTTACATTCCAAACTAGTCACATTGAAATAAGGTGCTATTGGGCTGTTAGGAATACAATCCTGTCCTGATATTCCTATCACCTCCAGAGAAAGGGAAGAGCCTAGAAGATGTAAAAGGAAACTTAGTTTGAGAGTGTCCTGTCTGGCAAGAACTCACTTATCAATAGCTGGGATGTGAAATCCTCATTTCTGTATTGTTCTATCACTGTAGTCTCCACTTCCCTATTGTTTGTCTGTATAATCTCTGGCTGGTTCTGTGATTGTTTCTGTCTGCTGTATAATTAATTTTGTTGGGTGTAAACCAATTAAGGTGGTGGGATATAATTAGTTAAATAATCATGTTACAATATGTTAGGATTGGTTAGTTAAATTTCAGTAAAATGATTGGTTAAGGTATAGCTAAGCAGAACTCAAGTTTTACTATATAGTCTGCAGTCAATCAGGAAGTAAGGGGGCAGAATGGGAACAGGGAATGGGGGTGGGGGAATTGGAATCATGTTTTGCTAATGGGGGGAATGGGAACAGGGACACAGGCAAGGCTCTGTGGTGTCAGAGCTGGGAAGGGGGACACTAAGGAATGAAACTGGAATCAGGCTTGCTGGAAGTTCACCCCAATAAACATCGAATTGTTTGCACCTTCAGACTTTGGGTATTGTTGCTCTCTGTTCATGCAAGAAGGACCAGGAAAGTGAGAGTGTGAAGGAATAAGCCCCCTAACATTCCCCAGAGGTTGTAATTTCTGGACACTTCCTACCCTTGCTGGCTGGGGTTGTTGTGGTATAAAGGTAGGCATTTTAGTTTGAGCCCTGTTCAATACAAAGCCGAGTCTCTCTCTCTCTGCTCTGCATTACTGGTGTGTGCTATACGTTTATGCTTTCAAGAGTTCTAAAACTTCTATTGCCTAAATATAAAATGGTTTAAATAGGAATCTGTGGTTATGGAAAATAAATTGCTTTTTTTGTTTTGTTTTACTCTGTGTTAGGCCAGGCTTTGGACACTATATACTGTAAAAAAGCAGAGAAGCTTAAACCACATTTTACTATTATTAGGCTATTGAATCAAGTTGTTTAGCCATGTTAAACTGTGTTTGAGATGTTTTAGTTTGAGCCCTCTTCCATGCAGACCCTTGAGTCTCTCTTTGCTCTGTATTACAAATATTTGTGCTATCTGAAGTAAAAAAGTATCCTTGCCTTCAAAGAACAGAATATGAGTTTGAAATGTGTTACTGTGGTACTTCTCACTTTCTGCCCTACATTGTTGGGTAGTGTTAAACAGATGTCATATTGTACCTCATCGGTGGCTGCATTTCAGTGATTCCACTGACTCCTGTATCAGTTTGTAATGCACCAATTTGTGATCCTTTGAGAGGAAAGGTGCTACATAAATGTATAGAGAGTGGCATTTTTAACAGTGCTCAGTACTGGTCTAACTCTTCCCACATTGAAGTAAATGAGAGGGTGTTTCACTATTGATTTCTATTCAAAATGATAACTTTGGAAAATCCCCCTCACAATCATTATCATAGTGGAGTAAAAAATGTGTGAAAACATGAGACCCTCTAGAGTCCCATGAAGCATGCAAAGGATTCCCACGTACAAAAGGGGAAAAAAAGGAAAGAAAAACTGAGATCAATCAGTAAGGAGATATGCTATAGCTTAATAATGATGTTAACACTTGCTTACAAGGAGTAAAACTGGTGACCATTTCTGGAATATATAAATGGCATTGAAACCTTGTCAACCCTTAGCAAAGCATTCATTCTCTATATTCTCTGTCTTCCTACCTACCCCCATCCCAAAGAATTTCACTGATAAAGTAAAGAAAGTGGATCAAATTACCAAATTCATCTGTGGAGAGTAATTGACAACCAGTATTGAAACTAGCTCTCCCCATCTACAGAGAGAATGAAATAGATAAAGGGAAAGAAAGAAGTCAGAGGATGAAGAAGAAGAAGGGGAATTATAGACTAGTGAAAAGAAAAACGGCTGCTATCAGTCCTGCCACTGCACAAGAAACTGAGCTGCAATTCATGAATGTGACAAAACACATTCTCTTTGCAAAACAATAAAACACAAAGAGGACAGATAAACAGGGACACAAGGGAAGGTGTTCAGCATACTTAGGGGGGGAACTGCTTAGAGTTTTTCTGCCCAGGTAGGAAGATTGCGGATATTTTATTTAATTACAAAACAAGGTCAGTTAGGATGCTGAAACAAAGTAAAAGCACACATTTTTATGCCACATTCTCTGGGGAAAAAATGAAGATGCAAATTAAAAGTGTTTGTAATTGATGTGTAACCCAATGGTTCCTGGAGTGGGGTATTTAAGGTTAATTAAAATTAAACATCAGGTTGCTTTATTTCTTTCAGCTAGGGATTCTTTTAAGGACAAACACTTTGGGTATGTTGGAGGATGACAGAAGCGGAGGTCTCTTACATTTGTCAGATTTTTTTTTTTTTTTTTTTTTGCTGTTGTCTCCCTAAGACTGGAGCTCCCTCTTCTTTTTCCTAGCACCTTCTTCTTGCTATAAAACTCTTCCTGAGATCCATGGATCCACTTCCCTTCCCATGTGTTGCTGTGTTTCTGAATAGGACTTGTAGTGTATGGGCTATGACCTTTTCTCTCCTCTACCAGAATTGCTGGGTAGTACTCCTACCCTTGGAAATAAAAGGAATTCTGTCCACCTGTAGAGAAGGAACTTCATGGGTCATGCTGAGGAAAGCCTTTACAATGCTACGTAACCAATTTTAAACAAAGGCAAGGTACATGGGCCATTGCTTAGTCATCCCAGGGCAAGTCTGCCATGCTGCCTTTTGCTTCTGCTAGGCCCAGTTTTCCCAGCATGGGACCACAGCCTCTACAGCCTTGCATGAAACATGCTACGCTTGCCATGGGATTCTTGGTCCATTTTAGAAAAACTAGAGGATTTCCAGCCCTTCAGATGGGATCTAAATTTCAGGTCTCAAACTAGAGTGAGATGGTAGAAGATCCCCAAAGCAAGTGGTCTGAAATCAAACTACTGAGCCAATATGATAGGAAAACCACTAGTCCAATTCCGACACAGCTTGGGAGATCAAGGCAGAGACCACAGAGGCAACGCAGAAAATGGCTTCTTCTGCAAAATGAAAAACAACCGTTTAGAAAATAACAACAATAGTGTATCCAAAGAGAAAGATACAGTGGTCTTGGGGCTTCAGGATTTTAATTTTCTTCCTAATTTTTCCATGGAGCTACCCCCTTTCCTTACCCGCTGCATATTTAGGATGACTACATGGTCCATTCTTAAAAGAGTCATAGCTACTGGTCGAAAAGTGATGGGATGGGGATAAAACCTAGATTTACTTCTCCTACATGCATAATACAGGTATCATACCAATAATTACTAACACATTGCAATTAATGTTTCTATTCACTTTGAGCGAGTTGGATGAAAGGCAGTAATTAGGCCTTCTTAATTAATTTAGTCTGTGAGATAGGTAGGTATGGACAATGCAATATGATTGTTAAGGTCAAGAGCGTGATAGGTTATTGGAAAAAGTACTGTGCAGTGAATCTGTGAGGAAAACCCTGTACCTTTTTAAAAACAGCACAGAACTGTGAGATGTCAGGCTTCACTTCTGTTCCCTGTCAGAAGAAGGTCAGACCCTTCCAAGGGCTGCAGTTTACCACTGGAATACATCTGGGGAAAAATACAAAAATAAAAATGCTGTGAATATTCTTTAGAATTTTTAAGACATTCAATTTGTCTGTGTTTGCATCCGCTTTGTGTTCATTCTCCAGAAATATTCTACCAAATAAGAACATAATATCAGGGACCCAGAACTGAACCTGGATGCAGCTCATTGAACCACAGCTGCTGCAGCTAATGAACTTGGCCTTCTGACTGGTTGAAGACTCCAGCAGACACATTTTTAAACTCTGCAACAGGGCTACACCTCTGGCTGCTCAATAGCATTCCTTGACTATAGCTGTGTTTCTGGTCCTGTTTCCTGCTCTGGGCTCCTGGCCCGTTTCTGCTCCTGGCTCCCTCGCCTGGTTTCCCCCTCCTGGTTCCTGCTCCTGACCCTGCTCTGGCTGATACTCTGCCTTTGAAACTCAGGTCCTGATTCTTAGCTCCAGCTCTCTCCCCGGACTTGGTGCTCTGCTTCTTACCAAGTGTCCAATTCTCTGCTCCTGATTCCTGGCTCTTGGCTCAGGCTCACTCTTGGTAACTCAGCTCCTGATCTGGGATCTGGCAACTAGGCCTTGTCACTTCTGCTCCAACCAGTAGACCAGCCTCCTATCCCTCGTAATGGGCAAGACTGCCTACAGTCCAGTTCTTATCACATAAGAACACAAGAACATCCTTACTGAATCAGACTAATGGTCCATCTAGGTCAGTATCCTGTCTTCTGGTAGTGGACAGTACCAGAGAGAATAAACAGAGCAGGGCAATTTTGAGTGATCCATTCCCTGTTATCCAGTCCCAGCTTCTGCAGTTGGAGGTTTAGGGACATCCAGAGCCTAAGGTTGTATTCCTGACCATTTTAGCTAATAGCCATTGACGGAAGTATCCTCCATGAACTTATTTAATTCTTTTTTTAACTAAATTATACTTTTGGCCTTCACAACTTCCCCTGGCAATGAGTTCCACAGGTTGACTCTGCATTGTGTGGAGTGCTTCCTTTTGTTTGTTTTAAACCTGCTACCTATTAATTTCATTGGGAGGCCACTATTTAAGTGAAGAGGTAAATAACACTTCCTTACTCACTTTCTCCATATCATTCATGACTTCATAGGCTTCTGTCATATCCCCCTCTTAGTTATCTCTTTTCTAAGCTAACAGTCCCAGTCTTTTTAATCTCTATTCATGTGAAAGCTGTTACATATGCGTAATCATTTTATTGCCCTTCTTGTCACCTTTTCCAATTCTAATATATCTTTTTTGAGATGGGGCAACAAGAATTGCATGCAGTATTCAAGGTGTTTAGCCACAGAAATGTTCATGAACACAGTGAATTTAAGTTAAGATGGCAGAAATTAATAAAAAGCAAATTTTGAATTAATAAACGTAAATAATGGCACCAGAAAACTGTTTTGGAGAGCAAATCTTGTCTAACCAGGCAACGGAAACATATTGTGTGACAGAAGAATACCATGCTGGTATACGTCTAATTAAACCAGCTTGAATTTATAATCATAGAAATGTAGGGCTGGAAGAGACTTGAGAAGTTATCAATTCCTATTCCTTGCACTGAGGCAGGTCCAAATGGACATATAGAACAATTGATCAGTCCTTGTTACAGCTGCCCTCCACATATTTGAAGACTGTCATCAGGTTGCCCCTCAGGCTTCTTTTCATAAGGCTAAACATGCCCAGTTTTTTTTTTAACCTTTCCTCATAGGTCAGGTTCTATAAACCTTATATCTATTTTGTTCCTTTCCTCTGGACTCTCTTCAATTTATCCATGTCTTCCCCAAAATGTGGAGCCCAGAATTGGACAGAGCATTCTAGCTGAAGCCTCACCAGTGCTAAGCAGAGTGGAACAACTGCCTCCTGTCTCTTACATATGATACTCCTGTTAATACAGCCCAGAATTATATTAGCTGTTTTTGGAACTGCTGTTACCTATGAGCTCTGTGTTCTTGGAGAACCAAGGCGCAATACCCAGGCTGTCTGACTCACGAAAGACCTTCCACCCTCCCCAGCCTCTGGTTGAACCAAAGCCGATCAGAAGAAATACTTACAAAGAGCAATGAAAAGGCAGTGGGGGACACACCTAAACCCCTCCAGACAAGGGTGACAGGATTAAGGAAACTCCCCTAGCCCCATTTGCAAAAAAGATGGCACAGGAAGGCATCTCCATTAGCATACAGAATGGAGAACAGAGATTCCAAGGCAAGAACTGCACTGAACTCTGGGACCAGAAAAGCAGGGAAGCACTGCATGATGGGGGATCTCTGCTCCAGATGTTAATGAACTCACACCTGCACACACCCAGCTCAGTAGTTATAGGACCAATTCTAGTAATAAATCCTTTATTGGTACCCAAAATACTGAAGCTGCCTAATTGCATTGTGAGCTCCCTCAAAGCCCATAGCCAGGAATAATCAGTTCCTATTGTCTAGCCTGAATGAAACAACTTTGATATACTCCCTTGAGCCGTTAGTTTACCCACAAATAAATCTAGTGTTCTCTCTTGAACCATTGTTCTTTCCCTACAAAAAACCCTACCCATGCTCAAGTAAGTGTTCTGGTGCCTGGATCCAAATCTGCATCAGTTGCATTGGGACTTCATGTTCTCCTGACTAATCATGCTTGGGGCTTTGCCTGTCTCCAGCACTCCGGACCCTCAGCTACCACTACCACTTGGGACCCCTGATGAATTCAAGCTCCATGGAGTGGTGACAGCCCATCTCTCTCTCTCTCTCTCTCTCTCTCTAGGTATTGCCTTCTGACCCTGACTTGTATGATCAGTTATAATTTTCTAAACCTGACTTTTATAATCAAATTTAAGTTAGATTTAATATTATAACTGTTTTGTTTGTTTGGCTCCCCTTGTATGGTTATTACCTGGCAAAAAATAACATTCATGGTTAAGCTGGTTGCCTCGCTCCCTCTCCCCCACCCACCCTCATGGGTGTTTTTTAGCTTCCCCATTCGCTCTGCAGCAACATTCCTTGTACCTAAGTTAAAGATCCCTGCAGCACCCAAAAATCCTGTGGGGTTTTCTCATCAAGTGGGTTACTACTAGAACAACTGTAATGTGAAAGTGGGGATAGAGATGTGCTGAACCACAGACATATAAGCGTGGCAGATTGAAAGTGCTGTTTGATCCAGCCTGCTCAGGCATACTCTACTCCGGTGCGGTGCCCAGAGCATATGAGGATGACAGTTTCGAGGTGCTGTTCGATCCAGCCTGCTGAGTCCAAGGGTCTATGAGAGTGACAGTTTGGAAGTGCTGCTCAACCTAGCCTACTGAATCCAGGGACATATAAGGGGGCAGCTGGGCGGCTTGGGAGTGCTGATTAACATGGTCCTCTCAGACGCAGTCTGTTAATGTGTGTGTTCATCTGATTTCTGGGGCTGGAAGAACCCAGCCCTGGGGAACCTAGGTCCTGCGGCATAGCTCCATTGGGAGGGAACTTGCAGCAGGGAAAAGTAGAGCTCCATATAAGAACACAAGTGACACAAGCAATACATTGATAGAATTACAGACACTTCCCCCACCACCACCAGAAGAGTAACCCTAATAAATGAGTGTACCCCAAAGTAATGGGAAAATCTGGTAACACTGCATTATGTTGTTGTCTCATAGTCAATTTGTGATCCATTAGAGGGCCCAGATGCTTTTCAGCAGTACTACCTGCTAGCCAGTTATTTCCCATTTTGTAGTTGTGCTTTTGATTTTTTTCCCCTTCCTAAGTGAAGTACTGGGCACTTGTCATTAAATTTCATCTTGGTGTTTTCAGACCAATTCTCTAACTTGTCAAGGTTGTTTTGAATTTGAATCCTGTCCTCCAAAATGCTTGCAGCCCCTCCCAGCTTGCTGTCATCTGAAAATTTTATAAGACTACTCTCCACTCCATTAGTCAAGTTATTAATAAAAATATGCAATAGTACTGGGTCTAGGACTGACCCCCTGTGGGATCTTACTAGATACACCCTCCCAGTTAGATAGCAAAGCTGTGATAATTGCTCTTGCAGTATGGTCTTTCAACCAGTTGTGCACCCACCTCACAATAATTTCATCTAGACCACACTTCCCTAGTTTGCTTATGAGACTGTCATGTGGGACTGTGGCAAAAGACTTACTAAAATCAAGATCTATCATATTTACTACTTCCCACCCCACCCACAACCAGTAGGCCAGTAATTTCATCATTCATGAAATCTCTAGACATGGCAGTCATCACATTCCAGATGAATATTCTGGACCATCTTTAACAAACAAATTGAATTCAGCTTTACAAAGGTCTTAAAACCATAGGAGACATATGAGTCCCTTGCTGTACTACTTAACCTCCTGGTCTGGCTCCTCAGATACACTAGGTATTTCATCCTTCTCTCTGGCCCTTCTTTTCCACTTATTTCTCTTGTTCCTAGTAAGGAACTTGACTTCCTAATATTCCTATTCCACCCCTGCCACATAATGTTTGCTGTTTTTCTTGTCAGCCTCAACTCCCTCATCTATCATCCCCATCATTCTCTTCACACTAGGATATATTTCAAGATGACAATCTAAGCTAGGACTCTAACTTCAAGATCTAATGAAGTCTTCCGTCTAATGAAAAGTCTTCTCTCTCTAAAATCACATAGCATATTTCCACTTGTTAGCCTCTCCTGTTCCATGAGACCATTAAAGGCTACCTGTGTGAGATACCAGATTCCTTCTAAGCGAGTGGTAGGTGATGTACACTTGATTAACTGTAGATCAATAAATCCCATTCACATCAATGGCTATTAGGGATTTAGGCAGGGCTTAAATTCAGCCGGAACTGTCCGGAGCAAAGCTCCGATACATATTTTCAAACCCGTGGGGAGCCCCGGCTCCTCCCAGGGGCTGAAAGCCCAAGCCCCGGTACACCATACAGCACAGAAGCCCCAAGCCCTGGCACTTCCGGCAGGGCAGAAACCCCACGCACCCCATGGGGCAGAAGCCCTAAGCCCCGGCACACACACAGCCCTGCCAGGGCTAACACCCTGAGACCCCTGCCCCACAGCTGAAGCCTGGAGTCCCGAATGGAGAGGGGGGGCTCCAGGAAATAATCTCTGAGAATTTAAGCCCTGGATTTAGGGCTCTGAACCTGTTCCCACTGAAGTCAGTTCCCTCTTCATTAATAGCAGAATTGGTGCCAAAATCAACAAAACCCTAGCAAGAGAAAATATGCCTACATTTCAAAACTGTGTAGTGCAAGTAATGCAAGAATTAAACAATGTACTTTAGGGATAAATAAAGATGCAATACCAAATGTTATCTTGGTTTTATTTCTATAGGCTTCTGCTGCACAAAACAGCTATTTTGAAAATTAAATATATCTCTGAAATCATAGGACTGATGTCACCTCATGCTTTGGAAATTGAAAACAAACAGTTACAAATATATCCTATAGGACTGTACATACTACATTTTCTTTCCAATCTTTTCTTCCTTCTACTTCTGAAGCTATATTCTTTTATCTATATAACCAATTTCTGTTCCTGATCTCTACCAGGAATTCACAGGTTATGTTTTCCTCCTTTGTTAAAGTTCCTGCTTTCACTGTGCATATATTACTATCGCAATCTGGGGTGCAATTCAGACCAGTGAAAGGTCGGATCACTGCTTGTTCTGTAATCCCGAGTGTCTTAAAACGCTCTGCTGTTGTAGCTGCCTGTCTGGATGCTCCCAGCCAGCGTATAAGCATGAACTGAGTATCTCTGTGTTGAGCAGCCTGGTTCAGCAACCGTGGCTACATCTACACTACAGTGGGGGGTCGATTTAAGATACGCAAATTCAGCTACGTGAATAGCGTAGCTGAATTTGACGTATCGCAGCCGACTTACCCCGCTGTAGGGACAGCGGCAAAATCGACCTCTGCGGGGGGAGGGATAGCTCAGTGGTTTGAGCATTGGCCTGCTAAACCCAGGGTTGTGAGTTCAATCCTTGAGGGGGCCACTTAGGGATCTAGGGCAAAATCAGTACTTGGTCCTGCTAGTGAAGGCAGGGGGCTGGACTCGATGACCTTTCAAGGTCCCTTCCAGTTCTAGGAGATAAGGCTTCCTGTCGACGGCGCTTACTCCCACCTCCGCTGGTGGAGTAAGAGCAGCGATTTGGGGATCGATTGTCACGTCCCGACGGGACGCGATAAATCGATCCCCGAGAGGTCGATTTCTACCCGCCAATTCAGGTGGGTAGTGTAGACCTAGCCCCTGGCTCCAGCAGCCTGCTTGTTACACCACAGTCACACTGTAGTTAGTGACCCCAGCACACGCCCATCCCAAATTTCCCCACATTATTACAGTCCTTTGGGCATTTACTGTATGTACACTATGCAGGAATATTAATGGTCAGTGTGTTATTTGTTTTCTAATAACGTATGACACTTGTTAGATACAGACTATGACATAAGTGAACTGGAGTACACTGAACTGGTCAGAGCAGCTGAAACTCACTGCATGGCACAGGTGAGCCCCTGCCCCTTTGCCCTCTGCACTGAGATGCTCTTAGTGTCACAAACTACATGCTTTCGATTTCATGTGGTTGTTTACTCAACGTATGGAGTTTTATAATATAATTTCAAGAGAGATTTATTTAATCGTACCCTTATTTACAAGTTTATTTAAATTGCTGTCTGTGTCTAGATTTTCATAATTGATTTCTTTCCATCCATCCATTAGAGGAAAGAGCTTTCTTGTGAAACAGTTCTATAATAAGTTAAATTTGGTTTCAATTCTCTTCCCTCAATTCTGTTAAAAACCTATTTTAGCTATATTGGATAATTACCTTTTTTCCCCATAAGGTACAGCTGGAGATCTCAGGGATCCATAAGATTAATGTACCATAGAACTTGCTCCTTAAAAAAAATAGAATGAAACCTCTAATACAATTGTACTAATACTTAGGAAGAGTCTAATTATATAATTCTCAGTGCTGTTAATACTCTGTTAGTTTTAAAAGCACCCAAAGTACAGTGTTTTGTTTAGTTTTAACAACTTTAAATTATTTTCACAATGAGTACACAAACTGGGTAAAATGAAAAAAACCGTCTCACTGAATTCAGAGGGATAGTGAGGGGGAAAGAGGAGAATGTGGAATTCAGGCAGAGATGGAGATTAAGGGTGGGCAGCGGAATGCCAGGAACTAAGTGGGAATCTGAATGGGTTGGTGCATTGTATGGGGACAATGAGGAAACTGAGGACAGAGATGTCTAGAAGGGGCAAAAGGGAGAATTAAGGAGGAGGGGGAGACCTGGGGCAAGGCAAAGTGAGAAAGATGGGGGATGTGAAGAATGGAGGCTGGAATAAGGTAATCAAAGGCAGAAAGGACATGTTTGGAGCAGAAAAGAGACTGGGGGAAGAGGAGACTGTGAGTGTGAGGGGAAATGGGTGGGAAATGTGGGGAAACATGATCATGGAAAGATATAAGAGGGGAACGGTAAGGGAAAGAACTCCCTCACCTAAAGGTTAGGAGAAGAAAAGAAAGGATCCCTGCCTGGAGGTCGGAGGGGACATCTATATTTCTGTCTGCATTTTGGTTCTGATTCAGCAAGAGAATTGAGCACATGCCTAACTTTAAGCACCTGAATAGTTTCATTGTATGTGAAAATTTAAACTTAAATGTACACATAGGCCCCAATTCAGCAAGGTTAACTGCAGGAATTAAGAACAATATGTATTTTGCCATTTAAGTAAATTAAAGGGTTAAATTAGTTCAAAAAGAAAAAAATACATATTTTTGTAGGTCTTGTAAAGTGCAGATCAGTTAGCAGTCATGGGAAGGCTCTGAAAGAATGAGGCTTAACTGGAAAAACTGGCCCTGACAGGTAACTGATAAGATAGAAGACAAGGCCCCAGTTATCAGTGATAGTTAATAATAAGGAAGGATTGTGCATGTTGAACTAATAGTGACCCCAAACTGGCCCAACCCTGGTTTTGAGCTAAAGTTAGCAATCCACAATTACGTCATTTGTTCGCTAAAGTACAAAAGGGTAAAATCTTCAAGGGTTTATTGCTAATATCTGCCTGACCAAGCTGGAGCTGACCAAGATGGTTCTAAACACACCTGGATTTAGCCCTTTCATATCTTGATCAAATACTTATTAATGTCTGTTACTGTCTGAATGTATTAATTGCTTATTAATTAGGCTATTAGACATGTTTAGAGCAACTGTATAAATACCATTCAGCCTTTGGATTTAAAAAAAGGCATTAAAAAGGTTGTTAGTGGCTGGTGGCATCCTATATTACTAGTAGTAGTAGTTCCAACATTCACCAGGTATTTAATTTTAAGTATTGAAAACAAATTGGGGGTAGGCATTTTCCCCTAGGGGCTCAAAATCAGAAGCTAGCATAAAAACAGTTTAATTTATTATTTGTTTAAACCTCATGATTTTTAAGCAAAAACCATGAGTTGGGAAGAGATGGCCTGTCTCATTTTGCACAGTGAGGGATTGGCAATAAATAATTGTAATCAATAAAACACTTCTTCAGTGACCCAGGACAGAAGGTTAGGAAAAATTAAATGCAAGTTAATAATTATATGGCACTTGCTACAGAAATTAGTATTCCCATCACTTATCTAACATTTCTACTAGCTACAAAATTAGGCTCCAGTCATGCAAGCTGAACCATGTAGGTTGATCGCTGATTCCACATAAAGCCTCCCAGACCTCAATGGGGTTCTTCAAAGACAGAACCCTACCCTCTCATGGACTCCCATTAAGGTCAATGGGCTTTGTGACCAGGCAGGTGTTTGCCCATGCGTATCATCTTGCTGGATGGGGGTAGGGGATCCTGAGTTCCTGATCCTGCACTTGTTGTATTCCAATTGAAACTCCATTGACTCACTGGAAGTAGGATCAATCCCATGGTCTTCTTTTCAGCAAAACTTTGTGCAGTTTTTAATTCAATTTTTATTTATTGTAGCTCTCTAGCCACATTTGCATAACTACATCAATTCATTTTATGTTCCATAAAAACCTGACACTCTTATGAATGTTTGACTGACAACAGTTGGCAATTGTTAGAAATAGTTATTTGAATTGGCCTTTGTGGTATCTAGTAGGAAAAGTAATAGTTATGTGCTTAATACAGCAAAGATTTCCAATATTGCAATTTTATGATATAATATGACTGCAATGTTTTTATTACACAATATGGATCTCTCCTTTCATACTAAATATAGCACTAGAGAAGAATAACCTGATATTACTGAACAATTTCAGTTACAACTTGTTAAATGAGTTGTCTCAAAATAAACAGATAAAATGGTTCAAAATGGTTTCTGCTATATTTTCATCAGCATGATGTAAATTAATGTAAAACCAGTTCAGGAGAAATAAGCCAGATTTCATAGAATCATAAAAATGAAGGGCTGGAAGGGACCTTGAGAGGTCATCTAGTCCAGTCCCCTTCACCAAGGTGGGCCCAAGTAAACCTAGATCATCCCTGACACATGTTTGTCCAACCTGTTCTTAAAAACCTCCAATGAGAGCAGTTCCACAGCCTTCCTTGGAAGCCTATTCCAGAGATTAACTACACTTATTGTTAGAAAGTTTCCCTAATATCTAACCTAAATCTCCTTTGTTGCAGATTAAGCCCATTACTTCTTGTCTACCTTCAATGGACATAAAAAAAACCAAATGATCGCCGTCCTCTT
This sequence comes from Trachemys scripta elegans, assembly GCF_013100865.1. Classification (NCBI taxonomy): domain Eukaryota; kingdom Metazoa; phylum Chordata; order Testudines; family Emydidae; genus Trachemys; species Trachemys scripta. The sequence continues at coordinate 127,907,851 of NC_048299.1, read as the reverse complement.
TACAGCAGCCCTTAACATATTTGAAGACTGTTATCAGGGCCCCTTCATCCTTTCGCAAGACTAAACAGGCTCGTTTTTTTAAATCTTTCCTCAAAGGTTAGATTTTCTAAATCGTTTAGCAATTTTATTGCTGTCCTCTGGACTCTCTCCAGTTTGTCCACATCTTTCCTAAAGTGTGGCATACAGAATTGGACACACTAATCCAGCTGAAACTCACCAGTGCAGAGTAGAGCAGGACAATTATCTCCAGGTCTTTCATGCGACAGTCTTGTTAATACACCCCAAAATGATATTAGCCATTTTCATAGCTGCATCACATTGTTGGCTCATATTTAATGTTAATCCACTATCATCCCCAGATCTTTTTGAGCAGCACTGCTGTCTAACCAGTTATTCCCCATTTTTATGCAGGAGTAAGAATCATATTAGCCATTGGAATCTACATCACTAGCACAGCTGATCCTGAGATGGTTGGGCCTGGTGTGAACAAGGTTGGAGTAGAATTGATGTTTGCTCTGTGGGAATATGGACTGGAGTCACTTGGAAGGCTCACAGAGTAATCTAAAGTACAAGGATTTTCTCTTCCCTTCCCCCCCCCCCCAAAGAAAGAAAGAAAGAAAGGTTACTGCAGTCCCAAGTGTCCAGTAACTTGCAAGGGACAGCCACAGAAGCAGAAAAAGAAAACCTTGTAATTTAAAAAAGCTGTTCCATCATGCCCCACTCTTAATCACCTGATGGGAGAATTTGAGTGATCAAGAATAGGACATAATCCTAGGCTCACAGGCCAGAGGGTTTTCTAATCATGAATGCTTCAAATTCAAATACAATGCACCTCCTACTTTAAATGTTAAAAGAAGCTCCAATCCCTTCAGCAAAATGCTTCCTGATCTTTAGAGCCCTGCTACTGTCCTTGGGACAGAGCCCAGATTTAAAGAGTGAGAGAGGTAGAAATATAGAATGGGGTATTTTAAAAAGCACTTAGTGATAGTTTAATTCTGCACCCACTGAAATTAATGATAAAACTCCAACTGACCTCAATGGGAGAAAAGTTAATCCAGCACTGAGAAATTTTGAAAATCCCATCCATAGAGTTATGGCATTTTATACAGCTTGGTATAAAACAAACACCTTTTTCAAAAAGAAAAAAAATGGCTACATTTACTGAAAAGATCTTACAGATGAGCTTATCACTGTTGAGTGCTATATCCATAGGCCTCTCCCCTTTTTCTGTTTTGTCTCTGTGGGCTAGTAAATGACTTTGGGCTGCTTGGCCATTCAGTCTCCCTTCCACAACAATCACTTAGCTGGAAAAGAAGCCTGCTGTAACACCAAGGGAGAAATGGCCATCTGAGATATCATATTCTGGAATGTCATCTGTGATATCTGACATTTGAGGAGGTAGTTTAACCACAGACTTCCCTTGAGGGGGGAAGCAGGGAAGAAGCATCCAGCTGTGTAAATACTGTAAAGCAACTCTCAGAGAAGAGTCCCCTCCCTAAGGATATGAAGAAGTGGCTATTTCCCAGCATAAATCCATGGGTGATTTAAAAAAAAAATCAATGTAAATGTAGAGCTTATTTGTAATAGAGATTTAATATTAGTTCATTAAAAGGATAATGTGAGACATGTATCACTGTGTGATTACAAAGAGCAAAAGTAGGAAACTGATATTTCCTGCTAAATACTCTCAGATATTTAGAGGCTATTTTTAAAGTTAATATAAACAACAACAACACACTTTGTGAAAAGCATCTAACATTTATATATGCAAACCAAAGAAGAGAAAGTAAATGTTTTCACCTCTCTTCCCCTTCAGCCAATTAGGCAGGTTGGCCAATGGGGCAGTCTTGGTGCAACCCCTCTGTGCTCATTAGTCAGCCTGGAGACTGAGCTAGCCAGTCGACCGGGCTCACCTGCAGGCCTTCATTTCTGATACTAGAGTAGACTGGCCCAATTAGCAGGAGCCCATCATCTCAGGCTAGAATCAGTTACAACCTGCCTTTACCATGGCTGAAAATAGATCCTCATGTTCTGTAAGACAAGCAAGAAGTGACCTTCTCTCTGGTCATCTTAATATGACCTGTTCTAAGCTTGTCTTACCTGCAATTGTCTTATCTAGTAGCTTTCAATTCCCTTGTAGCAATTCATATCGTTCTTAAACCTGTCCTTACTAAGTTCCATGGAGGTCTGGGTGAGTATTGTAAGGGAGCAGTGTAAAGCTACTTGCAGGATTGCTGAGTATGGTGTTTTATTTTACTCTTGATCTAGTAAGGTAAAACAAGCTGAGGGGAGCAGGTGTTTCAGGATGGTGAGCTAGATAGAAGACTTCTCAGCATATCTGTGAGGAACTGAGGTGCTGGCTGTCAAAGATATTGTTTCATGGGAACCTGTCAGGTGCCAACCCTTACAACTGTACCTGATCTCATATTTTTTCTCTTAAATTCATTTAAATCAGTCTTACTGTAAGTCAGCCTCTGCTGTGGCAGGCATTAGGAGGAATTGAAGATCTTAATACTGGTTACTCAATACACTGGATTACACCTTCCTGTGTCAGGGAGACCTACTGCTCCTCAGAGGAATTCACCATAAGGGATGGTAAGAAGTGGTACAGCCACTCTTTTTCTTCAGGATTGTTGGGCTGGAAGGGCAGCTTTTATGTATGACTGGGTTCCACAGGGCTTTTGTTTTACTAGGAGATATTAAGGGGTCTGCTGAATCAGCACAACCGTTGGCTACGCTGACTATGTCCTCTTCCCAGGACAGCACTGCCCATCTTTTGCAGCTGTGCTGGTTCCCTCTGATTCTCCGCAGCCCCCTCACCACCCCCACTCCACATCCCCCCGTTTTGGCACTTTTGTGCTGTCAAAAGCATTTTAACTCACCAATCTGTTGTGATACTGCATCAGTTTCTTTATTAGCTTATGGACCTGTACCAGATCTGAACCATTGTTTTGTAAAGGACCTACTGTATATAATTAATACATTCCTTTTACTTCAACTAATTTGTTATATAACAGCAATCTACCAAATAATTTACCTCCACATTACAAAAAAGAGGAGATGCTATGCATTAGAGATCATATAGTTAATTAATATTTTTGACATCTGATCACAGTGTGGTAAATAAGAACTAAAAAGAGAGAAAATATTTACAATGTTTGTATAATATTTCATTGCTTGTTATTAACTTAAAGTATGTAGGTTGGGATTTTCAAAGGATTCTAATGGAGTTAGGTGCCCAATTCCAACTGAATTTTAATAGAATTCAGGTACTTAACTTCCTTATCCTTTTTTTAAAATCTCATCTGTAGTCACTAACCTGCACAATTTGGTTTGATTGTTCAAGGGGAGATTTTCAAAAGCACACGTGGCAATTCGGAGCCCAGCTATAGTATTTAAGTTCCCAACTGCCATGTGTGCCTTTGAACATCTTCCCCTTCATATGTTAAATAAAACGGAAGCTGTCACAGGATGGTTGGCCCTTTAAGGGGAGTTGGGCCCTGCCTCACCTGGGATTAATCAGCTGCCTCCTGACTAAGGCTGAGAGACCGGAAAGTAGGTGATAGTTTGAAAACTACTTGGTCCTCATAGAAGCCAGCAAGCCACTCAGGCAGGTAAATTTGCAGCAAGGGAAGAACTGAGGACCAGATTCACAAAATACTTAGGTGACTAAAAAGTCAAGTGCCTAAACCCACAACTGCTCATTTGCTACCTCTCACTGTAAGAACCTATGTTTTGTGGGAGAGAGACCTCAATTTGATGAAAAAAGAATATTAACAATATGATTTTTAAGTCATTACAAAATTGTTTGTACTTTTACTGAATATTAAGATATAGCTACAAGAGTATAATAGCCAGGATGCTTGGAAATATAACAATACATATGTTTAGCTCATTGTGTTACAACATGTTAAAGCTAATCAGAGAAATTCCAGAAGGTTTCTGCTTCTATCTCCCAAGGGTAAGCAAACATCAGGCAGACAAACCATGTAAACACATCTAGGAAGAAACCTGATTGTAAAAGGAATGTAGAGTTGTGTTATCAGAATAATAAATCTAGAGGTAAAGTGGGCTTATTCCATCCACTCATACACACTTTTTTTCTTTGAAAAGGAAATCTGAGTTTAAACCCACACACAGAATTCTACAAATACCTTATTAAAATTAATTTATTTTCTAAATAATAAAGATTCCATTCTTTAAACTTGGAGAACCTTTATAGTGAGGAATCTTTTACAGAAGATACTGGTTACTTCTAATTCATGTTTCCATTTAAAGATGAGAACCTTTGTTTCTCAAAAGCTTACAATGTCATAAGCTCTTTTAATATGTATATTTGCAAATATTTTGTATATAAATGCAAACCTTCATATAATAAATGCCTGCTCATTGTTTATACAAATAATAAGATATCTACAAATATCGCAAGGTCATCTAATGCTAAACTAATTACTAATATAAGAAGCCATTTAAGTATAGACTATATTTATGGGGATTTAATTAGCCACTGCAGATGCTCAAACAACTGTCAACCCACTCAGGTAGACAAGAGAAATTATCTTTCCAAAAATGTCATATAGAAGTAACAACTTAAGCTAAAGACTTCTTATAAGATTATTTTATTTAAAAGACTGTTTTGTGGACTAAAACCTCATTAAATACAAATGTTTGGACTCATAAAAAACAGCATTTCATTTCCTGTCAAACTCTAATAAAACTGAAAGAATATCTCAGAAAATGGAATGAATATAAAGAAGTTAGTTTTAACTTTACAAGTTATCTGAATCTTTCCTGACACAAAAACAAAGGCAAATAAAGAAATGTTGCATATTCATTAAACCAACTGCATATTCAAGAGCTAAAAGTGTTACCTTTTAAGCCAACCCTAAGGGCATAGAGCCAATAAAAGAATGACAGCAACCAAACTGAATCTAAACAAACATGAAAAGTGTGGGCCCCTTACTGAATAAGGGATGCAATCTAGTGACCAAGGATGTGGAAAAAGCTAATGTACTCAATGATTTTTTTGCCTCTGTCTTCACGCACAAGGTCAGCTCCCAGATTGCTGCACTGGGCAGTACAGCATGGGGAGAAGGTGACCAACCCTCTGTGGAGAAAGAAGTGGTTCGGGACTATTTAGAAAAACTGGACATGCACAAGTCCATGGGGCCGGATGCGCTGCATCCGAGGGTGCTAAAGGAGTTGGCGGGTGAGATTGCAGAGCCATTAGCCATTATTTTTGAAAACTCATGGCGATCGGGGGAGGTCCCAGATGACTGGAAAAAGGCTAATGTAGTGCCCATCTTTAAAAAAGGGAAGAAGGAGGATCCGGGGAACTACAGGCCAGTCAGCCTCACCTCAGTCCCTGGAAAAATCATGGAGCAGGTCCTCAAGGAATCAATTATGAAACATTTAGAGGAGAGGAAAGTGATCAGAAACAGTCAGCATGGATTCACGAAGGGGAAGTCATGCCTGACTAACCTAATTGCCTTCTATGATGAGATAACTGGCTCTGTGGATGAGGGGAAAGCAGTGGATGTGTTATTCCTTGACTTTAGCAAAGCTTTTGATACAGTCTCCCACAGTATTCTTGCCGCCAAGTTAAAGAAGTATGGGCTGGATGAATGGACTGTAAGGTGGATAGAAAGCTGGCTAGATCGTCGGGCTCAACGGGTAGTGATCAATGGCTCCATGTCTAGTTGGCAGCCGGTTTCAAGCGGAGTGCCCCAAGGGTCGGTCCTGGGGCCGGTTTTGTTTAATATCTTTATTAATGATCTGGAGGATGGTGTGGACTGCACTCTCAGCAAGTTTGCAGATGACACTAAACTAGGAGGCGTGGTAGATACACTAGAGGGTAGGGATCAGATACAGAGGGACCTAGACAAATTAGAGGATTGGGCCGAAAAAAAACTGATGAGGTTCAACAAGGACAAGTGCAGAGTCCTGCACTTAGGACGGAAGAATCCCATGCACTGCTACAGACTAGGGACTGAATGGCTAGGTAGCAGTTCTGCAGAAAAGGACCTAGGGGTCACAGTGGATGAGAAGCTGGATATGAGTCAACAACAGTGTGCTCTTGTTGCCAAGAAGGCTAACGGCATTTTGGGCTGTATAAGTAGGGCCATTGCCAGCAGATCGAGGAACGTGATCGTTCCCCTCTATTCAACATTGGTGAGGCCTCATCTGGAATACTGTGTCCAGTTTTGGGCCCCACACTACAAGAAGGATGTGGAAAAATTGGAAAGAGTCCAGCGGAGGGCAACAAAAATGATTAGGGGTCTGGAGCACATGACTTATGAGGAGAGGCTGAGGGAACTGGGATTGTTTAGTCTCCAGAAGAGAAGAATGAGGGGGGATTTGATAGCAGCCTTCAACTACCTGAAGGGGGGTTCCAAAGAGGATGGAGCTCGGCTGTTCTCAGTGGTGGCAGATGACAGAACAAGGAGCAATGGTCTCAAGTTGCAGTGGGGGAGGTCCAGGTTGGATATCAGGAAAAACTATTTCACTAGGAGGGTGGTGAAACACTGGAATGCGTTACCTAGGGAGGTGGTGGAGTCTCCTTCCTTGGAGGTTTTTAAGGCCCGGCTTGACAAAGCCCTGGCTGGGATGATTTAGCTGGGAATTGGTCCTGCTTTGAGCAGGGGGTTGGACTAGATGACCTCTTGAGGTCCCTTCCAACTCTGATATTCTATGATTCTATGAACATAATAAGAAGAGTATTAAAAATGCTGAAGTTAGCAACCCACCTTAACACCCTCTGCTACTCTGCTTAGATGGCAAGCCCTCCACCACTCATCCTGTCCATCTGTACAAGCAAGCTGTCATAGACAGTTAAGAAAAACAGAAGAGATGCAAGAAGAATCAAGCCAAGGAAATAGGGTGACCAGATGTCATGATTTTATAGGGACAGTCCCGATTTTTGGTTCTTTTTCTTATATAGGTTCCTATTACCCTACACCCCATCCTGATTTTTCACACTTGCTGTCTGGTCACCCTAGAAGAAAACCTCCCAAAGACTTCAACTTGTATTGGTGAGAAGAAGTTAACTAAGGCACTGCCAAGGGATTAGATTTTTATAATGATTTTGTTGAAATGTTATTGTAATTTAACCACTAAGTGGTCAGATCATGTATTCTAGAGAGGAGACAGAAGCTAAACACTGCTAAATAGTGGCATTTGATTGAATTCAAGAGTCTTAATATTAGTTAAGGCAGCTCCTTAAATGGCTTCTTCTCTGTAACTGATTTAAATATTTTCTTTGATTTCATAGGATGTAGGTAAGATTGTTTAAGTTGCTAACTATAAACCGGCTGGTTTATTTTATTGATTACCAACAGATCCACCTGCCCTGAAACAAAGTTCCCTTGCCAGTTGTGACAATCAGGGTCTGACACCCCAAGGGGATAACAGAGGGTCTGAATCCCCAAAGAATAAGCAATTGAATTAACTGGTTGTAACCAATATATATCAAATAAGGTCTTTTATGAAAGCTTGTTATGTGCTAAACTTGATGGTCCTTAGGAGTTCTGTACATTTAGTGCAAGGGGTACTCTGAGAGATTGAGAACATGTGAGCAATGTGTGCGGGAGTTTGGGGAAGGCATGGCTCAGAGTTCGGTTTTGGCTGCAGGGGGAGTCATGCATGGATGTACTCAGACTGCAGTGCAACGAGGGACTTGAGCATCTCTGTCTGGCCATCCAGTAGCTTTATCATCCGGTCCTGTCAATCTATCATCCGCCCCTGCCCTCATCTTCTTTCCAAGCTATCCAGCCAGAGTTTTTCATTAACTGTCACCCTCTATGCTCTTGTTTCACTATCTGCTGTATCTGTTTACTGCAGCACTTCACAAAACATATTTATTTGAAGTAGAGAGAGCGTGTGTTTTCTGAAATGGCCAGGACCAAGCAGACCGCCCGTAAATCTACTGGTGGCAAAGCCCCCCGTAAGCAGCTGGCTACCAAAGCTGCTCGGAAGAGCGCGCCTGCCACTGGGGGAGTGAAAAAGCCTCATCGTTATCGGCCCGGCACTGTTGCCTTGCGAGAGATCCGCCGCTACCAAAAATCTACTGAGCTGCTCATTCGCAAGCTGCCCTTCCAGCGCCTGGTACGTGAAATCGCCCAGGACTTCAAAACTGATTTGCGCTTTCAGAGCTCGGCTGTTATGGCCCTACAGGAGGCGAGCGAAGCCTACTTGGTGGGGCTCTTTGAGGACACCAACCTGTGTGCTATTCACGCCAAGAGAGTCACCATCATGCCTAAAGACATCCAGTTAGCCCGGCGTATCCGGGGTGAACGGGCTTAAAGGCTGTACCGCTGCATTCTGACTACTTGAATACTCCAAAATACCCCTTGCACTCCACCCCTAGGGACTGGTTTCACAATGAAAGCTGGAGTTACACACAGCTGTGAGAGTCATAACCAAGAGACTGCTTCTCATCACCATGTCTCCTGTTTGAAAAAATGTGTTTTGTCCTGTAATTAAACTTTACTGTTTGAAATAAAACTGAGTCTTTATTTGTGTCCTACACATATTAGTGGGTGCTAAAATGCAAACACAGTAGCTATAGGCAGGAATATTTGCTCACTAGAATTAACACTCATGAAGCAAGCACTACAGGGGTCATTCAAGGTGGCAAGTAAACATTGCCTGGCTGAAAGCATCACATAAAGACACATTACCAGGCATCATTGTCAAAATGCTCTTTCAAAGCCTCCCTGATTCAAATAGCTCCCTGCTGTGCCCCCCTAATTGCCCTGATATCTGACTGCTCCAAATCAGCTTCAGCACTACAGTCATGGAGAAATTTCTCCCCCTTAGCTTCACAAATGTTATGCAGAGCACAGCAGGCTGCTATGACCATGGGAATATTTTCTTCATTGAGGTCAAACCTGCCCAAAAGGCAGCGCCAGTGACCTTTTAATTGGCCAAAGGCACATTCAATAGTCCTTCAGCACCTACTGAGCCTGTTTTTGTTGATGTGCTCCTCGCTGCTATCTAGGTTCTCGGTGTAAGGCTTCATGAGCCACGGAAGCAAGGGGTAGGTGGGGTCTCCCAGGATCACTATGGGCATTTCCACATCCCCCATTTGAATCTTCTGGTCTGGTAAGAAAATCCCAGAGTACAGCTTTCTAGACAGTACAGTGTTCCTAATGATACATGCATCATGCATATTCCCTGACCACCCCACATTGATGTCAGTGAAACAGCATGGTGATCCTCCAGGGCCTGCAAGACCATGGAGAAGTCACCCTTTCGGTTGATGTACTCCATCACAAGATGTTCTGGGGGCAAAATTGAGATATGCGTTCCATCTATCGCCCTGCCACAGTTAGGGAATCCCATTACCTCACAGCTATCAAGTATTTCCTGCACTACTGAGAGTCACAGTCCTTCATAGCAGGATACAATTAATGGCCCTGCATACTTGCATCACTGCTAAACCACGGTGGACTTTCCAACTACAAACTGATTCGCAATTGACCAGTAGCAGTCTGGGGTCACCAGCTTCCAACTGTGATAGCCACTCACTTTTTCACAATGAATGCAGTTCTCATTCTGGTGTCCTTGAACCACACTGCAGGGGCAAGCTCCGCACACCGTTCCAAGAAGGTGGCTTTGTGCATCCGAAAGTTCTGCAACAACTACTCATCATCCCATACGTGCATCTCGATGCAATCCCAGTACTCAGTGCTAGTTTCCTGAGCCCAGTACCAACGTCCACTGTGTGCAGCTGCTCTGTGAATGCCAGCAGCAATCTTGAATTGTTTCTTTCCATGTCACACAGCAGGGCAGGTGCCAAGATTCACTTTCTGTTTCACAGCTTGTGAAATACTGCAGGACCAGCTGTGCTATGTTCATAATGCTCATCACCAGATTGGTCATCAATTCAGGATCTATACCTTCAGGCAGAGAGGGTGGGTGCACCGTTTACAAGGGCTGTTCAAAAACAGTGAGAAATGAAGTCAGAAGCCCATGGAATGATGGGACAGAAAGAACTGCATCATCGGCCAATGAGCGTACCCCATGATGGACTATGATCTGTTCCAGCAGCAGAGGTGGCAAGTTGCAAAGTGGGCTAGATACCCATGATAGCGAAGCCCCAGGCTGCAGGCCAAGCTAAGGGCCCACAAAAGGGTACTAGGGCTGCAGAGGTGCAACCCAGATATAGGCAGAGGCAGCTGCTCCAACCCCCCTTGCCGACGATGAGTGATTTACAGACTGCAGTCTGCCCCAGGGAGCAGGGGCTAGATGATGACTGGCAGTAGCCACTGAGGCAAGGTGAGGATAGAGGGTTGGGGGAGACCCAGAGCAAGGGGGTATTGCAGTGGGCAGAACCTCTGGGCAAAGGGCACAGGGGTCCGGGAGCGATACGGGGGCCTGTGGCAAGTGAGACATCAGCCGGTAGAGGGCGCTCCAGAGCTGGAAAAGAGCTAATTCCCTGGACAACCAGCAGGAGGTGCCGTGCCGGTGAGTCGTCGCCCCGCCACACCAAGCATGTGGGATTAATGCTCACTGAACCTTTCTCTTTCCATAACACACATGTGTGAGGGATGGTGTAATTTAGCCAATACTTTGCCTGATAACAGATGCACAAGTTCACCTTAGGCTAAATATTATATTGACATAGAACAAATGGGGGTAGTAAGTGGGGGAGGAAGCCTATGGAGCATTAGAGGTTGCACTTTCCCCAAATCTCTGCTGAACACTTCATTTTAAGGAATATATAATAACTTCCATTACTTTTTAAAAAGATATATATATGAGACTATCCAGCATACATTTGCATAGATTTTCCTGGATCTTGCTTATATCTAATTAATGTATAAATAGTACTGTTCTATGGAAAACACACACAGAAAAATATGAAATGAACTAACAAGCACAGACACATTAGGCAATAAAAACAAATTTTCCAAGGCAGCTTTGTAGTGCCTTAAGCTAAAGATGACAGGGTAAATCTGTTTGCTAAGTTGAACTGCTAGTCTTTAGTAATAGATAAAAGACAAATATTTTGGTAACATACTTTGTTATCAAATTACTTGACTTTCTCCTGGGGCCACATCTTTCTCACCCAATCTAATCTAATGGGACTGCTTGCAGGAGTAAAGCAATCAGTATTTGGACCTGTTACGTTCATCCAAACACAAAGAGCAGCCACAGGGTTTCAGCCAGAATGAACTTTATTTTCCAGTTAAGGGCCTGATATAAACCCCATTGAAGTCAATGGGAAGACTCCTATTGGCTTTGGTTGCATGAGGCCCTAAGGGCTTGTAGACATGTAGAAATGTACTGGTATAAATACCAGTTATATTGCTATAGTTATACCAACATAGATCCCCCTGTGGTATTCACATTTTGGAATAAGAATGTCCACATTCCCTGGTTTAGCTTATATCACTTGGAAAGCAGTTTACTCTACACTGGAAAGGGGTGCTCTTATTCAAGCATGGGTGTCTACAGGGGGGTCTATATTGGTATAACTGTGGCTGTAGAGTTGTGCTGTTAAACATCCCCTTATAGACAAGACCTAAGAGAACACAACAAGAAAGCAAGGTTTCCATTGGAAAATACACTGTGTGAATGTTTCCTCTGCATGAGGCTTCATCTGAATACAAAATGGCAGCTGCCCCTACAGTTTGGAGGGAGAGTTCTTTCTATTTCAAGATGCAGCACTCAGAAAACAAGATATAACAGATATACCACACTCATTAATAATAATACAGATGATGTATTAGTTGGTTAGCATAAGCTATGAGAAGAAGTACACTTGGGTCTGTACAGAACATGCACAGAAAGACTTTCTCTGCCACTAGGAATCTCTAGGGGATCCTGGAGTGTAGTTATTTTTAGAGTAACAAACTCAGTGTTTCTACATATTTATGGTAATTTCCCTTTTCAATATTTTTCTGGTTTGTAAATTGCTGCTTGTGGGGAAAAAATTGCAGGAATTGTATGAAGATTGCAGGTTTCAATTCCCAGAGCTTTCTATTTTCTTTTGCACTGAACTATGCCTTTGAAATTTTGCATTTGCTTTTGGGTTTAGAGCAGGGGTGGGCAAACTTTTTGGCCCGAGAGCCACATTGCGGTTGCAAAACTTTATGGAGGGCTGGGTAGGGAAGGCTGTGCCTCCCCAAACAGCCTGGCCCCCATCTCCTATCCTACCCCTCCCACTTCTCGCCCCCCTCAGAACCCCTGACCCATCCAACCCCCCCTGCTCCTTGTCCCCTAACCACCTCCTCCTGGGACCCTCTGCCCTTAACCGCCCCTGGGACCCCACCCCCTATCCAACCCCCCTGCTCCCAATGCCCTGACTGCTCTGACCCCTATCCACACCCCCGCTTCTTGACAGACCCCCCAGAACCCCACTCCTATCCACACACCCCCATTGCCCATCCCCTGACCCCTATCCACACCCCTGCCCCCTGACAGTCCCCCCACCCCGGGACGCCCATGCTTATTCAATCTTCCCCTGTCCCCTGACTGCCCCCTGGGACTTCCCACCCCTTATTCAAACCCCCAACCCCAGCCCCCTTACCATGCCGCTCAGAGCAGCATGTCTGGCAGCTGCACCGTCCGGCCGGAGCCAGACACACTGCCGCGCTGCTCGGCAGGAGCACGCAACTCCGCCGCCCAGAGCACTGCCTGCACGGTGCCGTGGCTGCAAGGGAGGGGAGACAGCGGGGGAGGGGCCGGGGGCTAGCCTCCCTTGCCAGGAGCTCAAGGGCCGGGCAGTATGGGCGGTAGTATGCCCACCTCTGGTTTAGAGCAATGTGTCTTTGCTTCAGGGTGGAAACCAGGTGTAACTTTTCAGTTTAGCACAGTTCACACCCAAAATAATAAATCAACCCGTGCTTGTGAAAAACGTAGGCTAACTTCATTAACTATCTAAAATGCTAAGCATATCTGTTCCAAGTCCTGGCCAAGGTTTGTAGTAGAACCTCAAATCAGATGAAACTTGGATGCTTTTGAGTTTCATTGCAAAGTTTCACACTGCAAAAAAGTGAACTATATTTGCCTTCTGAAACAATGCCAAAATGATCTTGTAATAAAGCCATAAGCACAAACACACAAAATTGCCAGCTAACGTATTTGCACTGAGAATAGAAACTAGGACCTTCAGTTCTAAAGACAGATGCCCATAACATGTGACCCAAAAGTGAATATCTATTAGTTGGCAAGTGTACTAAGGGTTTATCATACAACCTAATCAGCCTGCATGATAAGAGTACATGATAAGGCCACCCTCACCGCTATTTTATTAACAAACATGAAGATCTAGCCTGAAAATGCTAAAGACACTCAATATTGGACTCTGAAAATAGTCTCTTAATTTTTTCTTTTGTTAGCAGAGAGCTTTTTTCGACAAACTGACAACAATGGAGAATCATATGGGACAATCTATTCAGTGACGAGATGGCTTATGAATTAAGGTACAATTTCTAGATATGAAAATAGACCAGCTCTCTATAAACAGTTAATTAGAAGCACTATTATCAAAGGCAGACATTTGAAGATTTCTGCTTATAAGTCCACAGAGTCAGTAAAGGACAGTACTGAGGAGAGAGATTGGTCCTTTTCTCCATTTCTTCCCTTTCCAGTCTCCTCATCTCTAATCATGATGGAGCTTCAGGGCTGGGGCTACTATACAATACCCTTCACCCTTCCAAGCGTCAGAAAGAAGTTCTGGAATTGAGTCCCTATATTCCTGGAAGCAAAGGGGATGAGCTAACCCATTCTAATGCACACATCTTCCTGAATTTTTATCCTGTTTTCTGTGGAAACAGTGGGGAATATAATAACTTTGCAATTTAAATGTGATGAACAATATGAGAGTTCCACTACTGAATTATAAAAATTTCATTGTGGACAAGGTCAATTTAAGTTGTTTTTCCTCCTCAGTGATCTGTCAGTGTAAAACAATTGTTACATGAATAATTTTACTACAGTTGGCATTTTAAAATCTTCCATAATTTGTATTATAAAACTCTGAACACTTTTCCAGAGAACTACCATTTAAAAATGTTTTGCTCTCTGCTGTCAATTTAAATAAAACCTAAAATAAAGATTATTCTTACCTGGAACATTTACTAAGTCTATTGAAATAGAGATAATAGAATATTATTATTTTCCACTGTATATTTAAATTAGCAGGCTTGTTAGGTTTGTTTAAAGCAGGTATGTGGAATTGATTAGTTTTCCATCTTCTGGTACTTACAAAGAACTGAGAACTCAGATTCTGTACAGTGATTTGGGGGGGTCAGATTTCACTTATATGATTTTACTATCACACAAGATATATAGGGCGTCTTGCTGTGATTTCATAAAAAAGACAAGAAATATAAAAATTATACATTGAGAGCTAGTCATGATTGGTTGATGATAAAGTATCTAGATGTGCTGTACAGAATGCATGCAGAAAGAGCTATAAACCTCGTTATTGGTAAACCTGTGTGACAGGCTGTACCTCAAAACAGCCCCCTGTAACCTCTATATTCATCATTTGTGTAGGGTTTTGATATTTCATCATATGAGAGTTCATGATCTCGGAAACTCATTGTGCTGTCAAAATATGTATCATCGTTGTATATGGAGTTATGACATTTTGTTATATGGTTGCTATTTAAATATGTTGTGAGTCTGGGAGTCGCGCACTGTTAGTTCTACAGTGGCAACAGAGGAGATGACCCATAAACAGATGCATGTTAAGCGACCATCACCAGGCATTGACCAGCAGGGGAACTGTAAACAAGATATTTAGAATTCAATAAGAGGGAGTTGCACAAGCACCACACAATGAGGATTGCTCAACTCTGTAACTCAGGCTATGTCTACACTATGGACTTAACAGCTGCACAACTGTACTGCTACAGCTGAGCCACTGTAAGGTCTCCTATGTAGCCACTCTATGCCGCTGACAGAGCTCTGTCCACACTGGCACTTTTGTCAGTGAAACTTTGTCAGTCAGAGGGGTGGGTTTTTTTACACCCCTGACCATCAAAAGTTTTATGGACAAAAGCTCTAGTGTAGACAAAAGCCTCAGCAAGGTCCACCAGGACATGTCTGGGCAGGGGTGAAAGTGAGCCGGTGCGGGCTGGTAGTCCATACCGGTAAGAACCCGCACCGGCCAATACCTAGCCCACATTAAAGCAATGCCACGGCAGCACTTTAATGTCCCTGTCCCTTTTGCCTCCCCTGTCGGCAGCCCTGCTGGTAGGGTCCATACCTGCAGGGCTGCGGATGGGGGGAAGGGGCAGCGACATTAAAGCGCTTTAAGGATGGTCCTTTGCTGTGGCGGTGCTTTAAGGATCCTCAAAGCGCTGCCGCGGCAAAGGACCATCCTTAAAGCGCTGCCGTGGCAGTGCTTTAAAGTCGCTGCCCCTTTCCCTCTTTGGTGGCCCTGCAGGTAGGGTCCATACCGGCAGGGCCGCCGACAGGGGAGGCAAAAGGGGCAGGGATATTAAAGCATTGCTGCGCTTTAAGGATGGTCCTTTGCTGCGGCAGCGCTTTAACGTTCCTGTGCGCCCCCACCCGGTCAGCAGGGGGGCACAGCAATGTTAAAGCGCTGCTGTGGCAAAGGGCCCTGCAGCACTTTAGTGTTCCTGCCCCTTTGGTCCCCCCTCCCCCGCAGCCTCCAACGGGTGTTAGGGGCAAAGGGAGCAGTTGCCCTTGGGCCGGCGATTTAAAAGGGCCCGAGGCTCCAGATGCTGCTGCCGCGCGGAGCCCCAGACCCTTTAAATCAACACGGGAGCCCCGGGCGGCGTGGGCCAGGTGGCCTGAAAGGGCTGGTTGGGGGATGCTGACCCCTAGCCCTGCCCCTTCAGCCCGAGGCCCCGCCCCTTCCGGGGGCCAGAGGCCCCCCCCCCAACCCGTACCGGTAAGTGGCCTAACTTACTTTCACCTCTGTGTCTGGGACAGTATCTTTTTCATGGACACGAATGGAGAGTATAAAATAAGGGACAATGGCATCATGAGACCACCTTTCTCCTCCTGTATTTACTTTGAAGGAAAAAAGAATGCTGGGGAGACAAAGAGTAAACTGGGGAGACTGGTCCCAGGCTCAGAAGGAAATTCAGCCTGTGTATTCATAACTGAATCTGCCTGCAGAATACAGTGGGGTGAGAAATGCTGTTGATTCTAAACTTACTGCGTCTGATAAACCTTAGGATTTAGAATGCAGGTTTACCTTTTATTTCTTAGGTAACTATCTCTGACTTTTATGCCTAACACTTATAATCACTTCATCTATCTTTCTGTAGTTAATAAACTACAGAATGTTTTATCGTTACCAGTGAGTTTGTCTAAAGTGCTTGGGGAATCAGCTCAGAATACAAAGGCTGGTGCATGTCCACTTGCTTTTGACAAAGTGATGAACTAATTAATGAGCTTGCATTGTTCAAGAGGGTCTTGAGCAGTTTAAAACAATATATTTCAGGGGCACAGGGCTGGGGACTCGGGGTAGGGGGGAGGGTTTTTCTGGTGTTTCCCTGTGTATGCTTCATGAGTGGCTTAGAGAGCATTCATGCAATTTTGCTGGGTATGTCCCTATATGTTGTTGACTGAGTGATCACAGAACCTTGAGAGGTTTGCTGCTTGGCACTAGCAAAGCATCATGAAAGACAGCCCAGGATGGAGAGTTCCAGGCTGTACCTTGGTGATCTATCACAACCTATAAAACTCTTTGAACTATTATACATACATCTAAAATTAGTACTAATAAATATAGAAAAAATGGGGCTATTAAAAAAAAAAAATTCTTCCAGGCAGTTGACCTGAAAGTAAGATACAATAGCCATTATAGTAATGTGAGTGAATATTTTAAAGAATGTAGAATTTGTCAGCACCCCAACTTGACTGAAAATGTAGAAGTGATAATCATTCTTGCTAAATAATGAAAGCCACCCATTGGTGAAGAGGTGGGGTTGAACGTGATTCTTGATGATTTGTCAGTACACATAATGGGAAGCAATATAACGAGAACTACTTGTTAGAATATAGATATTCAGGCCTGCCTATAAAGGCCTATACTTTAAGAACTTAGGTGTATTTTTATCACTTAGCTAGTTATAAAGGTATAAAACAAAGAATTAAAATCACAGTCCGCCTCTGTATGGGCCTTCTCTCACTAGGATAGTCAGAGGCCTTGTTCTTAGGCTAAGGCCTGTTCTGATAGTGCCCATCACCACCAGATAAAGAAACAGATTTTAAGATGGGTAATGAAAACTTAGTTTGAAAGCATTCTATTTTGGCAAGAAATCACTTATTAATGGTTGTGGTTGTGAAACTCTCATTTCTGTATTGTTTTATTTTTATGGCACCCAATTTTTTATTGGTTAATCTGTCCATTTTTTAATTGTTTTTGTTTGCTGTATAATTAATTTTGTTAGGTGTAAATTAATTAGGGTAGTGAGATATAATTGGTTAGAGAATTATATTACAATATGTTAGAATTGGTTAGTTAAATTTCAGTAAAATGGTTGGTTAAGGTATAGCTGAGAATATTACTATATAAACTGGGATCAGACAGGCAGTGGAGGGGAAGGAAATTGGAATCATGTTTGCTAATGGGGGGGACGGGAATAGGGAACGGGAACAGGGACACAGGCAAGGGTCTGTGGCATCAGAGCTGGGAAGGAGGACACAGGGTAAATACTCTGTGCCATCGAGCTGGGAATGGAACACTGGGGAACAAACTCTATCGGCGTATAGAGATAAGTCTGACTGGTGTGAAGGGCTTCAGAATATGCTTGCTTGGAAACTAACCCCAATAAAGATTGCATTGTCTGTGTTTCAGACTTCTGGTCTTTTGCTGCTTGCTGTCTGCATGATAAGAACCAGCGAAGTGGGAGGGTGGAGAAAAAGCCCTCTAACTCTACTAGTTATTTGTTTTTAATTATTTCAAGTTAATAATATGCAGCACAGATATAACATTCCACATGTCTAAGTACTTTGGAAATATTATCTAGTTTGTTTGTAAATATGTGTCT
Organism: Trachemys scripta elegans; assembly: GCF_013100865.1. NCBI lineage: Eukaryota > Metazoa > Chordata > Testudines > Emydidae > Trachemys > Trachemys scripta. The sequence continues at coordinate 127,889,867 of NC_048299.1, read as the reverse complement.
CTCTGATGGGAGCTTTATTTACACTACACTTTGTTCTGGAGAAATGTGTTAAATTAAAATTAGACACCGTAACATGCAATGTACCAATACAAGAGAGGTGCTTGAATGAAAAAGGATTTTATTGAAACTTTGATATAGGGCCCCATCTAACATTGGTATTTGTATCAAATAGAAGGTTTTTAAAGCTACACTATCAGGGGCCAGATTGTATCATTAAGTCATAGCTGTGAATATAGTGCACAAAGGCTCCTGGGAGCACTGTTATTATGCCACTCCCTAAGGCCTGGTCTACACTAGGAGGTTATGTCGAATTTAGCAGCGTTAAATCGAATTAACCCTACACCCGTCCACACAACGAAGCTATTTAGTTCGACATAGAGGTCTCTTTAAATCAATTTCTGTACTCCTCCCCGACGAGGGAAGTAGCGCTAAATTCGACATGGCCATGTCAAATTAGGGTAGGTGTGGATGGAATTTGACACTAATAGCTCTGGCAGCTATCCCACAGTGCACCACTCTGTTGATGCTCTGGACAGCAGTCCGAGCTCAGATGCTCTGACCAGCCATACAGGAAAAGCCCCGGGAAAATTTGAATTCCTTTTCCTGTCTGGGCAGTTTGAATCTCATTTCCTGTTTGGACATCGTGACGAGCTCAGCAGCACTGGCAACGATGCAGAGCTCTCCAGCAGAGGTGACTATGCAATCGCAGAATAGAAAGAGGGCCCCAGCATGGACTGATCGGGAAGTCTTGGATCTGATCGCTGTGTGGGGCGATGACTCCGTGCTTTCGGAGCTGCGATCGAAAAAACGGAATGCGAAGATCTACGAGAAGATCTCCAAAGCCATGACGGAGAGAGGATACAGCCGGGATGCAACGCAGTGCCGCGTGAAAATCAAGGAGCTGAGACAAGGCTACCAGAAGACCAAAGAGGCAAACAGACACTCCGGATCCCAGCCCCAGACATGCCGTTTCTACGAGGCACTGCATTCCATTCTAGGTGCAGCCGCCACCACTACCCCGCCAGTGACCATGGACTCTGACAATGGGGTATTGTCGGCGGCCGCTTCCTCTGAGATGTTCGCGGATGGGGAAGATGAGGAAGGAGATGAGGAGGACGAGGCAGTCGACAGCGCATACAACGCTGATTTCCCCAACAGCCAGGATCTCTTCATCACCCTCACGGAGATCCCCTACCAACCCTCCTCAGGCGTTAACCCGGACCCTGAATCAGGGGAAGGATCAGTCGATAAGTGTTTTAAACATGTAAACATTTATTTTGATCAGAACAGGAATGGAATATTAACAATGGGTTTTTCATGATTATTTTGCTCTAGGCGCTTTACTTTTTAGTCCTTGCCAGTGCAACTACTGCAAAAGTATCTCCAAATGTCCGGTTTTGCATGATTACTTTGCCCTAGGCGCTCTACTTTTTAGTCCTTGCCAGTGCAGCTACTGGAAAATTGTGTCAATATGTCCGGGGATAGAGCAGAAATCCTCCTGGGACATCTCCACGAAGCTCCCCTGGAGGTAATTTGAAAGCCTTTGCATTAGCCTTTGCATTGGGGAGAGCGGCCTTATAGCATCCTCCATGGTAGGAAACTTTTCCGCGCCAGGCTAGCAGCAAGTACTCTGGGATCAGTGCGTTGCACAGCATGGCCGCATACAGCCCCGGTTTTTGCTGGCATTCATGCAGCATGCGGTCTTTCTCTGTGTCTGAGATCCTCATCAGAGTGATATCACTCATGGTGACCTGCTTTAAATTAGGGGAATGTTAGTATTGGGACTGATTGCCTGTTCCTTTACATAATTGTAACCGGCGGTTTACAGCCACGCAGTGGAGGCGGGACAGGGGCAGCATACAGGGATCTTTCCCGGGGACAGCCGCGAGGCAGGTGGGACAGGAGCAGAGTTCATGCTGGCTGGATTGCCGGCAGCAGGAACTGGCCAACACTAGGGGCACTGCTTTGAATGTGAAAGGAGGGCACTGCTATAAATTAAGCTTTCAGCAGCCAAAAGTCTACGGCTTACCATGTCCGCCTGCTAGCTGAATTCCGCTGTCCTGTCCTGCTTGTGTGATCTGTACTCCAAGACCCAAGGCACTGAATGCGAAGGCCGAAAATTCGACCTTGTCCTGAGTGCGCATGTGATAGGTGCTGTGCATGGTCTTGTTCACAGAGAAAGACTATGTTCATTGTTCACAAAAATTGATCTTTGTGAGGAAATCACTCCCTTTTTCCCATCCCACAGCTGCGAATGTCTCCCGACCTACCCCGGCATCTCCCTCCCAGAGGCTGGCGCAGATTAGGCGCCAAAAGAGAAGGACACGGGACGAGATGTTCTCCAAACTTATGGGCTGCTCCCGAGCCAAGGCAGCACAGCAGACCCAGTGGAGGGAGATCATGTTGCAATACCAGTGATCACACAGCAAACGGGAGGAGAGGTGGCGGCAGGAAGACCAGCAGGCGACTCAAATGCTCCTTGGACTAATGAGGGAGCAAACGGACACGCACTGGCGCCTTGTAGATGTTCTGCAGGACCGGAGGCAGGGGGACAGAGCCCCGCTGCAATATATCTCTAACTGCCCTCCCCCGCCACAAAGTCCCATCCCCCCCTCACCCAAAGTCCCAAGAAGGAGGGGTGGCAGGGGCCGTGAAAACAGTCACTCCACCCCTGCAGACTGCTCAAGTACCAGACGGCTCTCATTCCCAAAGTTTTGATAAGTCCTTTCCTTCACTCCAAAAGCACCTCACCCAAGCCCCTGTCCCAGTGTCATCCCCTAACTGTGTAGCTGTTAATAAAAAATATGTTTCTGTTCATTACTGTTTCCGTCATGTTCTTTTAGAGGAGAGTGTGTTTGAAGGGGGGGAAAGGGGTTGGTAATTGGAGAGGACAGTCACCTTTACCAGGGTACAGACACGGGGGCAGGTTCAGCAGCAGGTCACACACACATTGCAGTCACTAGGCACCCTGGTCAGTCTGGGAGGTGGTTTTCATGTTCTGTGGGGGGGGCTATGTGAGTTTGTGGCAGCAGGGGATCTGTAACCGTCCTCCCCAGCCACAAAGTCACATAGCCCCCATACACAGAGTTCCGAAAAGGAGGGGTGGCAGGCTCCGTTGAAACAACCAGTCCCCACTGCGGACCGCTCTAGGAGCAGGAGCCTGTCATTCCTCGAGTTTAGAAGCGTCCTTTCCATCACTACACCCGGTCCCCACCACAGTCTGCGTCCCAGTTTCAACTCTTTACCACGAAACCTTTAATAATAAAACGGTGTTAATGAACAAAGTTCCATTTATTTTATTTTTAAAGATGTGTTGGAAGGGGGGCAACGGGGTGAGGGGGGTATGTAACTGGAGAGGATAGTCAACAGTAAGTGGGTAGAGAAACGGGGGCAGATTCAGCTTCTCTTTAAACAAACTTAATAGTCACAGGTTACCCTGCTCACTGTGGACCTAGCTTTCAAAGCCTCCTGGATGCACAGCACATCCCGCTGGGCTCTTCTAATCGCCCGGCTGTCTGGCTGGGCGTAATCAGCAGCCAGGCAATGTGCCTCAACCTCCCACCCCACCATAAATGTCTCCCCCTTGCTCTCACAGAGATTGTGGAGCACACAGCAAGCTGCAATAACAATGAGATATTGGTTTCGCTGAGATCAGAGCGAGTCAGTAAGCTTCTCCATCTCCCCTTGAGACGTCCAAAAGCACACTCCACCACCATTCTGCACTTGCTCAGTCGGTAGTTGAAGAGTTCTTTTTCACGGTCCAGGGCACCTGTATAGGGCTTCATGAGCCAGGGCATTAGCGGGTAGGCTGGGTCCCCGAGGATCACTATAGGCATTTCCACATCCCCAACAGTTATTTTGTGGTCCGGGAAGTAAATACCTTCCTGCAGCCGTCTAAACAGACCAGAATTCCTGAAAACACAAGCGTCATGAACCTTGCCGGGCCATCCGACGATGATGTTGGTAAAACGTCCCCTATGGTCCACCAGTGCTTGCAGCACCATTGAAAAGTAGCCCTTTCTGTTAATGTACTGGCAGGCATGGTGCTCCGGTCCCAGGATAGGGATGTGAGTTCCATCTATAGTCCCACCGCAGTTTGGGAATCCCATTGCGGCGAAGCCATCTATGATGACCTGCATGTTTCCCAGGGTCACTACCTTTGAGAGCAGTAGCTCAACGATTGCGTTGGCTATTTGCATCACAGCAACCCCCACGGTAGATTTGCCCATGCCAAAGTGGTTTGCGACTGACCGGTAGCTGTCTGGCATTGTAAGCTTCCAGAGGGCTATGGCCACTCGCTTCTGGACAGTCAGGGCTGCTCGCATCCGGGTGTCCTTGCGCTTCAGGGCAGGGGACAGCAGCTCACAAAGTTCCAGGAAAGTTCCCTTACGCATGCGAAAGTTTCGCAGCCACTGTGATTCATCCCAGACCTGCAGCACTATGCGGTCCCACCAGTCCGTGCTTGTTTCCCGGGCCCAGAATCGCCGTTCCACAGCATCAGCATGACCCATTGCCACCATGATGTCCAAGGCGCGGGGTCCCGTGCTTTGCGAGAGGTCTGTGCCACTCTCAGACTTAATGTTCTGACCGCGTTGCCGTAGCCTCCTCGTCCAATTTCTCAGCATCTGCCTCTGAAAAAGGTGGATGATAAGGTGTGAGGTGTTGACAACGGCCATAACTGCAGCAATGGTCGCAGCAGGCTCCACGCTCGCAGTGCTGTGGCGTCTGCGCTGTCACTCAACAGAAAAGTGATTGAACTGATTGCCCTCCGGCACTTTCAGGGAAGGAGGCTGGGAGTGACGGTTGAATGATGACCATTACCCAAAACCACCCTCGACACATTTTTTCCCCAGCAGGCATTGGGGGCTTGACCCAGAATTTCAATGGGCAGTGGGGACTGCAGGAACTGTGGGATAGCTGCCCACAGTGCACCGCTTCCAATGTCGACGCTTGCCCCGTTATTGTGGACTCACAAAGTCGAATTACTGTTCTTAGTGTGGATACACACATTCGACTTTGTAATATCGGTTCCACTAACTCGATTTAAGTAAAATTGAACTACTCTCATAGTGTAGATGTACCCTAAGAGTATGTGGCATACACTTCTCTCTGCAGCCAGCTAAGAATATCAGAAGTGGAGACAGCTGTAAAAGCTGGATCTCACAGGGTGTGGATGACTGTTCATGTGTTTATGTCTGTAGTTTATAGTTTTCATTCATAAATGCCGCCTCCTGTTTATGGTTCATTATGTTTCCATGTGTCATGACACGAGTGGTCATAGTCTGAACTGAAGCAGTGGTTTTCAACCTGTGGCCCATAGACAATGTCCAAGGGGTCTGTGAAAGGTGACTATGAAAATAAAGTTTCAGATCCCAGAAAAGGTATTCAATTTTTCTGATCAATCAAAAACATGTGAGTACTGCCCCCCTTCAGTTCAAAACCTGGAAGTATTGTTAACATAGAAGCCCACCATTTAGTGCCCTTTGTCACGTTGCAAAAAACGCATGCTGTGAATGTGCAACATTTATAGTTGAATTCTGTTCAGTCAGTTTTCAGTCTAAGATTTCTATGATAGGGGTCTGAGAACCACAGGTTGAATTTCCAAAGGGTTCTGCATCTCATTCAAAAAATTTTAGGGGTCCACAAATGAAAAAAGGTTGAAAACCACTGAACTATAGTGAATCTGTGTTGGCACTTGGCCTAATAATCTTGAACGATATTAAGAGAGATCTTGAAGCTTGGTATCATATGGATTTATAAACCAAAGCACCTAGTAGTCTGGCATTGTTTGCATTTGTTTGTATTCTTTATAATAAAAACTTTAGCAAAGAAGTTCCAGCCTGAATGAACTTATTAGGAACCCAAGAAAATACGTCATAGTTCAGGGCAACTGCACCTGTATTCCCCACTTATGGTCCACCAAGGACACCCACTCTAGGTTCCAAATTCCTCATGTCTCCTGGGCACAGAACCATGTCACTTTCCCTCATGTCCAGGGTTTTTCCAGGCTGCACGGTTCCCTGCCTAGACTGTGATATTCCCAGCAAGCCAGACTGCCTAAATAGACCAGCATCTGTGCTTTGCTTTTTCTCCAGAGGTTATGAATACCATAGTGGCCTGGAGTTATAAGTTACCACATAGCTCTTTCTAAGCAAGTACATTTATTCTTAAGGTGAAAGGATTATAGAGAAAACATATTACAAATAATAAAATATCCTACATGCATGCTAAAAAGCCTACCAAAAGTCACCTGAACTCCACCCTCAGGTGCTGGTAGGTGTCAGTCCTTCAAAACCCATGGTTCCTAGCAGTCTCAGATTAAGAATCAAAACAAGCATGAATAGTTCCATCTTTCCTTTATACTGCTTAGGCTTTTGATTGTGGTCTCATGTAACAGGTAATCGGCAATCTCTCATTCCTCAGGGCTCAACCTCAAAAGGCTTGGGCTTTCCATAATCAGAGGTGGAGAATTTGCATTCACCTTTCCCTACACATTCTCCAGGAAGTTCACTGAACACTTTTTTGTTTCAAAACTCCATTCTTGTCCAGCATATTGTTCAATATAGTCCTTTGATCCTCCAGGTCTCACGTCTGTCACATCTCCCCCTGTAGTAGGTCCTAGCCGGGGCTCGACCCTTCCGGACAGGAGGGGAGCCACACCGACTCACTTCTGTGGGAACAAGTAGTCAGTTAGTCCCGAAACTCCGGCTCTTTGGTGCAGAGTCGGAGCAACCACAGTCAAAGCTCAAGAGCCCAGGCCCTGGATCAGGGCGGGGCAAACACAGTTAGCTCAGACCCTTGCTTGCAGGGGCTGAGCGGGCAACTAGTTCACCGCCCGGGCCCTGGATCAGGGCGGGGCAAACACAGTTAGCTCAGGCCCTTGTTGCAGGGGCTGAGCGAGCAAACAGTTCAAAGCCCAGGCCCTGGATCAGGGCGGGGCAAACACAGTTAGGCTCAGGTCCTTGTTTGCAGGGAGCTGAGCCAGCAAGCAGTTCAGAGCCCAGGCCCTGGATCAGGGGGGGGCAAACACAGGTAGGCTCAGGCCCTTGTTGCAGGGGCTGAGCGAGCAGATAGTTCAGAGCCCAGGCCCTGGATCAGGGCGGGGCAAACACAGTTAGGCTCAGGTCCTTGTTGCAGGGGTTGAGCGAGCAGATAGTTCAGAGCCCAGGCCCTGGATCAGGGCGGGGCAAACACAGGTAAGCTCAGGCCCTTGTTGGCAGGGGCTGAGCGAGCAAGCAGTTCAGAGCCCAGGCCCTGGATCAGGGCGGGCAAACACAGGTAAGCTCAGGCCCTTGTTGGCAGGGGCTGAGCGAGCAAATAGTTCAAAGCCCAGGCCCTGGATCAGGGCGGGCAAACACAGTTAGGTTCAGGCCCTTGTTGCAGGGACTGAGCGAGCAAATAGTTCAAAGCCCAGGCTTCTGTAGCCGAGCGTTGGGTGAGGGGGAAGCCTGCCACCCGTGCGGAGGGTGGCAGGGGGGAACGCAGGCCCACCCACTCCACTGCGTTCCAGCCCGGGGCCCTAACAGCGGTTGCTGTCGCTGCTGGTCAGTGGGGTATCCAGACCGCAACACACTGACATAGGCTCACACTCAGTTGCAGCCGGACCGGGGTCGGCTACCCCCGGGCTACTTCCGTGATCCCCCTCACAGCCTACCTCGGTCGTTGCGCCGGGATCGGGCCAGTCCACCTGCATGGGTTCCTCTCTGCCCGGGCTCGGCGGCAAGTCTGGTAGCTCTGCCGGGAAGTCCGGCCAATGGTCCTCAGGCGGCTCCTCTGGATAGCAGCAGGGGCGAAGGGGTTCGGGTCCAGTCTCACCCTCAGGGTTAGTGGGGTTCGGTTCCCAGGGGTTCTCCCAGTAGCGGGCGTGAACGGGCTCCGGCGGCTCCTCCTCGTAGCGGGCCCGGGGTAGCTCAGGCCAGCTAGGGTCTTCGACGGTCTCCTGGCCGGGAGCTCCCGGCCGCACGTCTGCTCCCTGTGGTGGCTGGCCGCCGACTGAGCTCTGGCGGCCGGCCTTTATACTTCCTGTCCCGCCCCTTGACTTCCGGGGGGCGGGGACAGGGGGTGGTGGTCCCACCCACTCTGGTGCCGGCACGTGGGCTCCCTCTTCCGGACAGGAGGGGAGCCACACCGACTCACTACACCCCCCTAGAGAGACTATATACAATTCTGGCTCACAACAATACATAAGCCATTCATTTAATACAATGTACCCCAAAGATATTTAAATTTAATTCAGTAAGGTCTCCCAGGGCTATGGCAGGAAATTGCCATATCTGGTACAGGGCCCAATCCAGTAGGTCGCCTCTGAGCACAGATTAGGCCTTGTACACATCTCAAGCAGCCAAACAGCTATCTTCCCCTACAGTTCATGGGTCACTAAGCAGAGCTAGGCAACTATCTATAGCCTGGATTTAGGCGTCAATCTCTGTGAGAGGGGCGGGTTTCAGGATACACCCCTAAAATCAGCATGTCCTATTGGCTAGTTTAGGCAGCTCCCGGCCTTGAATGCTGACTTTTGTGGATTGCATTCTAAGGCATTCATTGTTCAGAGCGCATAGACACCTACCTCGGGCATTGTGGATCACAGTGCTGCTCCTGTGATTTTCCTATGCATCTAACATTTAGATGTCAACATGTGATGCTGAGTGTCACAGTGCCTATTTCCAGTCTGTCTATAGCATGCTTTATTTCATTTTCTGGGCAAAAAGTTTTTATCCTTCATGTGACAATATAGGAAACACAAGAGAGTCTTGATTGTTCCAATAGAAAGGGATTCTTATGTGTCATAAGAATTTAGTGGCCATTTTGGCTTCCCTTGAAAGTAACTTTATTCCTATAGATTCATAGATTATAGGACTGGAAGGGACCTCGAGAGGTCATCGAGTCCAGTCCCCTGCCCGCATGGCAGGACCAAATATTGCCTAGACCATCCCTAATAGACATTTATCTAACCTACTCTTAAATATCTCCAGAGACGGAGATTCCACAACCTCCCTAGGCAATTTGTTCCAGTGTTTAACCACCCTGACAGTTAGGAACTTTTTCCTAATGTCCAACCTAGACCTCCCTTGCTGCAGTTTAAACCCATTGTTTCTGGTTCTATCCTTAGAGGCTAAGGTGAACAAGTTCTCTCCCTCCTCCTTATGACACCCTTTTAGATACCTGAAAACTGCTATCATGTCCCCTCTCAGTCTTCTCTTTTCCAAACTAAACAAACCCAGTTCTTTCAGCCTTCCTTCATAGGTCATGTTCTCAAGACCTTTAATCATTCTTGTTGCTCTTCTTTGGACCCTTTCCAATTTCTCCACATCTTTTTTAAAATGCGGCGCCCAGAATTGGACACAATACTCCAGCTGAGGCCTAACCAGAGCAGAGTAGAGCGGAAGAATGACTTCTCGTGTCTTGCTCACAACACACCTGTTAATGCATCCCAGAATCATGTTTGCTTTTTTTGCAACAGCATCACACTGTTGACTCATATTTAGCTTGTGGTCCACTATAACCCCTAGATCCCTTTCTGCCATACTCCTTCCTAGACAGTCTTTTCCCATTCTGTTTTTGTGAAATTGATTTTTCCCTCCTAAGTGGAGCACTTTGCATTTGTCTTTGTTAAACTTCATCCTGTTTAACTCAGCCCATTTCTCCAATTTGTCCAGATCATTTTGAATTATGACCCTGTCCTCCAAAGTAGTTGCAATCCCTCCCAGTTTGGTATCATCCGCAAACTTAATAAGCGTACTTTCTATGCCAATATCTAAGTCGTTGATGAAGATATTGAACAGACCCGGTCCCAAAACAGACCCCTGCGGTACCCCACTCGTTACGCCTTTCCAACAGGATTGGGAACCGTTAATAACAACTCTCTGAGTACGGTTATCCAGCCAGTTATGCACCCACCTTATAGTAGCCCCATCTAAATTGTATTTGCCTTGTTTATCGATAAGAATATCATGCGAGACCGTATCAAATGCCTTACTAAAGTCTAGGTATACCACATCCACCGCTTCACCCTTATCCACAAGGCTCGTTGTCCTATCAAAGAAAGCTATCAGATTGGTTTGACATGATTTGTTCTTCACAAATCCATGCTGGCTATTCCCTATCACCTTACCACCTTCCAAGTGTTGGCAGATGATTTCCTTAATTACTTGCTCCATTATCTTCCCTGGCACAGAAGTTAAACTAACTGGTCTGTAGTTACCTGGGTTGTTTTTATTTCCCTTTTTATAGATGGGCACTATATTTGCCCTTTTCCAGTCTTCTGGAATCTCTCCCGTCTCCCATGACTTTCCAAAGATAATAGCTAGAGGCTCAGATACCTCCTCTATTAGCTCCTTGAGTATTCTAGGATGCATTTCATCAGGCCCGGGTGACTTGCAGGCATCTAACTTTTCTAAGTGATTTTTAACTTGTTCTTTTTTTATTTTATCCGCTAAACCTACCCCCTTCCCATTAGTATTCACTATGTTAGGCATTCCTTCAGACTTCTCGGTGAAGACCGAAACAAAGAAGTCATTAAGCATCTCTGCCATTTCCAAGTTTCCTGTTACTGTTTCTCCCTCTTCACTAAGCAGTGGGCCTACCCTGTCTTTGGTCTTCCTCTTGCTTCTAATGTATTGATAAAAAGTCTTCTTGTTTCCTTTTATTCCTGTAGCTAGTTTGAGCTCATTTTGTGCCTTTGCCTTTCTAATCTTGCCCCTGCATTCCTGTGTTGTTTGCCTATATTCATCCTTTGTAATCTGTCCTAGTTTCCATTTTTTATATGACTCCTTTTTATTTTTTAGATCGTGCAAGATTTCGTGGTTAAGCCAAGGTGGTCTTTTGCCACATTTTCTATCTTTCCTAACCAGCGGAATAGCTTGCTTTTGGGCCCTTAATAGTGTCCCTTTGAAAAACTGCCAACTCTCCTCAGTTGTTTTTCCCCTCAGTCTTGATTCCCATGGGGCCTTACCTATCAGCTCTCTGAGCTTCCCAAAATCTGCCTTCCTGAAATCCATTGTCTCTATTTTGCTGTTCTCCCTTCTACCCTTCCTTAGAATTGCAAACTCTATGATTTCATGATCACTTTCACCCAGGCTGCCTTCTACTTTCACATTCTCAACGAGTTCCTCCCTATTTGTTAAAATCAAGTCTAGAACAGCTTCCCCCCTAGTAGCTTTTTCAACCTTCTGAAATAAAAAGTTGTCTCCAATGCAGTCCAAGAACTTATTGGATAGTCTGTGCCCCGCTGTGTTATTTTCCCAACATATATCCGGATAGTTGAAGTCCCCCATCACCACCAAATCTTGGGCTTTGGATGATTTTGTTAGTTGCTTGAAAAAAGCCTCATCCACCTCTTCCACCTGGTTAGGTGGCCTGTAGTAGACGCCTAGCATGACATCTCCCTTGTTTTTTGCCCCTTTAAGCCTAACCCAGAGACTCTCAACACTTCCGTCCCCTATGTCCATCTCTACCTCAGTCCAAGTGTGTACATTTTTAATATATAAGGCAACACCTCCTCCCTTTTTCCCCTGTCTATCCTTCCTGAGCAAGCTGTACCCATCCACACCAACATTCCAATCATGTGTATTATCCCACCAAGTTTCAGTGATGCCAACAATGTCATAGTTGTATTTATTTATTAGCACTTCCAGTTCTTCCTGCTTATTCCCCATACTTCTCGCATTTGTATATAGGCATCTAAGATACTGGTTTGATCTTTCCTCCCAGTTTTGTCCTGACTCTCCTTTCTCTCTGCCAATATAGCCCACACTCCCTCTTGTTTCCGACTCATCTCCCCGGTCTCCATGTTCCCCACTTACCTGTGGGCTTTGCTCACCTGTCCCCGTCGAACCTAGTTTAAAGCCCTCCTCACTAGGTTAGCCAGTCTGTGTCCGAATAGGGTCTTTCCTCTCCTCGAAAGGTGAACCCCATCTCTGCCTAGCAGTCCTTCCTCGAATAGCATCCCATGGTATTGATCTTTAGTGGTAGCTGGGTAATTCCTGATGGCAGGCTTCAGCAAAAGGACTAACTTACATGCATATATCTATATTAAATACGTCTTCTTTATACTTTTTTTTTTTTAAATTAAATGATTCCTATGCTTTGCCAGTCTACATATTAACATATGACAGGAATTTATTTTTATATTGTTAATAAACATTTGAGTTTCAGTACAAAGTAACATTAGAAAGAGAATAGATGTTTGGAATCCTTTACTAATGAACATTTCTCATTTGCTTTGTGGAGGATCTTGCATAGGAGAAACAGAGTTTACTTTCTTCTTACTTTGTTTCAACCTGCCATTTTAAAGAATCAGAATAGAGGAATATAGGATCCACGTTGCCCAAATGTCCAACAATGGCCAATACTAAATGCTTCATAGGAAGCTTTAAAACCTCCATAATAAACAATTATGAATAACCTAAATCAACTAACATTAGTGATAGGTTTAATAGGGTGGATATTGCAAACATTACCTTGCTAAATATGATCATGTGATAATTTCATTGGCTACTGAGATTGGTTATGGTTTATTGAGTTATTTATAGCAAAGGTTTTCAAATTATTTTGACGTCAAAGTGAACAGCTTGAAGAATGTGGAGACACAGTGGGATGTACAAACTGAGAATAAAATGAGTGCTCTTTGGTCTTGGGAGATGGCCAAGAGATTTATCAGCCAAAAACAGAAAAAACGTGATTTTGGAGTTCAGGATCAGCAATGCAGAGAGGTAGATATGGAAAGATACAAATGGAGTTGGATGGGAATTAATATATGGTGCAGTACCAAAAAGCAAGCTGTTCCTAACATGTGCTTAATTCTTTTCAACGAGGCAATAAATCTTAAAAATTGTCTGCTTATTTAATTAATGCTAACTATGGTCCAGACACTGCAGCCTGTCCTCAGACAAAAATACTGCTGATTTTTCAATGGACTTTTCTCAAAGATTTGCATAAGGAAGTCCTGCCCAAAAGAAATAATAGTATATTTCCACTATTTCATATCTGATTTGATCTCAAGCAATCTATACTAAACATTTTTAAACAATTTGTTTAGGCTTTGCGGTATTCTACAGAAGCAAATAGCTTTAGAAAATAACTTCTTTATCTAAAAAGCATGCTCTTGAATAAGTTAATGAATCAATTTTACTTAAGGAAGTAACTAAATCCTAACAAATTTCCAGGGGCAGATATTGCTTTTGAGATCCACAGCAGATGTAATTCAAGGATTTTGTCATCAGATCAATAAAAGTGATACATTTAGCCTTCATAATATTCATAGATTCTGAGGCCAGAAGGGACCATTGTGACCATCTAGTCTGATCGCCTGTATAGCACAGGACATAGAACTTCGCTAAAATAAATCCTAGACCATATCTTTTAGGAAAAAAAACATCCAATCTTGACTGAACAATTGTCAGTAATGGAGAATCCACCATGACCCTTGGTAAATTATTCCAATGGTTAATTGCTCTCACTGTTAAAAATGTATGTCTTATTTCTAGTCTGAATTTGTCTAGCTTCCACTTCCAGCCAATGGATCATGTTGTAACTTTCTCAGCTAGGCTGAAGAGCCCATTACACTGGTCTACAATTTTTGAGAAGTAGTCTGCTTCAGAGATAAAATGTGCTATTTATTATGTATTTTGATGTGCTGAATTCAAATATGACAATTAAAACAACTGATTGGCTACTGTTTCTAAGATATTTAAGTTTTTACATTTTATGTCTATGTATATTGTGTAGATAGTAGAGTTTTAATCATAAATTGTAAACCTAGGTCTTTTCATGTATTTATGCTTGCTTTACATGATAATATTTCACCTGTCCTGTTTATGTAACACTTTAAAAATCAGCAAAAGGGTTATATAAATAAAATTGATTATGAAACAAAAGGCAAAATACTATTCTGTACATAGTTTAGTCCTATTCAGTGTCTACTCGGCGCTTCTTGGCTTGTCTCTTGTATTCATTAAATGGAGCATCTCTTGTCACTGTCCAGCAATAGTCTGCAAGCACTGATGGGCTCCATTTGCCCTGATAGCGTTTCTCCATTATTGCAATGTCCTGGTGAAATCGCTCACCGTGCTCGTCACTCACTGCTCCGCAGTTGGGTGGAAAAAAATCTAGATGAGAGTGTAAAAAATGTATCTTTAGTGACATGTTGCAAACAAGGCTTTTGTATGCCTTGAGGAGGTTTTCCACCAACAACCTGTAGTTGTCTGCTTTGATGATTCCGAGAAAATTTATTGCCACTAACTGGAAGGCTTTCCATGCCGTCTTTTCCTTGCCATGCAGTGCATGGTCAAATGCATCATCTTGAAGAAGTTCACGAATCTGAGGACCAACAAAGACACCTTCCTTTATCTTAGCTTCACTTAACCTTGGACATTTTCCACGGAGATAATAGAAAGCTGCTTGTGTTTTGTCAACGGCCTTGACAAAGTTCTTCATCAGACCCAGCTTGATGTGTAGGGGTGGTAACAAAATCTTCCTTGATTCAACAAGTGGTGGATGCTGAACACTTTTCCTCCCAGGCTCCAATGACTGTCAGAGTGGCCAATCTTTCCTGATGTAGTGGGAATCTCTTGCACGACTATCCCATTCGCAGAGAAAACAGCAGTACTTTGTGTATCCAGTCTGCAGACCAAGCAAGAGAGCAACAACCTTCAAATCGCCACAAAGCTGCCACTGATGTTGGTCATAGTTTATGCACCTCAAAAGTTGTTTCATGTTGTCATAGGTTTCCTTCATATGGACTGCATGACCAACTGGAATTGATGGCAAAACATTGCCATTATGCAGTAAAACAGCTTTAAGACTCATCTTCGATGAATCAATGAACAGTCTCCACTCATCTGGATCGTGAACGATGTTGAGGGCTGCCATCACACCATCGATGTTGTTGCAGGCTACAAGATCACCTTCCATGAAGAAGAATGGGACAAGATCCTTTGGACGGTCACAGAACATGGAAACCCTAACATCACTTGCCAGGAGATTCCACTGCTGCAGTCTGTAGCCCATCAGCTCTGCCTTACTCTTGGGTAGTTCCAAATCCCTGACAAGGTCATTCAGTTCACCTTGTGTTATGAGGTGTGGTTCAGAGGAGGAGGATGGGAGAAAATGTGGGTCCTGTGACATTGATGGTTCAGGACCAGAAGTTTCATCCTCTTCCTCTTCCTCGTCTGACTCAAGTGAGAATGATTCTGGTGCATCAGGAACCGGCAGTCCTTCTCCGTGGGGTACTGGGCGTATAGCTGATGGAATGTTTGGACGATGCACAGTCCACTTTTTCTTCTTTGACACACCTTTCCCAACTGGAGGCACCATGCAGAAGTAACAATTGCTGGTATGATCTGTTGGCTCTCTCCAAATCATTGGCACTGCAAAAGGCATAGATTTCCTTTTCCTGTTCAACCACTGGCGAAGATTTGTTGCACAAGTGTTGCAGCATATGTGTGGGGCCCACCTCTTGTCCTGATCTCCAATTTTGCAGCCAAAATAAAGGTGATAGGCTTTCTTAACCATAGTGGTTATACTGCGCTTTTGTGATGCAAAAGTCTCTTCACCACAAACTTAGCCGAAGTTATCTGCACTGTTCACACAAGTACGAGGCATCTCTGCTCACTTTGGCTAAACAGAAATGTGTCCCTTTGCAAAATCAAGCACTGACAAATAAGAGAGCACGACACTGTATGATTTCTAGAGCTGATATAGGGCAATTTGTTCAGCAAAGTGATGTAAGCTTCGTTATGATTGCATCATCCATGACTTCTAGGAATAACATGATGCAATTCATATCAGGTATGATGCAATACCAGCTTCAGATTGCATCATTCATTGTTTTGCCTAAAAAGCAAGTACTGTCCAAACCCAGTCATAGATTTATTCATAGATCCAGTAGAAGATGTATTTTAGTCATTTCTGGTTGAAATTGAGATCCCTTCCCTTTATAACTCACTTACCCTCCACCATTCCCAGTCAAGGGTCGTATATACTGACCCAATAGCATATCTTGAAAACTAGAGCCAATCAACAGTTTTAAGCATCATTTTCGTTCTCAGTGACCCAGAATTAGTAAAGTTTCACTACATTTATTTCAGAAGCATTTTGGCTGTAGAGAAGTGTTATTAAACATTTTCCCCCATGTAGATACTTATAGATAAGGCTATGTTTTAGTCACAGGGGTTTTTAGTAAAAGTCATGGACCAGTCACGGGCTGCTCCAGGGGAAAGGGGGCAGCCGAGGGTGCCACAGCTGCTCTGGGAGAAGGGGGGCAACCCAGAGCCCCGCAGGTGCTGGGAGGGGCAGCCCTGGGTCCAGCAGCTGATCCAAGACCGCTGCTCCAGGCAGCATCCAGGACCGCTGCTGCTCCGGCATCCCCAGGGGCAAGCTGCCTGCGGCTGCCCGAGCAGCATCTAGTTCGGGCAGCCTTGGGGTCAGCCACACTAACTAGATTGAGTTCTTTGAGTCTATCATAATAAGGCAAGTTTTCTAATTCTTTAATTATTTTTGTTGCTCTTCTCTAAAGCATGTCAAATTTATTAATATCATTTGTGAATTGGGGGCATCAGAAATGGACAGCGCAGTCCAGCAGCAGTCGCACCAGTGCCAAATACAGAGGTAAAATAAACTCTCTATTCCTACTCAAGATTCCCCTCTTTATGTATGCCAGGAACAAATTAGCTCTTTTGGTCACAGCATCACAATGGGAAGTCTTGTTCTGATGATTATCCACCATGACCCTCAAATCTTTTTCAGAGTCACTGCTTCCCAGGATAGTGTCCCCCATCCTGTAAGCATGACCTACATTCTTTGTTCCTGGATGTATAAATTTACATTTTGCTGTATTAAAAGACACATTGTTTGCTTGCGCCCACTTTACCGAGCAAGTCAGATTGCTCTGAATCAATGACTGGTCCATTTGATTATTCACCACTCCCCCAATTTTTGTGTCATCTGCAAACTTTATCAGGGACGATTTTATGTTGCCTTTCAGGTCATTGATAAAGATGTTAAATAATGCAGGGCCAAGAACCAACCCCTGTGGGACCCCACTGGAAACAGCTGTTTAATTAATATTCTCTATTTACAATTACACTTTGAGACCTAGCCATTTCTAATCCATTTAATGTGTACTGTGTTAATTTTATATCTTTCTAGTTTTTAATCAAAATATTGTGCAGTATCAAGTCAAATGCCATTCAGAAGTCTAAGAATATGCCTACATTGCAAAAAAAAAAAAAAAAGCCAGCTGCAGTGAGTTTCAGAGCCTGGGTCACCCGATTTGGGTTTACAGGCCTCATGTTATGGGGCTGAAAATAGCAGTATAGCTGTTCGGGCTCAGGCTGGAGCCCAGGCTGTGCGACCCATCCCCATCACCAGGTTTCAGAGCAGGAAGCCTGAATGTCTACACTGCTATTTTTAGCTCCATAGCTTGAATCCCACAAGACCAAATCTGTTGACCTGGGCTCTGAGGTCCTCTGCCATGGGTCTCTTTTTTGCATGTATATCCTTAGTATATTACCAAACTTGTAGTCTAATGAATAAAAGATATGAAATTAGTTTCATAGGATCTATTTTCCATAATCCCCAGTTGATATTCATTACCTACATTACCCTCTTTTGATTCTTTATTAATCAAGTCCTGTATCTGCCACTCCATTATCTTGTGCAGACTCACTGTTAGACTGACAGGACTATAATGGTTCAGGTAATCCCATTTACCATTTTAAATATTGGTGCAACATTAGCTTTCTTCCAGTCTTCTAGAACTTCCTCGGTGTTCCAACATATACTGAAAATCAACATTATTGGTCCAGCAAGCTTCTGAACCAGCTCTTTTAAAATGAAGATGCATATTTATGCTGGGCTACAAAATTGACTCAATCGTCTCACCTTTTATGGACAGACCCCTCTGGTCCAGATTGTGATACTCTCACTCACCTTGACCTCAGGGAGTAATGGAATTACCTGTTGAGAGAGTAAATCTACCAGAATCTGAGTCTTTGAGTGACAGTAAAAACGATGAGAGAAATTGTGGTCTTCACTAGTGATGGCAGGCACTGTTATGCGTTACCAAATGCCTTCAATTTTATAAAGTTTAACTGCTAGTAATGAGAGAGTACTGCACCAAGGCATCACCTTCTGATGCTTCTTCCATGGACTATATGAACTGAATAGGTGGGAGCAGTCCAATTCCTGGTGTACAAGTGTCCTCATGACAAAAAAACACCTACTCAGACACTGCCATGCTGGCAATCGCAGCAAAAGGACCAGGACTTTTTGGGCACTGTGACTGAACTGCTTACTGTATCCAGATAAATTATCCTCCCAGGATAGAATTGAGGAACATTGACAATTGGCATGGGGAAGATTCTGAACATGTTCTATGGATAAATATAGAACTTCATTTTCCAGTGCTGTTAATATGGCACTGTTCATGACCTCTAAATATAGTTACAAATTTTAAAATAGAAGTCATGCTACTATATATAGCAATAACAAAACAACAACATGCCTGGAAAAGTTCCTAAAAACTCACCTTTGACATTTTGGATTACTTGTGTATGCTTTTAGGAGATGAATTAAAATGAAAAACCATGAAGCTACAGAAAAAAAAATTCACTAGAATTTGGAACATGCTGGCTTCTTTTTCAACTCATTTTAAGCTTTTGTTTTATATTTATATGGTGTTTTTAGGCATTCATCTGAAGTTTTATTATGTGCCACATTGGGAGCGGGACTGGGCCCATATTGTTAAAGTGTAAGGATCTTGATTCTCTTGCCACTAACAGTAGTGCAATATGAGTGTAAAATTACCATTCTGATTTGGAAGTGTTTTTCACCAACTTTGCAGGCACTTTGTAGACGTGTGAACAACTAACCAGAACAGACAAGCTTTCATCAGAAAGTAAGCAGAACCATGACTCCATCTACCCCTGCTAAGTTCTACAGTTGCAATACTCAGATCTCTTAAGCAATGGTATCAAAGGCAGCTCACAATCTAGAAGAATTATCATGGATGCCTGGGCCAGATTCTCTTCATATCACTTCCCCCCCACCCCCACTGCCTGAGTGGTGCAAAGAAGCCAGTATCTTGCTGAAGTGCGCCACAAATAATTTCCTTGGGGACTGAAGGAGTTCTTGGCTGGGGCAAAGGTGGCACAACGGGTCCTACAACAACTGCTCCAACCCCAGCATATGGGGTGTATCAAGGTAGGGGCAGGGCACAACACAGCACCACCTGTGTCAGTTCTCTGGGCACATTATATTGAACCAAGCTATATATGTTTAATTTGTTTTAATCCTTCCTCATAAATAATTCCCTCCAGTCTCATAATCATCTTTGTTGCTCTTCTCAAGTTTAACACCAATTTGTGGCTATTTTTGTAGTTTGAGATGCCTGGAACTGTGTGCAATTTTGTAGGTGGGATGTCATCATGCAGAATGTCTCTTTCATCTGAATTAGAATTCTACTGTGTTTTATTCTGCTACCACATAACATTATAAACTTTTGCTTAAGTGATTGATAGGTTATTTAGAAATTACTGTTTTACATGTAGATCCCTTCAATTGAATATCTGCTTTAGATTATTTTCCTCCAGCTGTATTATTTGCATTTCCCAGAGTAAAGCACATTTTGTTATTTCATGGCCATATTTGTAACCTTCCTAGTTTTCTTGGTATTTTGTATTCAGTACTGAATGAAATTTATCCTGCTTCAGATGGTCCAGGTTAAGGATTTAAATGGATATTAAGTGGTGTGAAGAACTTTATGTGGGTCTGCTGCATGGGGTGAATTTCATATAAGCGCTCGGCTTGTCTACACAGGGAGTCTAATATAATATATATATATATATAGAGAGAGAGTGATACCCCTATCTCATAGAACTGGAAGGGACCCTAAAAGGTCATCAAGTCCAGCCCCCTGCCTTCACTAACAGAACAAAGTACTGATTTTGCCACAGATCCCTAAGTGGCCCGCTCAAGGATTGAACTCACAACCCTGGGTTTAGCAGGCCAATGTTCAAAACACTGAGCTATCCCTCCCACTCCTGCAGCTTTTTGACACACACCACATAATGTACAATACACAAGCTGCCCTACTAGTGTGCACATTGGATGGTGTACCCTCTTTTTTCAATATGCATCATTGTGTACACATGATGGCAACTTGCTTCTTATGAAGGGCATGACATTCTTGGAGGGTATCCTTTACTTCGCTGCTGAGCCATGTGCATTCTGGGATTTTTTTCTTGCTGTTCATTGTAGGATGCATAGCAAAAAATGGACTAGTTCAAATTTTAAAAAAACAAACCAAACCATATTTGCTTGCTGAGGGGGCTAGCACCATTTTGGAATCTCTGTTGGCCAGCATGGACCCAACAATGCTCCACATTGGTAGGTTGGTATCCATGACTATGCAGAGGCTGCTTCAGCTGTATTTCAGCACTCAGAATCAGATGATTTTGGCCTTGGACTTTGCTGAGCAGATGATGTGGCAGTAGCAGCCACTCCTCCAGCAGCAGCAGGAGCTTCAGCACTAGACGATGTAGGATGAGGAAAATGATGAGGACACCAAGCAACTCATAGTAGAGAACCAGTTCCTGGAGGTGCTTCATACTGTGCAGTGCCATTTCTGGGCTTATGAAGCCAGCATGGACTGGTGGGAACGGATTGTTCTGTAGACCTGGGATGACCAACAACGGTGAGAGAATTACAGGATGGGGAAGGCAACCTTTTTGGACATACGTACTGAATTAATCTTGGAGCTGCAGCAGTAGTGTACCAACATGAGGTCCCCATATCCAAGGATAAGCTGGAAGCTGGCCACACCCAAATACCAATCGTCTGTGGCAAACCAATTCAGCATGGGGAGATCGACTATGTGGGCTATTGTCATGCAGGTGTGTGATGCCATGGAAAAAGTACTGTCACATCGGGTTATAAAGCTGGATAATGCTAAGGAGATTATTGATAGCTCTGCACTATGGGGTTCCTGAGCTGTACAGGGGAAATTGATGGGACCCATGTGCCTATTATTTTCCTCCCCGATCAGGGATCAAAGTTTAGAAACAGAAAGGGTTATTTCTCCATAGTGTTCCAAGGACTAGTTAACCACCATGGTAGGTTTATGGGCATGAGGGTAGCATGATTTGGAAGAGGCCGTGATGCTAGCATCTTTCAGAACTCAGTTCTATTCACCTTAATGGAAAAAGGACAGTTTGCTCCCAGGAACACTATTGACATTAATGGTGTGGACATTGCTCCAATTATCCTTGGCTTATCCTCTGCTTCCCTCATTAATGAATCCATTCCCAGGCCACTTGGACAGAAGGAAGGAATGGTTTAACTACCACCTCAGTAGTTGAAGAATGGCAGAGGAGTGTGCATTTGGCCGTTTGAAAGGAAGGGGGTACTGGTTGTAGAATAAATTGGAAGCAGCACCAAAGAAGTACCAAAGGTTATAGATGCATGATGTATTTTGGACAATATTTGTGAAAGTAAGAGAGAAAATGTTAACCATGGGTGGGATGCTGAGGTGCAGAGAACTGCTCAGTGGTTTGAACTGCCAGCAAGGCATCCAATATATTATCAGGGAAGCTCATGGCTGTTGTTTTGAATCTCAAGCCTGAAGCTGTGCAGTTGTATGTCAAGCTATAAACCCATGGAAGGGAATGATGGGTGGTGGGATGGATTGTGAGCAGTTCAGTATTGTTTATGTGTGGTAGAAGTGCAACATTATGTCAGTCCTCATTTTACCTCAGGTCTTTGCCTGGGTATCTTTGTAAAACCTTATGAATCATATAAAACTTAATGGTTGCCTGTGTAAAATGCATTGTCAACGCCTTATGAATGAAGTTTTCAATATTTTTATTAAACAACAATCTATTTATGTAACAAATATAAATAAACCTTTAAATGATAATGAAACCATTTTTAATTATGAAACAATCTATTGTCTAACTACAAAGAAACCTTTAATTAAAACAATACTGAAACAAAACATCAATGTGGCGCAGTTGTAGAGCAGGGCACAACACAAAGGGGGTGCCTAAAGGTACAGGCAAATATATATCTTGCCTCTTTGCCTCTTCTTGTTTGTGGACCTTCTGGTGTTGAATGGTTAGGCTTTATGGTCTTCTCTTTCTTGAGTGCCCCTTTAGCACCTTGATTATTCAATGGCCCTCACTGATTGTTTGGCAGGCTTGCTGCTTCTGATATACTTACAATATTTTTTGCTTTTAGTTTTTGTGTTTTCCTAGTCACTCTTTACAATCTTTTTTGGCCTGCCTAATTATACTTTTACACTTGACCTGTCAGAGTTAAAGTACAGCTCTCAGGTAATCCCTTCTGAATTAGCAAATCACGAGTTTGCCTAGAATATGTAATAATTCCTATTTAAAGAATAGCTCCAAATGACTATGACCTCGACAGCCTTAAAAGAAGCCTATTTGTAAACACAGGTTTCCAAAATGTATTAAGTTCTTTCAGTGTATTGTAGATTGAAAATCATTTTCAGTATATAGCAATAATATAGATCTTCAGCAAAATACTCAAATGGTACAGTATTTGTGTCAAAGAGCAGTGTCAGGACACTTGTTGCTTTGAACCCTTCCAGCAGGGGTTTCTCCTCTTGGTTACGATATCATGTCAGTTTGCTAGATCAAAATGAGGGACCTCTTAACAAATTCAGGCTGCCCCTTTATATCACAAGCTCTTTCTTTGTCTCCTGGGCCTCTGGAACCTGGCCTGGCGCAGTAGTCACCCCAGAGGGAGGTATTCCTCTGGAGTTGTTTATCTTCCCCAGAACTGCAGTAATTACCCCTTGCTGATTTTAGTTCCTGGTGGGAGAGCTTGGTAAGCCTCCCCCATGTAATTAGAATAAATTCCCTGGCTCACAGAGATAGAGATAACATTTAGAAAATCGATACTATAGTCTCAAAGATATTGCATGTGCCTATAATATTGGCCACACTACTCTCTCATGAGTATAGTGGATTGGCTACTTATTTACAACTACAGCAGAGACTTTATACTCCAGAAATAACTTTCTTTATATCGTTTATAATATGTTGTAGTTCTATAAACATTTTGAAGTCAAATACGTTTTTGTTGCAGGCGATTCATGTAAGCCTGTATTCGCCATCTTGGCAAGCCCAATCTGCACTTTGTTTTCTGTGTCTTTATAGTTTTCTCTTTCCCTTTGAACAAGAAGTTTTGTCCTATCTGAATTTTTCCTTCTTTTCATTCATAGAGTCTTGCTGTACAATATTAAAATGGTAGATTTCCTCAAAAATAAAAGACTTGCTAAAATGTTGGGAATGGTTTAGAAGCTCGGTAAAGGTCTACATTGCAATAAAACATCCAAAGCTGGCTTGCAGGGCTTGAGCTACGGGGCTGTTTAGTAGTGGTGTAGACATTTGGGTTCAGGCTCTGGGACCCTGTGAGCAGGGAGTGTCCAGCACAAACATCTACACTGCAATATTAGACAGACACAATGTTAGGTTTTCTTTTCACAGGATGCAAGAAGGGTCTCAATCTGTGTTCACTCAGAATCTAGGACTCAGCATTGCGAGCTTTGTTACAGTATGAGAAGAAAAATAAATTAACTCTTTATCTACACAGCATGTGCTCTAAGTGCAGTATCCAAACTAAGACCGCCTTTGTAGCAGTATTTTTAAAAAGTGTAAATTTAATCTAGTGTTACCAGTAATTTAGGAACATATAGTGTTTAAGCCATTGCTGGATCTTTTCCTTGTTTAATATTTATCTATATCAATTATATAGATATAGATATCTCATTAAGTCTCGTTCTTTGTGTCATTCACTATTAACTTCAGCCAGAAGGCTAAATTAACCAGGATCCTTGTCTATCAATGAGTCATTCATACATTTATTTCCAGATAAAGTACTGCTGAATCCAGCTCCGGAGTTCATACAGAAAATCAATATGTTGTTCCATTTGAACTGAAGTATCACCTTACTTTCCGTTTATCCTAGACCTCAGCACCCTAAGGAGATTAAATTGCATAATCTTTATGGTCAGAGTGTAATGAAAAATTCATTCAAATTGGCTTGGATAGAAGCATTGTCACATGAACTGAAAACTGGCTGAAGGACCATCAACAAAGGATAAATGGCAATGAACCATGGGGAAGAAAGGAGCTGTCTAGTAGGATGCCACATGGATTGGTTATACCCAATTTTATTTATTTAATTCCTTTTCCCCACTAATTTTGAAACATTATGTAAAATAGCACCAGGATAAAAATAACAGGAATATTTTAATAAAATATAATTTGAATAACATGAGAGCTAAACTAGGAGATTCTTCCAGACAATTCAGAGGGATATTAGTATTGTACCCTGATAAACCTGAACCTTAACTATTAGTAAAACTTTGTATAAATCAGTGTAATTAAGCTACTTCAACACGGGCATGAAATAAAATGGAATAGAAAGGAATGCACCCATTGACATCTAATTTACATTTCAATCTGTATTACAATGTATTACTTGAATACATTCAAGAAAACAAACCAAGGAAGCCCCTCTTCCCACATGCTTATTAAAATACATCCACATAAAAAACTGTAACTATTTTGCAGAGCTATATGAAAAGGAACTATTATTTCTCATAATGGGTGCAGTTCCGTTAATCAGTAAATATCAATGCCATGTAACTCAAATGAAGGACCACCATCAGGAGATTTGAGTTCCATAACATTGAAAAAGGAGACCAGATGGCAGCTAAGCCTATTTAAATCCATATTAATGATCTATGAGAGAGACTAAAAAGCACATTAATTAAATTAATAAGTGATTCTAAATTGGGTGATGCTGCAAACACTAACGGCTTGTCTACACAGGGGAGTTTCAACAGGATTAAGAATTAATCTGGTTTGAAAATGCTTGTGTACACACAACACAATACGTTATAGCTAAGGTTACGATTTTCTCACTGGGGTCGCAGAAGTCACGCAATCTGTGACTTCCTGAGACCTCTGTGACTTTAGCCCATGGCAACGGGGAGCTGCAGGGTCCCCCTACCACCCGCGGCAGCTGGGAGCTGCGCAGTCCTCTGGGAGCTCTGAGACATGACAGGCGGCAGCCCCCCGCCCCCAGAGCTCCAAGCTGCCATGGGCAGTGGGGGAACTTCAGAGCGGGGAAACCCCGGAGCTCCCAGCCACCGTGGGTGGTGGGGAAACCATGGGGCTCCCAGCCACAGACCCCACAACTGAGCTCCCCATTTTGTCACAGATATTTTTAGTAAAAGTCACAGAAAGGTCAGGGGCTTCTGTGAATTTTTCTATATTGCCCATGACCATCTGTCTGTGACTTTTACTAAAAATATCTGTGACAAAATCTTAGCCTTAATTATAGCTCACTAACTGCATTTATTGCAAAACTCTGGAGTCTTCTTTTGATGTATTATTTGTGTGCACACAAAGCTGCTGTGGACTGCTTTGGCTGTCTTCCAGTGGCTATCTCACACTGCTTTGCAGATGACCATTACTGACCTGCCTGTTTATCTCCGTGCCCTCCCTTGCTCTGGAGTCAAGCTGACCAGATGTCCCCTCCCCTGTTTAAAACCTGACACAAGGCTAGAATTTGCCCATTTGCTCCTGGATTCAAGTACATTGGGATTGTTGCAATATTACTCCAGAAGCCTTACACTATGCCTCAAGCAGCCACGTGGAGATCTACTGAGACCCTGGTCTCATTGCCATCAGGGGAGAAGTGTCAGTGCAGCAAACTCTTGTGTCCAACCACTAGGGTGACCAGATGTCCCGGTTTTATAGGGACAGTCCTGTTTTTTGGGACTTTTTCTTATATAGGTGCCTATTAACCCCACCCCGTCCCGATTTTTCACACTTGCTGTTTGGTCACCCTACCAACCACTGGAATACAAATCTTTTTGTGGACGCTGCTAAGCAGATAACCTAGAGAGACCACAACCGGGATGTTGACTAGTTCTGGGTAAAGAGCAAACAGCTCAGGAGGACATACATTAAAACAAAAGATAAGAGGGGGAAAAAATCCAGCAAAATACATTAAACCTGTCCATTTTTTGAGGAACTGGACAGGGTTTTGCACAATCTCAGGGGGGAGGGATAGCTCAGTGGTTTAAGCAATGGCCTGCTAAATGCAGGGTTATGAGTTCAACCCTTGAGGGGGCCACTTAGGGATCTAGGGTAAAACCAGTACTTGGCCCTGCTAATGAAGGCAGGGGGCTGGACCTGATGACCTTTTAGGGTCCCTTCCAGTTCTAGAAGATAGGATAGCTCCATTAATTTATTTATTTTAATTTATTATTTATTTAATTATATTCCCACTGAACACAAGAAGATTGTGGAGTCTGCTGCTAACTCTCTTTCCCTGCCCTTAACCCCCAAGGACAATCAGCAAGACTCCTCGGAGGATGAGTATGAGGAAGCCAGTGATGAGATCTCCCTGTTAAGCAGGATGTCTTTGGAACTCAGGACCCTGATGCCAGCCAGGAAGAAGGTGAGCCCAATTCCTGCCAGGCAGCAACCCAGGGTGGGACTGAGGAGGCAGATCCTATAGAGGGAACCTTGGCATATAAGTATCTATCTTTACAATTTATTATTGTATTATACTGCCATGCTACCTTGTGTTTCAGGTGCCCCATGGCAGAAGCCATTGAAAGAGGATGTGAACTACAAGCCTTTCCAAGTCCCCAGCCTCTGCTTCCCTCCCTCCATCTGCCCATGCTGTCCATTTGGCCCCCCCATACATATTTTTTCCAGGTTTTGCTGGCCCCCTTCGGTTCATGGTGCGACTGGGCCTCTTTCCTGCACGGCAGCTGCTGGAGCTGGCAAGCTGAGAGCTGGGAGAGAGGCAGTGGCAAACAGCTGGGAGCTGCAGGGAGAGCTGCTGTTTTGCTGCTGCCTCTTCCTGCGGAATTGGAGCAGCAGCCCCACCTGCAGTTCCTCTTCATGCAGCGTTAACGCCTGGGAGCTGCACTGAGGGTAAAGGGGGGCATACCTGGGGGGGATGACTCAAGATGTTGGGGGGCAAACTTTTAAAATACACCCCCACCAACTCTCAGCAAGCACCAGTTGTCTCTGGTAGAAGCCCCTAGCCCCATCAACTTGCTGCAGGGCAGAAACCCTGAACTCCCCCCCCTCCCCCCGCCCCAGTCTGGTAGGCAGAGAATGGGAGAGTGGGGTCTCCGTGAGCCACACTTTAACTGTAAAAGAGCTGCATGCAGCTCGCAAGCTATGGGTAGACCACCCCTGTTATATAGGAAGGATGGGCTCCACCTAAACCAAAATGGAACAAGCTTGCTGACATGTAAAATTAAAGAAGGTCATAGATGAATTTTTAAACTAAGGGCTGGGGAAAGCTGATAGGAACACAGGAGCACACCGTTCAGACAAAGACATTGCATAGGGGAGGATCTATTAACAGGGTTTCTCTATATCCTAGTAAAGAGGAGAGGATATAAGTTGATAAAGTATGGATAGAAACTGAAGAGAAACAGTCAAATGAAAAAGTTCCATTCAATTACATCACATGAATATAGACAACTAAAAAGTGATATTTTAAAGTGCTTGAATACAAATGCTAGGAAGTCTAAATACTAAAATGGGTGAACTTGAGTGCCTGGTATTAAATGAGGATATTCATATAATGGGCATCACAAAAACTTGTGGAATGATGACAGTCAGCTGCAGTGGCACAGGAGCCAGCAAACAGAGCTGTAAACAGGGGAGTTTGAGTGGGAGTTTGCAAGGAAGACTAAGAGGCAGCAGAGGAACAGACAGACTAGTGAAGGGAGTGTGTGGTGTTCTGGCAGTGTTTTCGTGCTCATTGGGGGGTTTGTTTTGCTGTGGGTGGTGGTGTTGTGGTTTGGTTTGTGTTTCTCAGATTTACAGGTGTAACAGGGTCAGGCCAGATGGCTACCAGAGAGTGGTCAAAGGTAGATACATTAGTTCCAGGTAAGGCTGGTCCCTTTTCCCTGGGTAAGATCACAGGGACTATTCCAGAACATTCAGGAACTTTCTAGAACTAATTAAGGCAGGCAGGCTAATTAGGACACTTGTAGCCATTTGGGAAGCTGTTAGAATTAATTAAGGCTAATCAGGACATGTGATTTAAAAAGGCTCTCACTCTAGTTAGTGAGGTGTGTGTAAGGAGCTGGGAGTGAGAGGACATGCTGCTGGAGGACAAAGGAGTACAAGTGTTAACAGACAACAGGAGGAAGGTCCTCTGGTGAGGACAAAGAAGGTGTTGGGAGGAGGCCATGGGGAAGTAGCCCAGGGAATTGTAGCTGTCACGCAGCTGTTCCAGGAGACACTTTAGACAGCTGCAGTCCACAGGGCCCTGGGCTGGAACCCAGGGTAGAGGGCGGGCCTGTGTTCCCCCAAACCTCCCAACTCCTGATCCAACACAGGAATTTCTACCACAGAGCTGTTCCCCGACCCACCTGGTAGATCAGCAGAAACTGTGGGGATTGTTCTTACTCTTTTTTTCCCATACTGGCCAGTGATGAGGTTATCTGAGTGAACAGCAGATTTGAGCCATGAAAGTGGCCAAACTGAGGGCTACTATGAATCTCTGAGGCAAGCAAAATCTGCCAATAAGCACAGGACCCACCAAGATAGAGGAGGAACTTTATCATACAGGATTTAGGTGGGAAGCCTATGACAGATACAGAGGCAGCAGTGATAGTGACCCAAGCAGTGGAAGACACAACGAAGATGACTGGATGTGGAAGCTGCGTCATATACATGATCCTGGAGAGTGTACCTGAAAAGAGTTTCGTCTGCATGAAGTGCCACCTGATAGAGCTGATGGAAGAAAAGATACAAGGATTGGAGATGCAGGTGGAAACTCTGGTTGAGTTTAGAAGGGGGTTCGAGCAGATGATGGAGCCAAGACATGAGGAGGCTGAAGGGAAAAGCTCAGACTTGCAGATGGAAGCAGGATCAAAGAACTCTGAGGGGAGACTGCTGGGTGAGGAAAGTGGAAGCATGTGACTAAGAGAACCAGGCAGAGGAAAAGACGGGATAGATAGGAGAAATAGAGCTCAGGAACAAGTTTGTGAAGTTGGAAAATGAAGAAGGGGCACAGCAGGTGGTCGCTGAAGGTGAGAGGGCAAGGAGGAAGAGAAGAGCAGCTAGTCCTATAGGAAGAGGGGAAGAGTCAATGGAGATAACACCAAATATGAGCTCCAGTAGGATATGGGATGGGTTGCAGAGGATTGCAAGGGAGAATAGGAATCGAGAGGACTTACAGCCAGAGGGAACAGGGGATAGACTGGAGAATTGCACCAGCACCAGGAAAAGGCAGGTCTACGTGATTGGGGACTCCTTACTGAGAAGAATAGACAGGCCTGTAACCAGAGCCAATCCGGAGAACAGAAGGGTGTGCTGTCTGCTGGGTGCTAAGATACGGGATGTGGACCTGAGGCTGAAGAGGATCTGAACGGGAAGGATTTCACTGATTGTCCTTCAGCGATTGTGGGAATAAATGATACGGCTAAATTCTAGCTGGAACGAATCAAGGGAGACTACGCCAGACTGGGGAAGACGTTTAAGAAAATCAAGGCTCAAGTGATCTTCAGTGGGATTCTGCCTGTTCCTAGAGAAGGGCAACAAAGGTGTGACAAGATTATGACGATCAACAGATGGCTCAGGCAGTGGTGCTAAAAGGAGGGCCTTGGGATGTATGGCCACTGGGAGGCATTCATGGACAGAGGATTGTTCTCTTGGGATGGACTTCACCTGAGTAGGGAGGGAAATAGACTTCTAGGATGGAGGCTGGCACAACTGATTAAGAGAGCTTTAAACTAGGAATTGGTGGGGAGATGGTTGGGAGATGTCCAGGTAATCTCCACACCGGATTTTAACATTGAGAGGGAAGAAAACAAAGTAAGAAAGGATACAGCCGTGGGTAGGAGAATGGACATAAGGAGGAATAGCAGTGTAGATACCAGTCTAATAGCTGATACTGGTAGTAGAATATCTGGGCCTAATTGGGTAAAGAATGTGAGCGAAGCCAAACAGCAAAAATTAAGATGTTTGTACACCAATGCGAGGAGCCTAGGTAACAAAATGGAGGAACTAGAGTTACTGGTGCAGGAAGTGAAACTGGATATTATAAGGATAACAGAAACATGGTGGAATAGTAGTTATGACTGGAGTAGAGGTATTGAAGGGTATTTGCTGTTTAGGAAAGACAGAAATAAAGGCAAAGGTGATGGAGTAGCATTGTATATCAATGATGAGGTAGACTGTAAAGAAATAAAAAGGGATGGAATGGATAAGACAGTTTGTCTGGGCAAAAATCACATTGGGGAAGAAAGCTACTAGAGCCTCCCCTGGGATAGTGCTTGGGGTGTGCTACAGAGTAGACCATGGGGATCTGATTTGGATATGGATCGAGACCTCTTTAATGTTTTTAATGAAGTAAATACTAATGGGAATTGTGTGATCATGGGAGACTTTAACTTCCCAGATATAGATTGGAGGACAAGTGCTAGTAATAATAATAATAGGGCTCAGATTTTCCTGGATGCGATAGCTGATGGATTCCTTCACCAAGTAGTTGCTGAACCAACAAAAGGGGAAGCCATTTTAGATTTGGTTTTGGTGAGTAGTGAGGACCTCATAGAAGAAATGGTTGTATGGAACAGCCTTGGTTGGAGCGATCATGATCTAATTCAGTTTAAACTAAATGGAAGTCAAGTTACTTCAAGTCAAAGTTGCAGAAACTATCAGAAGCCTGCATCCCAAGAAAGGGGAAAAAATTCATAGGCAGGAATTGTAGACCAAGCTGGATGAGCAAGCATCTCAAAGAGGTGATTAAGAAAAAGCAGCCTACAAGGAGTGGAAGATGGGAGTGATCAGCAAGGAAAGCTACCTTATCGAGGTCAGAACATGTAGGGATAAAGTGAGAAAGGCCAAAAACCATGTAGAGTTGAACCGTGCAAAGGGAATTAAAACCAATAGTAAAAGGTTCTATAGCCATATAAATAAGAAGAAAACAAAGAAAGAAGAAGTACCGTTAAACACTGAGGATGGAGTGGAGGTTAAGGATAATCTAGGCATGGCCCAATATCTAAACAAATACTTTGCCTCAGTCTTTAATGAGGACCTTAGGGATAATGGCAGGACAAATGGGAATGAGGATATGGAGGTAGATATTACTACATCCGAGGTAGAAGCCAAACTCGAACAGCTTAATGGGACTAAATCGGGGGGCCCAGATAATCTTCATCCAAGAATATTAAAGGAACTGGCACATGAAATTGCAAGCCCATTAGCAAGAATTTTTAATGAATCTGTAAACTCAGGGATTGTACCGTATGACTGGAGAATTGCTAACATAGTTCCTATTTCTAAGAAAGGGGGAGAAAAGTGATCCAGGTAACTACAGCCCTGTTAGTTTGACATCTGTAGTATGCAAGGTCTTGGAAAAAATTTTGAAGGAGAAAGTAGTTAAGGACATTGAGGTCAATGGTATTTGGGACAAAATACAACATGGCTTTACAAAAGGTAGATCATGCCAAACCAACCTGATCTCCTTCTTTGAGAAAGTAACAGATTTTTTAGACAAAGGAAACGCAGTGGATCTACTGTATATACTCAATCATAAGCCGGTTCGTTTATAAGCCGATCCCCCCAAGATGGATAAGTAAAAATGGAAATTTTTTATAACCCGTTCATAAGCCGACCCTATAATTCAGGGTTCAGCAAACTTTGGCTCCCGGGCCATCAGGATAAGCTGCTGGTGGACCAAGATGGTTTGTTTAGCGCAAGCATCTGCAGGCACGGAGGTAAACCTAAGTAAACAAGGTGTCCCGGCATGCCAGATGCTTCCCCTGACGGACCGGGACAGCAAGTGGTGGGGAAATTTTTTGGAGGGGAGAAGCTGGGAGTCTCCCAATCCCATCCCTTCCCATCATATCTGGGGAGGGCCAGGGGAGGATGTCTTTGACCTGGCTGGAGCTGCTCTGGCAGGCTGGGCAGCGCGGCTGCAGCCTGCTCTGGCGGGCCAGACCACATGGTGCTGCCACAGTGTGGCCACAGCCTGCTCTGGGGGTCTGGGCTGAGTGGCACGGCTGCAGCCTGCCAGCCCTGGAGCTGCAGCTGCTTCAGAGACTGGGGGGAGAGCAGCGGGGCCAGAAGCAGAGAGACTCTGGCCCTGCCTCTTCCCTTCTGGTGTGCTACCTCTCCTTGCTTCCTCTGTTGGGGGAGGGGCTGTGTCCCACCTCTCACTCTCTATACCCGTTCATAAGCCAACCCCCTTCTCTGGTGCTTCCCTTTTTTACTAAAAAAATTCTGCTTATGAACAAGTATATACGGTAATTTACCTCGATTTCAGTAAGGCATTTGATACAGTTCCACATGGGGAATTATTAGCTAAATTGGAAAAGATGGGGATCAATATGAAAATTGAAAGGTGGATAAGGAACTGGTTAAAGGGGAGACTACAACGGGTCATACTGAAAGGTGAACTGTCAGGCTGGAGGGAGGTTACTAGTGGAGTTCCTCAGGGATTGGTTTTGGGACCAACCTTATTTGATCTTTTTATTACTGACCTTGGCACAAAAATTGGGAATGTGCTAATAAAGTTTGCGGATGACACAAATCTGGGAGGTATTGCCAATACAGAGAAGGACCAGGATATCATACAGGAAGATCTGGATGACCGTGTAAACTGGAGTAATAGTAAAAGGATGAAATTTAATAGTGAAAAGTGCAAGGTCATGCATTTAGGGATTAATAACAAGAATTTTTGCTATAAGCTGGGGACGCATCAGTTGGAAGTAACAGAGGAGAGAAGGACCTCAGAGTATTGGTTGATCAAAGGATGACTATGAGCCGCCAATGTGATATGGCTGTGAAAAAAGCTAATTTTGTCTTGGGATGCATCAGGCGTGGTATTTCCAGTAGAGATAAGGTGTTAGTACTGTTACACAAGGCACTGGTGAGACCTCATCTGGAATATTGTGTGCAGTTCTGGTCTCCCATGTTTAAGAAGGATGAATTCAAACTGGAACAGGTACAGAGAAAGGTTTTCCATTCCTCGGCTCATCCTAGTAGCCTGTCGTATGAAAGGAGACTCGAGGAGCTCGGTTTGTTTACCCTAACCAAAAGAAGGCTGAGGGGGGATATGATTGCTCTCTTTAAATATATCAGAGGGATAAATACCAGGGAGGGAGAGGAATTATTTAAGCTCAGTACCAATGTGGACACAAGAACAAATGGATATAAACTGGGCATCAGGAAGTTTAGACTTGAAGTTAGACGAAGGTCTCTAACCATCAGAGGAGTGAAGTTCTGGAATAGCCTTCCAAGGGGTGCAGTGGGGGCAAACGACATATCTGGCTTCAAGACTAAGCTTGATAAGTTTATGGAGGGGATGGTATGATGGGATAGCCTAATTTTGGCAATTTATTGATCTTTGACTATTAGTGGTAAATATGCCCAATAGCCTGTGATGGGATGTTAGATGTGGTGGGATCTGAGTTACTACAGAGAATTCTTTCCTGGGTGTCTGTCTGATGAGACTTGCCCACATGCTCAGGGTTTACCTGATTGCCATATTTGGGGTTGGGAAGGAATTTTCCACCAGGGCAGATTGGCAGAGGCCCTGGAGGTTTTTCACCTTCCTCTGCAGCGTGGGGCAAGGGTCACTTGCTGGAGGATTCTCTGCACCTTGAAGTCTTTAAACCATGACTTGGGGACTTCAATAGCTCAGACATAGGTTAGGGGTTTGATACAGGAGTGGGTGGGTGAGATTCAGTGGCCTGCGTTGTGCAGGAGGTCAGACTAGATGATCATAATAGTCCCTTCTGAGCTTAAAGTCTATGATTCTATGATTCAGTCAATGAGACACAGTAATATCAAGATACAAAATATATAGGAATGACAGAGTAGGTTGCGCTGGTAGGAGCATGGCACTATATGTGAAAGAAAGCATAGAGTCTAATATAGTAAAAATCTTAAATGAATCCAATTATACCATAGAATCTCTATGGATAGAAACTACATCCTTGAATAATAAGAGTATAGCAGTAGGAATATACTACTGAACACCTAATCAGCGACCATAATATAATTAAATTTAACATCTGGGGTAGGGGGGGAGAACAACAAAAAAAGCCCACCACAGTAGCATTTACCTTCAGAAAGGGGAACTACACAAAAATGAGGAAGCTAGTGAAACTGAAATTAAAAGGAATAGTCAGAAGAGTGAAATGTCTACAAACATCAAAAATAGAAGCTCAAATTAAATGTATACCCCAAATTAAAAAGAATAGTAAGAGGACAAAAAAAATGCCATGATGGCTAAACAACAGAGTAAAAGAGGCAGTTAGAGGCAAAGAGGCATCCTTTAAAAACTGGAAGTCAAATCCTATTGGGGAAAATAGAAAGGAGCATAAACTCTGGCAACACAAGTGTAAAAGTAATCAGGATGGCCAAAAAAGAATTTGAAGAACTAGCAAAAGACACAACAAGTAACAGCAAATTTTAAGTACATCAGATGCAGGAAGCCGGCCAATTAGTTGGGCTACTGGATGATTGAGTTGCTAACGGGGCACTCAAGAAAGACAAGACCATTGCAGAAAAACTGAATGAATTCTTTGCTTTGGTCTTCACTGCAGATGATGAGAGAGAGATTCCCAAACCTGAGCCATTCTTTTTAGGTGACAAATCTGAGGAACTGTCCCAGATTGTTGTGTCAGTAGAGGAGGTTTTGGAACAAATTGATAAATTAAACAGTAATAAGTCACCAGGGCCATATGTTATTCACCCAAGAGTTCTGAAGCAACTCAAATATGAAATTTCAGAACTACTAACTGTGGTATGTAACCTATCACTTACATCAGCTTCTGTACCAGATGACTGGAAGATAGTTAATTTGATGCCAATTTTTAAAAAAAGGCCCCAGAGACAATCCTGGAACTTACAGGCTGGTAAACCTAATTTCAGTTCCATGCAAATTGGTTGAAACTATAGTAAAAAATATAATTATTAGACACATAGATGAAGATGATTTGCTGGGAAAGAGTCAACACCGCTTTTGTAAAGGGAAATCATGCCTCACAAATCTACTAGAATTCTTTGAGGGGATCAACAAACATGTGGACAAGAGTGATCCAGTGGATATAGTGGGCTTTCAGAAAGCCTATGAAAAGGTCCCTCAACAAAGGCTTGTAAGCAAACTAATCACTCATGGGATAAGAAGGAAGGTCCTCTCATGGATAAGTAACTGGTTAAAAAACAGGATACAAAGGGTAGGAATAAATGGTTTCTTTTCAGAAAGAAGACAGGTAAATATTGGTGACGCCTAGGGATCTGTACTGAGACCAGTACTGTTCAACATATTCATAAATGATCTGGAAAAAGGGATGAACAGTGAGGTCACAAAGTTTGCAGATGATACAAAATTACTTAAGATAGTTAAGTCCAAAGTAGACTAAGAAGATTAATAAAAGGATCTCACAAAACTGAGTGACTGGGCAACAAAAATGGCAGATGAAATTCAGTCTTGATAAATGCAAAGTAATGCATGTTAGAAAACATTATCTAAACTATACATATAAAATGATGGGGTCTAAATTAGCTGCTACCTCTCAAGAAAGAGATCTTGTAGTCATCGTGGATAGTTCTCTGAAAACATCAGCTCAATCAGTGACTGTTGAAAAAGCTACCAGAATGTTAGGAACCTTGAGGAAAGGGATAGATAATAAGATAGAAAATATCATATTGCCTCTATATAAAGCCATGGTAAGCCCACATCTTGAATATTGCATGCAGATGTGGTCACCCCATCTCAAAAAAGATATATTGGAATTGGAAAAGGTACAGAAAAGGGCAACAAAATGATCTTTCATACAAAGAGAAATTAAAAAGACTGGGGCTGTAGAGCTTGGAAAAGAGACCACAAAGGGGAGATATGGTAGAGGTCTCTAAAAACTTGAATGGTGTGGAGAAAGTGAATAACACATAACAGAAGAAACAGAAGTCACCCAATAAAATTAATAGGTGGCAGGTTTAAAGCAAACACAAGGAAGTACTTTTTCACACAACACAGAGTCAACTTGTGGAACTCATTGCCAAAGGATGTTGTGAAGACCAAAAGGTATAATTGGGCTCAAAAGCAATTAGATAAGTTCATGAAGGATAGGTGCAT
Organism: Trachemys scripta elegans; assembly: GCF_013100865.1. Classification (NCBI taxonomy): domain Eukaryota; kingdom Metazoa; phylum Chordata; order Testudines; family Emydidae; genus Trachemys; species Trachemys scripta. The sequence continues at coordinate 127,853,705 of NC_048299.1, read as the reverse complement.
CAATGACTATTAGCCAAGATCATTAGGAATGCAACCTCATGCTCTGAGTGTCCCTAAGCTTCTGACTGCCAGATGCTGGGACTAGACTATGGGGGATAGATCTCTTGATAATTGCCCTGTTCATTCCCTTTCAAGCATCTGGCATTGGCCACTGTCAGAAGACAGGGTACTAGGCTAGATGGACAATTGGTTTCACCAAGTACGGCCATTCTTATGTTCCTATGTAACTGCAGAGAATTTCACATAGTTTCCAGTGAACATTTCTCTAGCAGAACTGGGATGATAGCTCTTATCTTTGGATGATTTGATTAGGGTATTTTACCACAGTTTTGGAGTTTAAATTGTAGGTGTTCAAGATATCAGTGGGGCACCCAGAAATTCTATAAGTTATTTACCATTCTTGTTTGACATCTAGAGTCACATTGTCCTCAGTGCAATTAGCCCAGGAGTTGAAGAAATATTCAAAGCCATCCTTTTAGGCAAACATGGTCTCTGAACTGGCAAGAACTCATAGATTGTAGTTGAAGTTATTTCCAAAGTTGCTGGTTGGACAACCTCTCTAGGTTTAAACACTAGGGAAGTATTTCTTGACTGAAGGAATTAAGAAAAATAAAAGACTTGCCAGTCTGTTTGATTTCCATTGATAATTTGTAGCTTGATCCTTGTACTAGTATTGGCTTTAGTTAGCTTTGATACTTTGAAGAAGCAGCATGTTAAGTTCTGAAGAATTTTTTTAGAGGTTTCTCTGTAGATTCACAACAATCTGGTTCCCTCAAAGGGAGCTTCTACTAAATTTATTCTACAACATCCAATGTCTCAGAAATAAATTTATTCTAGCTAAGATATTATAAAGTTAAGTTCTGGAAGAAAACCTTCTCCTGGCACGAGACATCATACATAAAGTATAGGACAGTGTGTAACAATCTGGGAGATTTTTGTCTCTTCAGAAGATTTAGATTTCTTTTTCATTGAGAATGAATATTTGACCCAGATCAAAGCAGCTTTGAATACGACTACATTGCTACCCATAAAATGATGAAAACTGATGCAAATAATCTTTTTTTTTAAAGATATGTTAGGGTTTTTTTTAAGAAATAGGAAAGAACTTTTTTGTGAACATTAACTTACACAAGGCAAGGTTTTTAAAACTGTCTTTATAAGTTTACAAAGTTTGCTTCAAATGCCCAAGAGTAAACATTTAACTATGCTATATTATTTGCACAAGAGTAATAAAATACAAAGTTAAATTTTACACAGGGACCTTAACTATATAGAGTTGCCAGGCATCCTGTTTTCAACTAGAATGCCTGGTCAAAAAGGGACTCCAGTGGCTCTGGTTAGCACCACTAACTAGGCCATTAAAAGTCTGGTTGGTGACATATGGGGGCTAAGGCAGGCTCTTTGCCTGCCCTGGCTCTGCACAGCTCCAGGAAGCGGCCAGCGTGTCCCTGTGGCCCCTAGGCACAGGCGCGGCCAGGGAGGCTCCGCGTGTTTCCCCTGCCCCGAGTGCCAGCTCCGTAGCTCCCATTGGCCGGGAACCAAGGCCAATGGGAGCTGCAGGGGTGGTGCCTGTGGGCGGGGTCAGTGCATAGAGCCCCCTGGCAGCCCCTGTACGTAGGAGCCACAGAGACATGCTGACCACTTCCGGGAGCTGCTTAAGGTAAGCGCAGCCTGTAGCCCGCACCCCCTTTCGCGCTCTGAACCTCTCTGCCCCAGCACAGAGACCCCCCTGCACCACAAACCCCTCATCCCCAGCCCCACACCAGAGCCTGCACCCCCTGCCAGTGCCCTCACCCCTTCCCCCTGTACTCCAACAACCCAAGGCCCCCTCCCGCACCTGAATCCCTCATTTCTGGCACCACCCCAGAGCTCGCACACCCAGCTGGAGTCCTCACCCCCCCCACACTCCAACTCCTTGCCCTAGCCCCAATCCAGTGAAAATGAGAGAGTGAGTGAGGGTGGAGGAGAGCAAGCAACGGAGGGAGGGGAGATGGAGTGAGCGGGGGTGGGGCCTCAGTGGAAGGGTCGAGGCCTTGGGGCAGGGCGTTCGGTTTTCTGCAAGCAGAAAGTTGGCAACCCTATAAGTATATCTCTTACACACATGCATTATTAATCATATTTACATGTAGGTGCAAAATATATATGATGGTAAAAACATACTATGTATATACAATTAAGTGGATAGGAAAAAATCTCTTTTAATTAGGGATGGGAAATTTGCTTCAGATCAGATAAACACTCGCAAAGTAAAACAAACTCCAAACCATACTTTTTCACTCATTATTTTTTTCATTTTTTTATGTCACTGTCTTCCCATGTTCATCTGGGACTGGAAACAGAAATGTCACACAATAAGAAATGTTCTTCTCGTGTTTCTGACCTGACAGGAAGCAAGAAGTACCAGAAATCTATAAGATCCAGTCAGAGATTCAAACATTTCTATGTGTCACAACCAAATATAGTTAGAAAGTTTTACTTTTTGGGATTTGCTCTTTACTGCCTTTTAGACCAGATTTTTAAAGTTGTGTGCACAACATTTTCATGTGCCTAATTTGTGTGCACAAATACCTGATGTAGGATCTCAAACATAAAGAGCTCTGTGTAAGCTTAAAAGCTTGTCTCTCTCACCAACTGAAGGTGGTCCAATAAAAGATATTGCCTCACCCACCTGGTCTCAGATTCTTCTTACTTGCTATGACAATGTCTGAAGACTCAGGGTCAACATTTTCACAACTGAATGCCTAAAGTTAAGCAGACACCTCAAGATGGGGTTTGATTATCAAAGGCAATGGAAGACTTCAATAAAAATGTCAGGAATTAAATGAGGTCCCTAATTTAATGGCCTAAATATAGATTTTTGTGCTTTACTTTGAGAATTTTGGCTTAAGTTACTTTAGGGACTCATAGGGATATAGTTATAGAGAATTTTTTTGGCACTGAAGTTCCATAATCCCTGGATTTTCACTCCTAAAATGGATGTGTCACCTGACACTGTTGTCTATCTATCCGAAGAAAAGTTGTACAGTAATTTTATTTTTGTTAGTGAAATGAATCATCCTATTTCCAGCATAAATGGTCCCTTTATAACTTCATGATCTATACAAGAGCTTCTCAGTCTTTTTCCTTCTGCAACTCTGCATTGAGTCATGTCCGCTCACCTTCATGACCCCATAATTCAGCTCCTTAAAACAACTCAGAATCAGTTATGCTTCATAACAGCCTCAAAAGAAGCACCCATGACCCCACCGGATAACTGCTAACTGCTTTGGTCACAAGACTAATGACTCATATGTTAAGATTTTCTGATTGAAACAAAACAAGACTGACTAAATAAATTAGAGGAAATGTTGAAATATTTAGAAACCTCTTTTTGCAAAATGGGGGGGAGATGTGAAGATAAAACAGATGGAAGCTGTCAAAAGGCTTTGTTTATGTTTGATTTTGTATATCACACTGTATGAGGTATCGATACTCACTTTTTATTGTTATATACATTAAATAGGACTCCTCTGCTAGTGTGATATATTGTATTGAATGGCTGCTAAACAGAAGAAAAATTAATTGCAAAAAAGCCATAATAAAAATTACCAAACACGAACAAAAGTTATAATTTTCCCAAAAGGCATATCACAAACTAACATGAAAACATATGAAACTTAAAGGCCAGACGATGATGGTTTTATTTTTCTTCAGTGTCTGCCCATACCATCTAGTTTATCAAGGATTATTCTTACCTTGCCCAAATGTGTTATGCATCTGTTGTTTTACACTTATAAATTCTAGGAAAATTAACCACTGGAACTTTTTTGAGTACCTAATTTCAAGAACAAGTATCAGAAACATTTTAGCATATTTACTTCAAAATTAGCATGAACTTCATTCCACCTTAATATTTAAAATTAAATCTTGTTTTTGAGAGCTATTAAAACAGAGTCCAAAACTCTGTACAAGCATATGTATAGAACATGCTGCTCTGCACTAATGAAAGAGAGGCGAACATAATCTGTTGGAAACCAGACAAAGGGGAGGCAAAGGAGTTTACAAAATGCTCCGCCCCAATTCATCTACTTTCTGCAGTGTCAGGCCTTCATGGATAAGTAGGTGGGGCTATAAGGAAAGCAATCTTCAATAGCAGCATTCTCCCCTACAATGAGTGGGGATTTCCCTACTGAAGGCAAAGCTTACCCTCCCTTCCACTGAGTTCACTTACACAAAATGCCCACACTATTGGGAGGGGCTGGAGCAACATGTGACAGTGATCTAATAGAAATAAGGCTGCCGCTGTGAGGGTTGGGGCCAGAAAAACCATGCAAGAGCTCTAAGCTTCTAGAAAAATGCATCTGTCACATGGAATTTTCCCAAAGATGTCAGGACAAATGGGACTGATGTGTTCTTCCCTCAGACAGCCACATTTGGTAGAAAGGGGAGTAAAATCCTACCTCTGATGCCCACTTCCACTGATATTATGAGATAAAACGCCAGTAATTGAAACCAACAATACAGAGTTTTCTGCATGGAAGCAAGTATGATCTTATGATCGGGGCGGCCTGTCCATATATTCAAACTAGGCGGTCGTCTAGGGTGCCAAGTTAAATGGGGTGCCATATTCGAGGAAAAAAATCAAATAAAAAAAATGAAAAAGATGAAAAAATACAAATAAAATAACGAAGATGTCATTATTTCAATTGCCATGCATGTATGGAGGGAATATGAATTATAATTCATTTTTCTAGATTTCTGAGAATTTATTAATATGTCAAATTTTTTATTTACTGCAAAAGTAAAAAATATTTTAGCAAAAAAAAATTTTCAATTTGCGACATAGGGTCAAGATGACCCACTCTGCAATTTTGATAAGCAATGACTCAGCAACAATGAAACACATCCGCCAGCGGCAAGTGCTGCAATGCTAGTGACACCTAACTCAAATATACATCAAGGTCACATAGCCAGAAATTCATGTAGAGCGGTGATATCATGAGTTGATACATGTCAAACAGTCATCTTAACACATGTCGCAGGTAGATGGTTAAGAATCAAGCCAATACTGTGGAAAATTGTGTTTCTGGGTGCCAAAGAATAAAGACTAACATCTTTCAGCATTATAAATCCAAAATGTGAGTATCTTTAAGCATTATTAAACCTTAGCATTATTATCAGGCTGTATAATTATGTACTGTTTTCTGTTATAACTGCTTCACATGTGTCATAACTATAAAGGGAAGGGTAACAACCCTCCTGTGTACAATACTATAAAATCCCTCCTGGCCAGAGACACCAAAATCCTTTTACCTGTAAAGGGTTAAGAAGCTCAGGTAACCTGGCTGACACTTGACCCAAGGGACCAATTAAGGGAACAAGATACTTTCAAATCTTGGGGAGGGGGAAGGCTTTTGTTTGTGCTCTTTGTTTTGTGTGTGTTTGCTCTTGGGACTAAGAGGGACCGGATGTCAATCCATGCTCTCCAAATCTTTCTGAACAAGGCTCTCATATTTCAAACTTGTAAGTAACAGCCAGGCAAGGTGTGTTAGTTTTATCTTTGTTTTCTCAACTTGTAAATGTTCCTTTGCTAGAGGGAGGTTTATCCCTGTTTTGCTGTAACTTTGAACCAAAGGCTAGAGGGGGTTCCTCTGGACTCTTTGAATCTGATTACCCTGTAAAGTTATTTTCCATCCTGATTTTACAGAGATGATTTTTACCTTTTCTTTAATTAAAATTCTCTGCTCAGCATTACAAGAGGAAAGTAATTAATGGGGAAGAAATCATCAAAACTGGTTACAATATTAAGTGTTGAAGGACTCTGTGTTTTGCTTTTGCTGCAAGTTATTGTACATCACTTACTGAAAATGGTTCAAAGGACTGGAAAAACATATCTTCAATTCTCCCTTCACATGAAAGTAGTATAGAACATTTGGAATGTTTTCAAAATTGGAAAGAACTTGAATTACGATTGAAAAAAGGAAAAACTATCGAAGAAAATGTATGTGTGATCAAGGTAAAAGAAGAATATTGGCAACAAATATTAGAGCATCTGATTGCTTTAGTGAGAGTTCTCGGTGGGCAAAATTTAGCATTCCATGGCTGCAGTAGAAATGAAAAATTATACACTCCAGGCAATGGAATTTTTTAAAAATTTGTTGAATACCTAGCTTTGTTTGATTCAGTCATGAAGGCGCATCTACGTGAAATAACTGATCATGAAACACAGGTTCATTACTTAGGAAAAAATATGCAGAATGAACTGATTCAAATCCTAGCAAATGCCATTAAAAAGAAAATTGTAGAAGCTGCCCATTCTGCAAAATACTTTTCAATAATACTGGACTGTACATCAGATGAAAGTCATGTCGAACAAATGACAATGATCATTCGTTTTGTGGATATGGAAAAGTCTGCAGATGAAGATAATGTTGAAGTGGTCATAAAGGAACATTTTTTGGGTTTCGTACCACTGAAGGAGCATTTATGACAAACTATTCTACAAGAGCTTGAAATAATGTCATTATCTGTTGAAAACTTATGTGGCCAAGGTTATGATAATCATAGGCATGCGCACAGGGTGTGCCGGGTGTGCCTGGGCACACCCTAATGCCCATGGGCCGAATCCGGGTCTGGCCCCTCAGGGCTTTGGATCTTGCCCGCGGGATTTGCCCCCGTGGTGCCGCAGGCCTGCGCTGCTTTCAGAAGCAGCCATCAGGGCACCATGTCTCTGGGGCCGGGGGGTTGCTCCAGGCACCACCTCCTGAAGCTCCCATTGGCCGGGAACGGGGAACCACGGCCAATGGGAGCTTCAGAGGAGGTATCTGGAGGCGTGGCAAGGGCAGCGTGCAGAGCCCTGTGCTGCCCCTCCCCTCCCTTTCCCCGGGGCTGCGCAGGGACGTGGTGAACTGCGCAGCATGGGGCACTGGCAGGCAGGGAGTGTGCCGCTGCGGGTAAGTGGCTCTGGGCCGGGCCGGAGCCCGAACCCCTCCTGCACCCCCCCTCCCTGCCCTGAGCCCCCTGTCTTCACCCTGTTGAGCTGGGCTCCCCTTCCCCAGGGCCGGGCTGGCTGCTTTAACAGCCTCATGTACTCGCTGGCAGCCTCCCACCCGGCAGCACCAACACAGCCGCTTAAGGTGGCCTGCGGGGGTTCTGTCACAGCCCCCTCCCCCAAGGCAGCTGCCCCCCTCCAGCAACCAGGGCCCCAAACCCGCCTACGCTGGCCAGGGGCCCGGGCACCACCCGGGGCGGGGGTCAGGCTGCCCCTGAGCCCAGCCCACCTTAAGTGGGGCCTGGGAGCCAGCAGGCCCAGGGCTGGGGGTGAGCCCGGCCCACAGCCCTCCACCCCCCCCACCGCAGCCCGGCTGCGAGCTCAGCTCCCCGGCGCTGTTCGGGGGCTCCGGCCCAGCACCCTCAGCCTTGAGTCCAGCCCTGGGAGCAGCCTGGCCCCTCTGCGATACACCCCGGCTGCCTCTGCCTGGCCTGGCCCCAAGCGCCCAGCCCGGCCCCCTCTGCCCGGCCCCCGAGCCTGCCTGCCGGGACGGGGGAGTCCAGATCCCCAGCCCTGGGCCTACGTGCAAACAGCCTACCCTCCTGTACCCCAACTCCCTGTCCTGAGCCCCCTTCCTGCCCCCCAACTCCCTGCCCTGAGCCCCCTGCCTGCACCTCTCACCCCAACCCCCTGCCCTGAGCCCCCTGCCCCCCAACTCCCTGCCCTGAGCCCCCTGCCTGCACCTTACCCCGCAACCCCCTGCCCTGAGCCCCTTCCTGCACCCCAACTCCCTGTCCTGAGCCCCCTGCCACACCTTGCACCCCAATCCCCTGCCCTGAGCCCCCTCCTGCACTCTGCACCCCTCCTGCACCCCTACCCCCTTCCCTGAGCCCCCTCATACACCCCACCCCCTCCTCTGCCCCAATCCCTTGCCCTGAGCCCCTTCCTGCACACAGCACCCCCTCCCACACCCCGCACTCCCTCCCACACCCAAATCTTTATGATGTTCACCTTTAAAAAAAAAAATTCCCTGGGTGCACATCCTAATGAAATGTGCTGCGCACACCTATGATGATAATGGGAGTAATATGAAGGGTAAAGACAATGGTGTGCAAAGAAGAATGATGGAAATCAATCCTAGGGCCTTTTTCGTTCCTTGCAGTGCGCATTCTCTGAATTTGGTTGTCAATGATGCTGCTAGATGCTGTTTGGAGGCAAGCAGTTTCTTTGACCTGGTGCAACGTGTTTATGTATTTTTCTCAGGCTCAACAAGCCGTTGGGAAATTCTGACTTGCCATGTGAATTCTCTAACTGTGAAACCATTTAGTCAGACAAGATAGGAGAGTAGCATTGATGCTTTGAAACCTCTTCGCTATGAACTTGGAAACATTTATGATGCGCTAATTGAAATTTCTGATGATACTACCTTTACTGGAACATCTGGCAATACGGCACGTTCAGATGCAGAAGTTCTTGCAAATGGCCTTTCCAAGTTCAAATTTGTGACATCACTCATTTTGTGGTATAATACTCTTTTTGAGATTAACCTCACTAGTAAGCAGCTTCAGGAAAAGAACTTGAACATACATTCTGCTATTCAAAAACTGCAGCAAACTAAAAATATTCTGGTGGAATTCAGAAGTGATGAAGGGTTCGAAAGAACACTGGTAGATTCTCTCCAGCTTGCTGAAGAAATAGACTTTCCAACAGAATTTGAACCAGAGCCAGTTCACATTGGCAAAAGAAACAGCAGTTTTCATATGAAGGACGCGACACACCCATTCAGAACCCAAAACAAAGGTTCAAAGTGAATTTCTGCTTCACAGTCCTTGATATTCACTCGGTTGATGAAAGATTTCAACAGATGTAGCTAGAGACAGTATTTGGCTTTCTATATGCTATCCACAGCTTGCAAAAGAAAACAGCAAAACAGATAAGAGAATTTTGTATAAAACTGGAATCGGCATTGACTCCTGAAAATTCAAATGACATTGATGCTACAGATTTGTGTAGTGTGCTTCAGGCTTTTTCAAGACGACTTAAGAAACATTCCACTCCTGAAGAAGTACTGAAGTTTGTTTGTGAAAATAAACTTACAGACAATTTTCCAAACATTTTTATAGCTCTACGCATTCTTTCAGCTTTGCCAGTTTCTGTAGCTAGTGGGGAACGTAGCTTCTCAAAGTTAAAATTGATAAAAACATATCTGCGTTCAACAATGGTGCAAGAGACTTGTTGGACTTGCCACAATGTCAATAGAGCATGAAATAGCTGGAAAACTGGATCTAAAAGAACTAGTGACTGAATTTCCAAAACTTAAAGCAAGAAAAGCCATGTTTTAAGAGCACACAGTGTTCTTTATTTGGAGTGTTTTGTAAATACAGGTTAAAGTTCATTGAAGACTTTTCTTATTTCTTTCTATATTGGATGTGGTGGTGATGGCAGTTAAAGCAGGATAGTGTAATGGATGATTTTGGATTTGTAATAATAAAAATTATAATTAACATTTTAAAGCATTTTTATTTGAAATCGGACTGAAAAATCATCTAGCTGTCGTGTACAAATCTATTCTGACAACTTCATGTCTGTTTTATCTGATCTCAGAAACATTGATTGGATGGATGGACGAACCGGATAATTAAGCCTCTGTTTAAAAAAAAATGCTTAAAAACATTAAAAGGAAAAAAGGGGCAAAATGTTTCCTAGTTTACCAAAAACCTCAGCCTAGATCTGCCCTTGGGGTTTGGGGTTGGGGGTGCCGATTACATGGTTCGCCTGAGGCACCAGTTGCTGGCAGCTAGTCTAGGGCCGCCCCTGCTTATGATTTTTATTTTTTGTAAAATCAAATTTTGATAGAAAATACATTTGATCCAAGTTAGTAATTAATAGAGCAGGTTGTGATTTAAAATGGACTGAGATACTACACCTTCAAATTGGGATTTATAATGTAAAGGCTCAGAAACTATTTAACTCTAGCAGCATGAATGGAACCACCCTATTAGGTTGGTTCAGTCACCTCTGAATTTCCTGACATTAATTATAATAATTGTCATGGACTGCTGTGACAGTTTTTAATGTGGGAGCAACTGATCAGATGTAGATTTCTCAGTTGCTAATCTGAACCAGCATTGTAGTTGTGATGAGTTGATATTTCTGTTATATATACACATCAAAACAATAACAGCAAGAAAGGCTTTTAGGTGAAAATGTGAGCATAATTCATATCTATAAACTTTTCACATGGGCTGACTTAATTAGCAGCAGCAAGCATTAAGACATTATTTTCAGTTTTGAAAAATGAGAATGTAATTGACTAGTATTATTATTTGCAAAATAGAATTAATGAAAGTAACCACCAAGTTAGTAATTTAGGCTTTATAACAGAAAGAGACAGGAAAAGTCTTCAGCCTTTGCTGGTTGAGGGTATGTCGACACTGGCAGAGTTACAGCGCCGGCAGTTACAGCCCCGCTCAGAGAGCACTGAAGGAAAACTGCTGTTGTGTGCTCACACTGTCAGCTGCCTGCACAATAGCGTGTTCACACTTGTGGCACTTGCAGCTGTATTTGGAGCAATGCACTCTGGGCAGCTGTCCCACAGAGCATCTCTTCCTCTTCTGCTGGTAAGAGTTGTGGGAAGGCAGAGGGGGTTGCAGGGCATCCTGGCAGGGCCAGCTCTGGCTTTTTTGCCACCCCAGGCAAAAAAGCCTCCAACCGCCCCCCGTCCCCGGGCGGGGAGCGCGGCAGGGGAGGGCGCCGAGCTCAGCCGTGGCCCCGCTCTCCCCAGCCGGCCGGAGCGCCGGGAGGAGGGCGGCGAGCCCGGCTACGGCTCCGCTCTCCCCAGCCAGCCAGAGCGCCGGGGGAGGGCGGCGAACCCAGTCGTGGCCCCGCTCTCAGGCCGGAGTGCCGCCGGGCGCCCCAACAGCCCCAGTATGTTTAAAAAAAAAACAAAAAAAAACCCAACCCTGAGCGCCGCCCCCCTCCAGGTGCCGCCCCAAGCACATGCTTGGTAGGTTGGTGCCTGGAGCTGGCCCTGCATCCTAGGTCCTGTCTCAATGCCCTGAAATGCACTTCTTCGCATCCCAGTAATCCCTGTGCTTCCATCCGCATTTGGCACCATCTTCCAAGGGTTTGTGTACGGCGCGCTCTGCCTCTTCGGTCTGCAGAAATGGATCCCACACTGTTGACCTGTATGCTGCTCGCTCTCACTAATACATCATGAGTGACAGTGGAGTTATTCCTTAAGCTACAAAGACAAGAGGAGAGTTACATTGATCTCGCCACGCATAGTAGCTATGACATGAGATTGCTTGTGGCATTCACGGAGGTGCTGACCACAGTGGAACACTGCTTTTGAGCTCGGGAAACAAACACTCAGTGTGGGATCACATTATCATGCACAACTGGGATGACGAGCAGTGGCTGCAGAACTTTCGGATGAGGGAAGCCACATTCATGGGACTGTGTGATGAGCTCACCCCAGCCCTGTGGTGCAAGGACATGAGAATGAGAACTGCCCTGTTGTTGGAGAAGCACGTGTCGATTGCACTGTGGAAGCTGGTTACTCCAGACTGCTACCGATCGATTGCTAACCAGTTTGGAGTGGGAAAGCCGATCACTGGATTCGTGTTGATGGAAATGTGCAGGGCCATTAATCGCATCCTGCTCTGAAAGACCGTGACTCTCAGCAATGTGCATGACATTGTGAATGGCTTTGCACAAATGGGCTTCCCTAACTGCGGAGGGGTGATAGATGGCATGCATATTCCAATACTGGCACCAGACCACCTAGCCACCCATTAATCGGAAGGGGTATTTCTGTATGGTTCCCCAGGCGCTTGTAGATCACCATAGGTATTTCACAGACATTAACACAGGCTGGTCTGGAAAGGTGCATGACACACGCATCTTTTGGAACACTGGCCTGTTCGGGAAGCTGAAAGCTGGGACTTTCTTCCTGGACCAGAAGATCACTGTAGGGGAAGTTGAGATACCTATTTATGATCTTGGGAGATATCGCCTACCCCTCAATGCCATGACTTATGAAGCCATACACGGGGCACCGTGACAGCAACAAGGAGTGGTTCAACAACAAGCTGAGCAAGTGCAGAATGACTGAGTGTGCTTTTGACTGTTTAAAGACCTGCGGGCACTGCTGGACCTGGCCAATGACAATATTCCTATGCTTATAGCCACATGTTGTATGCTCCATAATGTTTGTGAAGGGAAGGGTGAAAGCTTCACTCAGGGCTGGACCACTAAGGCTCAGCACCTGGAGGCTGAATTTGAACAGGCAGAGACCAGGGCTATTAGAGGGGTGCAGCACAGGGCCATAAGGATCAGGAATGCCTTGAGGCAGCAATCTGAAGGTGAAATCCACTAATATTTGTTGCTATGTTTGGGAGTGCAGTGCTTGTAATGCTAGGAGGTGATTGTGATGATGCACTATGAAGGTTTAAGAAAATTGCCTGTTGCTTTGCAGGGCTCTGTTTGCTTTCAATTAATGGAATAAAGATTGCTTTCAAACCAACACAATTATTTTATTAAAAAACAACAACTGGAGGAGAGAGACAAACAAAAAACATGTCAGCACTGTGGGGATAGGGGAAGGAAGGGTCTGTTAGGAGGCTTATTCCTTCACCCTCTCACTTCCCTGGTCCTTCTCGCATGAACAGAGAGCAATGATACCCAAAGTCTGAAGGTGCAAACAATTCGATGTTTATTGGGATGAACTTCCAGCAAGCATGATTCCAGTTTCCTTCCTCAGTGTCCCCCTTCTCAGCTCTGACACCACAGAGCCTTGCCTGTGTCCCTGTTCCCATTCCCCCCATTAGCAAAACATGATTCCAATTCCCCGACCCCATTCCCTGTTCCCATCTCCCCCCCTTACTTCCTGATTGACTGCAGACTACATAGTAAAACTTGAGTTCTGCTTAGCTATACCTTAACCAATCATTTTACTGAAATTTAACTAACCAATCCTAACATATTGTAACATGATTATTTAACCAATTATATCCCACCACCTTAATTGGTTTACACCCAATACAATTAATTATACAGCAGACAGAAACAATCACAGAACCAGACAGAGATTATACAGACAAACAATAGGGAAGTGGAGACTACAATGATAGAAAAATTCAGAAATGAGGATTTCACATCCCAGCTGTTGATAAGTGAGTTCTTGCCAGACAGGATGCTATCAAACTAAGGCTAGGTCCACACTACCCGCCTGATTTGGCGGATATAGATTGATCTTCTGGGATTGACTTATCGCGTCTCATCTGGACGCGATAAATCGATCCCAGAAGCGCTCCCCCGTCGACTGCGGAACTCCTGCTGGCTGAGAGGAGGAAGCGCTGTCGACGGGGGAGCTTGCCTGCGCCGCGTGGACCCGCAGTAAGTAAACTTAGTTCGATCTAGGAAACGTTGACTTCAGCTACGCTATTCTCGTAGCTGAAGTTGTGTTTCCTACATCGATCCCCCGCCCCACTGTGCACCAAGCCTAAGTTTCCTTTTACATCTTCTGGGCTCTGCCCTTTCTCTGGAGGTGATAGATTGGATCACCTCCCTAACAGCCCCAGATTGCCTTATTTCCATGTGACTAGTCTGGAATATGATGACGTGACCACACGCTTCCCAGCTTATGGCTGCCTCTGCTGCTTAGCCAAAGGCCTTAGCTTAAGAACAGGGCCTCAGACTGTCCCAGTACGAGAAGGCTCTTACACTGGCAGACAGTGATTTTGATTCTCTCTTTTATACCTCTACAACTAGCTAAGTGATAAGAATACACCTAAATTCTTAAAGTATAGGCCTTTACAGACAGGCCTGAATATCTGTATCCTAACAGGGTCCCAGAGGAGGTAGGGTCCCTGTACAGTTAAAGATTTGTGTATGTTCAGGTATCATATGCAACCTTGTCCTTTGGAGTACAGTGCAGCGGGTATTGTACTTCAGCGGGGCTAAACTGCAGAGGGACGGGTGTTGAGTGCAGTGAGTACTGGGTGTCTGCAGAGCTGGACTGTGATGGGGCAGGAGTGGAATGCAGCGGGTACAGACTGGAGCCAGGAGGTTGATAAGAGTGTGTTAGCAGTGTCTGGGGGGTGCATGGGAAAGAGTTCTGTGACAGCAGCTGCAGGGGAGGGCAGGCACGGAACTGCTCGATTTGTAGTGCTAGTAGCTGGAGCATGTCCACTTGGTGCTCCATAACTTTCAAGAGCCATTCCATGACTTTGTTCTGGCATGCCGCGTTCTTCTTTCAGTCCCTCTTCTTGCTGTCCCGCCACTCCTTTAATTCTTATACTCCACAGCCGAAGAACATCATAATGTCACGCAGAAAGTCTTCTTTAGTTCTTTGTGGCTGCTTTCTAATTCTGCACAGCTGTTCAGCCGGAGATAAAGAGGGAGGTTGGGCTCCCAAGGTCATATCTGTGAAGCCAAAATGCAATATTTTACAGAAGCAGTATTGTTTGCAACACAGAGACCACTGTTTCAGTGATTTAAAACACAGCCACTATTCACATACCTGTCACTAACTGGCTGACCCCAGGCAAGCACACATGAGCCACAAGACTCCCAAAATGGTGAGTAACTGCATGGGCAGGGTAAATCAGTGTTCCAGGACCATACTGTACACTGGGCATGTGGGTCTTGGGGAGAGCCATCACTGTAGGGGGGGGGGCTTATAATCATTACTGTTCCCACATTTTCCACAGACTGTTCATTATGAAAGAGATCTTGCTGCTGAGGGTGAGCAGTGAATCAAGGGAAAGTCTTCTCCAAGACTGCTGCTTCTGCCCTGGCCCTTATGGAGCTTGCTTGTGTGCAGCTTTGGTGTCCCCCCATCTCCCCCCCCAGTGATGGCAGAGTGGCATGGGAAAGTTACCCTTAATGGGGCAAGAAACAAAGCAGCTCTGCCAAAGAACCTGCGGCAACAGATTTCCCAGTATCTCCATGAGAGTTTCGTGGAGATCTCTGAGGCAGATTCCTGTGAAGTCAGGGAGTCCATCAACAGCCTGTTCCATCGCTCAGACTAGGCATGTGGTGGTACGTGCATCATACAGACACAAGCCTGCTTTCTGCAACCCTCCTGCCCCCAAAAACTCGATTCAGCGATTCCCAAAATTAAAGCTACTTACCAGGGGCCTCCTCTCCTGTTTGTGCTTCGCCAACCTTCAGTTGCTGTGACTGGCTAGCCTCCTCCAGGGTAGAGAAGAGCTCCTGGCTGCTTACCTCTCTGACCTCTGAGTCATCCTCTACTTTTGGGTCCCCCCACATACATATCCTCGTCCAAGATTTCCTCCTCCTGGCTCAGTCCACTCTTGACTGGCATCCAAGCCACCGAAGTATCCACAGTGGCCTTCGCAGTGGACGTGGGGTCACCACAGAGTATCGGGTCCAGCTCTTTGTAGAACTGGCAGCTTGTAGGTGCAGCTCCGGAGCAGCTGTTTGCCTTCCGCGCCTTGTGGTAGGCGTTCCACAGCTCCTTCATTTTGACCCTGCACAGCAGTGTGTCCCGGTCATGGCAACTTTCTGTTCTGTATCCTGAAATCTGTCCATAGGTATCATAATTCCTACGACTGGAGCATAGCTGGGACTGGACAGCCTGCTTTCCCCAAATGCTGATGAGGTCCAGCAGCTCAGCATTGCTCCAAGAGGGGGATCGCCTTGTGTGTGGAGCTGGCTTGGTCACCTGGAAAGATGCGCTGAGACCACTGCACGCATCAACCAACAAACAGGAAGGGGAATTTATGGGGTGGGGATGATGTTTGGTCACCTGAGGGCAGGGCAGTAGAGTTTTAACCAATGACCAGAAAGGCAAGAACAGGCATTGTGGGACACCTCCCCGAGGCCAATTGCAGTGCTGTAATCGACCAAGGTGTCCAAACTGGCAACAGAGCGCTGTAGCCCTGTTGCAGAAAGCTGTATGCCTTTCATCGGGGTGGTTTTTTTACAGTGCTGCAACTGCACAGTTTCTACACACTAAGTGGCTTGGCAGTGTATACACCTTACACCGAAGAAGGCTGCTTTACTGTGCAGAAATTTGCCAGTGTAGAAAAGGCCTGAGTCATGTGTATTATGATACTATATTAGGATGAAGCAGGCGTTAAAATCTTTAATCGTTAAATCCTTGTAATCCTAATGAATCAGCATGCTGTGTAAATGAGATACAGAATGTAAATGATACAGAAATGCTGGTTACATACATTGTGTTGGGGTGATATCCTCAGTTATTTAAAGAAAGTTGTACCCATCTTGCTCAGCTTTGCTTAGACATCAGCCCAATCTGACAGTATTTAATGATGCATATACCATGCTACCCACAGACATAAGTTATCACTTAATAAATTATGCATTTATAAGAATTCAACATTTATTGCTATTTATTTCTGGCAATCCTACAACATAGATTTTAATGTGTCTTTTTCTGATTTGCAATTACAATTATTTCTAATTTCTATATTAACCATTCTTTTGGGAGTCCAATATGTCCAAAAAAAGCATGATTTGTCGCATTAGACATATTTCAGCTCAGCAAAGGATAGATACTAGAATTGGTAGAAAAATCTGGAAACTAGAAATATGAACTTTTCTACTGAAATTTAAGAAGTGGGCTGTAGTCCACGAAAGCTTATGCTCTAATAAATTTGTTACTCTGAAACAAAAAATTGTTTTCTTTAAAACTCACCCATTTTTCAGCCAGTTCATAGTTCCCAGTTTAGTTTCAATACAAATATAATATCTTTTCCACATAATTCTATGGCTCTCATTGATATTTCTTATAGAAGAGACTAAAACAGTATTAAAGCAGGAATTAAACCCCTTTAGCATTTGAAATATTCTTTTCTCTTTGTCAGGGACTGATCACTTTCAAAGATTTTTTTTTTTCCTGGAGTGAAGAGTTTGATTCCATTTGATTGTGAATGAGGTGATATGAATCCTCCATATCTGCTCCAAGACAGCATTTTAATTTTTTTTGGTAGGAACTTGTTATATAGGGCCAGATTCTCCTCTATATGGAACAAACCAGGGTATGAGACAGGAAAAACCTGCACATTTCAGCATGTTGAATTTCCTCCTATTTTTTCTATTGTGAAGCAAGAAGATTTGGAATGAGATTTACTCCTCCAAAAGCAGTGGATATCCCAAGAAACATGTGAATATGAGGACATTCAGGGTCCAAGAGCCATTCATGTGGTGCCCAGTGCCTCCACTCAGCTCACCTCTCCCCTAAAATTTCAGTTCCCCTAGATCCAGGCTCCTTTGATGTCCCCACCAGCGGTTGGCCCTGACCCCATAATGGAGGTTACATTCAGTGTAAGAAGTTGCCAAGTAAGACAATGCTGTTCTTAAGAATCAGTGTTCTCATGTTAGGTAATCTGTCCTCTTGTGGGTCTGCAGGGTGTACAGTGCCAGGCTAATGAATGATCCCCTTTGGCCCAGCCCTCCAGGAGCCTGATTCAAAACCCATTGACATCAGTGAGGTTTGGATCATGCCTCCTATCTCCAGCGCCTGAACCCAACAGTGTAGCTGCAGAGAAGCTACTTCCATAGGATCAGTGGCCGGAGAGAGCATTCTGAGGCCATTTCTCCTGCTGCTATGCTACTCATCTGAAATCATCTCACTCTCCAGGCCTTTCCTCCACACACTGTATGGGGAGGAGAAGATTGAGCCCACAGACTCCAAACTTGCAAAACACGTTAGTTAAGATTATATTTGCTATTTATGTATTTATATTGACGTATACCCATTCATAAAATGGAACACTCACCCTTTGCTCTAAGTGGTCCTGGACACATGTTAAAAATATAATTTTAAACAGACTACTCCAGGGACCCCAGAGATACAACAGTGTATCTTGCCTGACAAAGGGGTGAGTCCCCCTTAAAGGCTTGCCTTCAAAAGTATCACCTGCTGCTGTGTTCAATTCCAGTGATGGGGCTGCAGTGGCCTGGAGGCTACTTCAGCCATTAGAGAGTCTCTGCTAGTAGGAGTCTGGGAAATGAGAATTCTCATTAAAACCTTTATTTATTTTTATTTATAGATGCTGAGAGAGATGCCTTAGCATGTTCATTTTTAGGATGCTGTGCTGAGCAAAATCACTGCAAATTTCTTGTAAAAGTGTTCTCTTTTGTACCGTATGATGGAAGAGACACCAGTAGCTCCTCTGCAGGACTTAACCATCAAAATATATACAAGACCTTCCCAGACTTGTAGGCAGTAAAAGACTATGAACTTTGGACTATTTGCAAATTCAGTGTGTTGTGCACATTTCCTTTCTTACACCCAGGATAATGGATGATATAAAAATGATTCAGAAATGCAGCTATGCTTCCTCTTGAGAGTTGTAATGTGGGGTGCCTCATTTTCCTATTCGGGCCAGGCTTCCCTGCCAGATTTAATCTCCTATGATGCACTACAGCCATGTGATTGCCAAGATGCAGCAAGAGAAAAGACCACAGTGCATCACAGGAAGTAGAGACTGACCAGGGAGCCTAGCCTAAGAGAGGAGAATGGGAGCATAAGGCACCCAAATCACATGAAGTGCTGTGGCAACGTTTAGAATAAAAAAAATTATATTTTAGGCCAAAATACTTCAATTTTTTGCTGAAAACTCAAAATTTTCTGCAAAGAAAAAAAAATATTTCTCAGCCAACACTACTGCTCACAGTGGGAAGCAGCCCCAGCAGCTATGCCTCTCTAGAGACAAGTGGAACTTTTGAAAGCCAGGCATGTAGACTGATTTCAGCTAGTGTGTGCCCTTAATATTCGTTTATGACATCCTCATGGTAGTGAATGAGACTATTTCCATTATTCATTATTAAACATCCATTCTTTGTATTACTTTTATCAGAACATACTGTGCAGCAATCCAAGGATCTTCATTATGTTTAGTTCTGCTCTCTTCAAAATATGTGTAGAACATATTGTAATGTTTATAATACTCAATCATGCCATTCCCAGATCCTCCTCTGTTCAGCAAATGTGCATAACAAAGAAGAGCTCCTATATCTGCCAGTCATATATCAGTTTTCTTGAATAGTTTAGCAAATGTTGAGCAAATGCCAGGGAATATAAATAAATGCCATGCAGAATTTCTCAAGTAATATCTGTGGTAAAATTTCTGTTCTGGATTTTTTTTTAATTTGGACTATTTCTAGTTGCCACATTTATATCTTTTATATGTTCACTTTCTAATTAATATCTTATTTCCATTAAATTAAGGAGAGTTAAGTATAGACTATGGGCAAAATGCTTATCTGGTCCAATAACAAAGTTGACCAGGACCAGAGCAGAACAGTATGGAGGAGCAGAAGTAGCTAATTTCAGTCCATGGAGAGGATACAAGCAAAGCCTAAATACAAGGACAAGTTTCCTACATCTGCTTAGGAAGGGAGGAAATGCGGGGGGAGGGGGAAAGGGGCAGAGACAGAACAAAAGACAGCCAAATTTCTAAGAGGGAAGCTGAGTCTTTGAGGAGGGACGTGGGAATTTGTTGGGGCAGAGCGATGCAGCTGGAGCCAAGAGGGTGTTGGAAGTCTTACCTGGAAGTCAGAACCAGTATGACTGATTATCACAAGGCATCAGGGGAGACCATCAGCAGTTGACAGGGTGCTGGAGCAGGGGAGAAAATGCTCAGCTGGAAAGGGAGATCAGGAGTAGAATGGGGTAATGTACTCTGAGATAAATGCCTCCAGACAGGAGGTGGGAGATTCTTATCTTCCTAGCAAACCATTGTGAATCTTACAATAGAACTCTATTAGCATACTAAGTCAAATGCTAACAAAGAGCTTGGGAGGAGGGGGGACTTTAAAAGAAAATGAACAGGACGAGATAAACAGCATGAGGGAGAGCTGTTTTCAGGTGAAGATCAAAGGTCTGGTCTATCTGGGAGTGAAAAAAGGCACCTTCAATGATGAGGTAAATTGACTGTAGGTTTGTTTCATGAAAAAGGGATCTCAGCCTGGCTTTGCTGGGAAGAACTTTGGTTGAGAGAATTTTTTTTAGACCGGCAGATAACTTGTTAGCTGAGTTTTGGCCATAAAAAGCATGTCATGATTTTGTTTTACATTTAACCATTTGTTTTTATTAATCCTGCTTGCTGTCATATGAATCTCTATTCTTTGTTAAATACACTTATACTTTATCTATAAACAAATCTAAGTACTGTGTGTTATGAGAAGCTGTATTCTAAGGTGAATTAGTAAGCGGATGTGTATTGTTCCTTTGGGAACAGCGGGTCTCATAATTCTGTGTACTTCAGAAGATGCTCAGAGGACCCAGTGGTGGATGAGTGCTCACTGCTAACCTGTAAAGAAAGAGGGAGGCCTGGACTTGTGTTGCCAGTAGCTGGTGGTGTCAGGGAGCTGACTTCAGGCAGTCACAGAGGGTTCATTCATGCTAATGGCAGGTGATAGCAAGATGCCTCATGGAGACCCTGGGAATCCCTGGGGAGAGTCATAGTCTCCCACACCCCAAAAGAATGCCCTAACCACTGGGCTTAAAGTTATAAAAAGCACCAGGGCACAACCATCGCCACCACTTCTTCCTCTGGGCATTTTGTGACTCTAGCTCTTTAAAAATACCAAATGTTTGTTTTGACCCAAAATGTTTTTTTTAAATTCACCCATGTTTTTCACAACTTTTCAATTCACTTTGACCCAAACTGAATTTTTTTCTTCAATCTTTCAAAACTGCCAGAAAATCAAAAAATACATTAACAACAAGGAGTCTGGTGACACCTTAAAGACTAACAGAATTAGGGTTACCATATTTTAAGTGTCCAAAAAGAGGACACTCCACGGGCACCAGCCCCGCCCCAACTCCGCCCCCTGCCCCTCCCACTCCCCTGCTTCCCGTGAACATTTGATTCGCGGGAAGCCTGAAGCAGCAGGCAAGCTGGGGCCAGGGGGCGCGGCTCTGGCCCCAGCGTCTCCTGCCCAGCTTGGCTCGGGCCCCGCACCGCCGGCCCCCGGCCCCGAGCACCGCCAGCCCCCGACCCCGGCCCAGCCCCAGGCCGAGCCCCGTCCGGCCCCGCACCGCCAGCCCCCGGCCGAGCACCCCCGACCCGGACCAGCACCCCTGGCCGAGCACCCCTGGCCAGCCCCAGCCCGGCCCCCAGCCAAACACAGCCGGCCCAGGGCCCGCACCGCCGGCTCCGGCCCCGGCCGAGCACCCTGGCCCCTGGCTCCGCACTGCCAGCCCCAGCCCGACCCCCGGCCGAACACCGCTGGCCCCGGGCCGAACACCGCCAGCTCCGGGCCCCACACCGCCGGCTCCGGGCCCCGGTCCCCGGCCGAGCGCACCGCCGCCCCCGGCCAAGCACCCCCAGCCTGGCCCCGGCCCAGCACCCCTGGTCGAGCACCCCTGGCCAGCCCCAGCCCGGCCCCTGGCCGAACACAGCCGGTCCCGGGCCCCACACCACCGGCTCCGGCCCTGGCTGAGCACCCCAGCCCCCGGCTCCGCACCGCCGGCCCCAACCCGACCCCCGGCCGAACACCACCGGCTCCGGCCCCAGCCCCCGGCCAAGCGCACCACCGCCCCCGGCCGAGCACCGCCAGGCCCGGGCCCCGCACCGCCGGCTCCGGCCTCAGTGGCTCCGGCCAAGCACTGCCAGCCCCAGCGGTTCCGGCCCCCGGCCGAGCACCGCCGGTCCTCCCTATTTTCCCGGACATGTCCGGCTTTTGGGGATTTCCTCATGGACGGGGATTTGAGACCCAAAAAGCCGGACATGTCCGGGAAAATCCAGATGTATGGTAACCCTAACAGAATACATGGTTTCCCCGGTTCTAATCAGGAGTGCTATCAAGTGATGTTGGACACAAAGAAGTAAGTGGGAGGAAAATGAAGTAGACTGGTAGATATAATGGTTATGGGAAAGCACAGTTAACATGATGAGATGGAAGGGGGTATGAGTAAATAAGTAGCTGTTTTTCTTGGAAAACCAGAAGAGATTCTACTATCTATGCTAAAATGAAAGAGTAATTAAGGCACTTACTCCAAAGGAGAAAAGTATGTTACCCAAAAGAAAAGAGCAGCACACTAGTTTGAGGATACATTATAACAAACCCATTCCTTTAAATTCTAGCTATACTCCCAGTGTTTACTCACCCCTTGCAGAGCTGAGAGCCTTTAAATGTCCTAGTGAAAAAAACAGCAGGATGTTCGATTATAGTTTAGTTGTGATGCCATCTCCCTCCCATTGAGGGTTTTTTGCCTTTTCATCTTTGTGGAGTAAGCCAGCTGTATTTAGTTTTATATCACCTTGCAGAGATTTTAATATCAATAACAAGAAATACTCTATACTTGCGCAGTGCTTTTCATCCCAAGATCTCAAAGTAGCTTACTAAAGTTAGTGTTACTCCTATTTTACACATGAGAAAATAGAGACACATTTAAATAAACTACCTAAGGTCATGTGGTGAATCAATGACAGAGCCTGTAACAAGAGTCAGGTGCCCTGACTCCCAATCACCTACTCGAACCATTGCCTCATATATAATTGACTGCACCAATGATCTGTTACCCACTAGTACTACTACTGAACCCTTCAAAGCACTCCTGAGCATGCTATTTGATCTTTTCAAGATCTAGATCATGTTTCATGTAATGCAATAGTATAATTTTATTCAGGAAAACAAACTGCTTACCAAGATTTGATGAAATTTCCCCTACATATCTAACTGTATTTAACTATTTTTTGAGCTATGGTTTTTGTTCACTGTAATAAATTGACTATTAGTTCTGTTCACAAAACACTGAAGCATATGTTGAAAGACCAAATTTACATATTGTGCAGATGAATGCTTGTCACTTCAAGCACACATAATTACCTCCTTAAAGAGATAATTTGATTCTCTTTAACTTTGTCTATAATAATGAAGACTATATCCTTTAACACTATTTCTCTTTCAATCACTCAGACCATTAAAAAAGGACAACAGTAGCAAAATGAAATGAATCCTCATTAAGTTCTTGTAATTCACCAGTCCGGTTTCCAATAACAAATGGATAGATCCAATTTACTTACAATAAAAATAAATCATACTTTTAACATATAGATAGATCGGTTTTTGTTAAAGTTCTATCAACTTGTTAATTATTGAGGACCCAATTCTGAACTACATATTTATCTTAAGGATATCAAGAGTAGAACTACAGTTCTATACCATAGCACTGTCTACACAGCAATATCATAGCTTGAACAAGTGGACATTTTACACATTTCTAACTGACATTAATAGAAAAATATACCAAGAATGGGTTAGTTGGAGCAGTGATATTTTTATAGAATGTCATATCAAGGTAGCTCTAATTTACACTGGCTAATCATGGACCCCAAGGGCACTACCCTATGCTATCTCTATGCCAGTAAGGGATCCCTCCATGCCAGAGAGATGCTCAGCTGTCCATTTAGGGAAGCTTCAAAGTCCATTTGTGCCACCAGAGCAAGTTCAGCATGAGTTCTTCATGGGCCTGATCCAAAGCCCATTGAAGTCAAGTCAGTATGATTATTAAACCAGGATACTATGGAGATGCAGACTCTTATAAAATCTCTGACTGGCAGTAGTAAGAGAGCCCAATGTTTCACATAACATCACTTATTTTAGCAAGCTATCTACCATTAGTAGTATGTTCAGAAATGCCATCTGTAATTTAAAAATGACTTTTTAAAATACCATGCGCAGTTTATTTATAATTAGATTTTCTCATCTTACAGACTTTCAAATTGCTAGACTCAGCAAAGTGATCACAATTTACCCTGAGCACACCCTCAACAGAGGCCAAATTCTGAGACTATTGGAAGCTGAGCTAATGATGACTGCCTGCAGTTGCTGCAATATTTTGCGACTTTGAAAGGAGTTGCAGGAGTTTCAAGATTTGGCCCTGGGTTTGGATAATACAGCAAATATTGTCCAAAAATGTACTATAATTCAGTGGTCTGAAATTGTGACAATGTCTGGATTAAATAGGAAAAAATTCAAATGAAAACTGTACTTTTAATTTAGAAAATCTTTGCTACTGCTGTTTTGTGTCACGGCATGAAATGTTTTAATCAAGCAGTTTTAAATCAAATATTTTAAAAAGTAGGTTTGCAAATCTTTGCCAGTCCCAAGACCTTTCTGGAATTTCCAACATCAGCTTTGGAACACTAAAAACATGACAGCCAGTAAACCTTTTATGAGTGAGTTTGAGCTCACTGAAGCTAAAGATGAAATGAATCTGTTTTAAATTATGTTCCTTAGTTTTTATTTTTTTAAATTTCTCCTTCCTTTTTGATCTCAGAAGGTTTAAAAATAGTGTTACACTGATGAATTAATTGACATACAGTCGAGATATTTAAAAAATAACTATTTTGTAGAGATGCATATGAAAATAGACAGCATAATAAGATGTTTTCTTCTTGCATCAAAGCTAGCAGTACACAAAATTCAGTTACCATTATATTATACAGACATGTTTGTTGAGTCTGAACTTTTGATGAGCTTAAACTTAACCCAGACTTGATGTCTCTGTCTGACCTTTTAATCAAAGCTCTGACCTGCGAACTACTCATGACACCCCCCTCCCCTTAAGTAGTCATCTCCCCTTTTCTCTTTCTGAATTTACATTTTAACCTGTTTTATCCTGTAGAATCTTGATTGATTATACATGACCATTATGATCTGTTAATCACTTTGTTTACTTCTGTGTATAAATATTGATGCTCACCCCTAATAAACTTGCCACACTTACTCTGAAGCTTTTCAAGCTAAGGATAGTGTGAGCCCGTTGATCAACGAATTGGTGTCTGGTCTCTGACAGATTGTGAGCCCCATACCAACTCCGCACGAACTCGGGTGCTGGAGAGGTGAGTGAGGACTTGCTTTTTACCTAACAATTTGGGGGCTCGTCCGGGATTTCCTTCTGGTGCGGTGCCTCTGTCCAGTGGTCAGACCACTCATATACGAATTGGCAGGCGCCACGGGAGATTTCTCCCAGCCAATTCAATATTGAGGGGTCGTGTACTGGACAGCAGGGTAAACGCCAGTTGGAGGGCTCCTGTCAGACACCATGGGTCAAGGGACTAGCGTGCCTCTTGAGAGTCCGTTGGGGATTGTAAATAAGTTATGGAACGAAGGGAAACTCCCAGTACAGACAGGAATGTCTAGGAGGAAGTTGTACACACTGTGTGTAAGGAATTGGACTGGGTATACCGCGGTATTGGCCGACCCGGAGATGAGGTGGCCTTCGTATGGCTCTTTCGAACAGGCTGCCTTAAGAGGAGTAAGGAGCCAGATCGAAAAAGACCATCCGGGACAGTTATGTTACTGGTTTTGTTGGGACACAGCAGCAGAGCTGTGGAAATCTTTAAAAATTATGGCAGTCAGGTATTCTCCCGAGAGTGAACCCCCCTCCATGTTATTTCGATGAAGGGTGTAAACCACGGCGTGTTTTGACTCATCAGTTGGTCCCCACTGCACCTGCCCCTATTCCTCCGCAGGGGGACTCTCTCCAGGGCGCAGAGGGGAATCTGCAGGACTCCAGATCGGAATCTCTGCAGAGGGATAAGGGGGAAATGGAAGGGCACACCTCGGGAGGAGTAATTACTAGGCAAAAGATCAAGCAGATGCAGCAGGTTGCATACCCCTCCCCTGGGGACGCCCAGAGGGTCCGGTCGCATCCGCAGATACTTACATCAGGGACGAATACATCCCTGCACCACCAGCTCAGCCCGTTCCCCAGGCCTGGATCAACTACGGGCAACAGCAGCAGCTGCAGCAAACTCAGCCTCCTCAATGACGGTACCCAGGGGGCGAAGGCAAACAATGTGATGGTCTTATTTCCTTAATGTCTTTAGCCGGCTCCTTCCTCACTTTCTCCCCTCCCAGCAAAGAGCCTCGTCTAACCCTTTCAGTCCAGGGACTGCCTGTCTCCTTCCTCAATGATACTGGAGCTACTTTCTCTCTTTTAAATCATGCCCCCTCTCCCTGGCTATCCTCTGAGGTTAAAACTGCAACTGGGGTGGAGGGCAACCCACAGTCTCTGGAACTCACTTTGCCTCTAAATGTTATTTATGCTGATAAATGTTTTTCTCACCATTTTCTTTTTTCCCCAGCTTGTCTGATCCCTTTGATGGGCCGGGATTTACTCTGTAAGCTTGAGACTACTTTAACCTGCACTCCTGAAGGGGTAGGATTATTGATGACAGTGTTAGGAGATTCGGCCCCAACTCAGGGTAATTGGGAACCCCCCCCTCTCTCCCCTGACCTCACTGACTTGCCTTTAACCCTCTGGGGAATTTCTGACACTGATGTTGGCCTGCTCCTTTCGGCAGAGCCAGTAAGGATTCAAGTGAAGCCCTCCTTAACCCCCCCGTCAGTCCCTCAATACCCCCTGTCGCTGGAAGCCTGGGAGGGCATCCGCCCCATTATCGAGGGATTCATTGCACAAAAGCTAGTCCGCCCTCAGCGCACTCCCTGTAACACCCCTATACTGCCTGTCAAAAAGCCTCCTAAAAAGGACGGAGACCCTATTTGTTGGCGCTTTGTACAGGATCTACGGGTTGTTAATCAGTAGGTGGTCCCTCTTCATGCAGTAGTTCCTGATCCAGCTACTATCATCAGCCAAATCCCCTGGGATGCTAAGTGGTTCACTGTTATTGACTTAAAATCAGCCTTTTTCAGCATTCCTGTGCACCCAGACCCTCAGTATCTCTTTGGTTTCACCTGGGAGGGACAAAGTTATGTCTGGCAACGACTTCCTCAAGGCTACAGAGACAGCCCCATGATTTTCAGCCAATGCCTCCGCCACTACTTGGAAGGCTTCACCAGTCCGCAGGGATCCACGTTAGTCCTATACATAGATGACATCCTATTAGGTAACCGCGAAGAAGCTGCCCTCCACATCAATGGTAAGGCACTTTTATTATACCTACACACCAGAGGCCACAAGATAGACCCTAACAAGATTCAGTGGGTCTCACAGAAGGTCCGATATCTGGGCTTCCTGTTAACCCCAGAGGGGAGACAAATGGACCCAGTCCGCATAAAGACTATCCAAAACTGCCCTCTGCCAAACACCAAGAAACAACTTCAAGGTTTCTTAGAATTAATTGGCTTCTGTCACCCCTGGTTGCCGTCCTGCGGGGAGTTAAGCAAACCGCTCCACCGACTCACTGCTAACCTTGCTCCTGACCCTTTGCAGTGGTCCCCGGACACAATCCAAGCCTTTCAGTTACTCAAGGACAGTGTGGCCTCCTCCATGTCTCTCTGCCCCCCCCCAATTACAGCAACCCTTTCACCTTTTTGTCCACGGGAGGGGCGGAATAGCTAGTGGCGTCCTTACCCAGCTGAGCGGGCCCCACCATTTCCCGCTTGCTTTTTACTCTCAGCAGATCGACCCTGTCGCTCAGGGAACCCCATCCTGCACCCGGACTCTGGCAGCAGCTGCCCTGCTGATCACAAAGGCAAAGAGCCTGACCCTGGGTCATTTTACCACGGTTTGGACCTCTCATGCCTTGTCAGCCCTTCTGCGTAGGGGCACAACCCAAGTCTTTTCGGCCCATCGTCAGCAACAGCTAGAGGCCGAACTCTTAAAAGACACTAACCTAATTTTTGAAAGGTGTGGGCCCCTTAATCCAGCTACCTTGCTTCCTGACCTGCCAGTCCTCCAGGATCAGCACGACTGTTTGGAAGTAGTTTATAGCATCTTACAAATAAGGGACCTGGCTTATGCCGGATGGCTGAGCCTGCCTCCCTCGCTCCACATACCCCGTGGCAGTTCACTGGCACCATGATAAGGGGGGTCACTACGGCACGCACGCCCTTGTGGACACCATCGCTCGCTTTTGGTATGCTCCAGGCATTCAACCCTACTGCCTGTCAATAGTGAAAGCATGCAGCACATGTCAGCGTAATGGACCTGCTCCGCCTCTTAACAAAATTAAGGGTGGAAGACCTCCGCCTGCTGCTCCATTTCAACATCTTCAAATTGACTTTGCAGATATGCCAAAGGCTTTTGGGAAAAAGCACCTCCTTGTTTTGGTTTGCCCTCTGACTTCCTGGGTCGAAGCTTTTCCTACTGCTAATTGTACTGCTGCCACAGTGGCGAAGATTCTCCTTAGAGACATTGTACCCCGTTTTGGCATCCCTCTCGTGCTTGTCTCAGATCGCGGACCTCACTTTACTGGTCATGTCCTTGGCCGTTTAGAACAAGGACTGGGAATTTCACACTCCTTTCATACACCCTACCACCCCCAGTCTGGCGGGAAAGTTGAGCGTATGAATAGGGAGCTTAAGTTTACATTGGCTAAATACTGTCAGGAAACAGGGTTAAAGTGGCCTCAGGTACTTCCCTTGGTCCTGTTTCACCTTCGTACTCGCCCAACCCGTGTATTGGGATTATCCCCCTTTGAACTGCTCTATGGACACCCCTCTTTCAAAGGCGGGGCGCTACCACGTGCTGATGTTTCACTATTGGGAGGGGATCATATGACCGCGTGCCAGTTTCTCTCCCTACAGGCTCGCCTCCGTACCCTTTGGAAAGCCTCGCAGTTTTCCCAGACCGTGCCGCTGGAAGAACAGATCCACCCGTTCCAACCAGGGGACTTCGTCTGGGCCAAAAAGTTCGTTCGTGGCGACACCCTCCAGCCGAGGTTTACTGGACCCCACCAGGTTCTTTTAACAACCCAGACTGCAGTGTTCCTGGAAGGACGCAAATCCTGGATCCACCACTCCCACGTCAAGCCAGCTGTAGTGGACCACAGTGACGGACCAGCAGCTCTTGCCACCACTGAGGACACTGCCTCCGACCAGTGGACCAGCTTACCTCTTTCAGACATCAGACTTAAATTGACTCGGCAAAAATGAGAGGACCTTTTATTCTGACAACTGTATGTTTTTTATTATGCCTTTTTAGTTTATTTTCTACTTATGAAGATAATGCTTTTATTAGATATTCCCATGAGGTTAAAACTCATATTTTAGGAAATAGAAGTAATTGCTGGGTATGTACTCAATTTCCAGTAAATGCAGAACAGGGACTACTAGAATCTTTAACCAATGAAACTGCGACCCTATTTGAGAATCAGGCCGGGGAAATGTCCCAGCTGCGCCAGTTAGCTTTGCAAAACCACATGGCTTTAGACATAATGTTAGCAGCCCAGGGAGGAACTTGTGCCCTCATAAATGAAGAATGCTGTGTTTTTGTAAATGACACCTACTCTGACACTTTTCAATGTACCAAACATCTAAGGGAAATGGCTAAGAACTACTCCTCTGGCCAGCCACCTTATAATTGGCGGGGAGCCTTATGAAATTGGCTGCCTGGATTTGGGTGGGTTAAAAAAACTCTTGGTGGGTATTGTTGGGGCCATAGTAATCCTTATAATACTGTGTTACTGTATTCAGTGTGTCCCCTCCCTCATAGACTCATGTGGGTCAGTTTATTCTTTTCCTACTTCAGCCAAGGGCCTTACTCTCTTCGAGTTGGCCCAGGCTGAAATTGCCAAGCGGCCCTTGGCTCCTTAAAATGGGGTGTAGCTTTTGGTAAATAGTTATCCCAAAGCTACAAATGGAGGAATGTTGAGTCTGAACTTTTGATGAGCTTAAACTTAACCCAGACTTGATGTCTCTGTCTGACCTTTTAATCAAAGCTCTGACCTGCGAACTACTCATGACACCCCCCTCCCCTTAAGTAGTCATCTCTCCTTTTCTCTTTCTGAATTTACATTTTAACCTGTTTTATCCTGTAGAATCTTGATTGATTATACATGACCATTATGATCTGTTAATCACTTTGTTTACTTCTGTGTATAAATATTGATGCTCACCCCTAATAAACTTGCCACACTTACTCTGAAGCTTTTCAAGCTAAGGATAGTGTGAGCCCGTTGATCAACGAATTGGTGTCTGGTCTCTGACAGATTGTGAGCCCCATACCAACTCCGCATGAACTCGGGTGCTGGAGAGGTGAGTGAGGACTTGCTTTTTACCTAACATGTTGATGTAGATGAAATGTTTTCTCAAAGTTAAAAATAATGGAACAAGGAGGCCATGTGTATGGTAATATATAAAAAATAGGATTCGACAAAAATAGAGTAGTTTTATTGAAAAGACATTGGGCCAGATTTTGAGGCCCATACTCACCTTGAGTAGCACCTTACTCCACAAAGAGAAAAGCAGAGATGCAGGAAGGGAGAGGTCTGCCCCCACTTGATGGCTCCCACTCGTCTTTCTCCCTCAGTGCCCCATCTCTTTTTTTGATCTGTTGAAAAGTAACATTAAAATTATCACACAGAAAAAGAGATGAGTCAGAGGAGGGCAGGGAAATTGAGAAGGAGATGAATAGAAATAACAACCTGATAGGGATTAATGGATGGAGAATAAAGACTGTTTCCCCCTCAACTCCTTCATTCTTGGGCTCTAACATCACCAACAGGAAAATCTATGATTTCCCATGTGAAAGACCATGATGTGGAAAACTTTAAATATCAGGCAAATTAACATTTTTTCATGCCCATAGCACATTTATCAATGACAGCATTCTGTGAAGGGGATCCAGTCTGTAGCATTCAATTTGTACTTTTAAAAATTCTGAAAATGACCCTGTCTAAGCAACTATCCTAAATTTGACTCAACAGGGTATTATAACTTTTTTTGTAACCTTAACCATAGTGAGTTTCATGACCACTCTAATACAATACATATATGTGTACCAATGGTACCATGACTTTTGACTCCCTAAGTAAAGGCAGTGTGACAGGGTGTATCAGCCCTGGACTAATACAGCAGGGGTTAACCCTTCTCTCTTAGCCAAGGGGGCCACTCCCCACCCCCAGCTCTGTTGGGCATGCTCCAACTGGAGCCAGGATAGAAAAGGAAGCAGAACAGCTCAGTTGGGGCTGACTGCTGGAGAGGAAGGAGGTGTGTTGATAGTGCCTGAGAGAAGACTGCCTGCACTCCAAAATGTAGAGGCCAGACGGAGATGGACTCTCACACACACAGAGATGTTGCGGAATGTGGAGAGATCAGAGAGCCTCAAAGATGGAGGACTCCAGAGACTTGGATAAGAAGTGACCCAGGGAGGTTTTGCGGGGAAACGGTGACAGAACCAGACCAAGGCTCTGTGTGTTTCAGTCAAACCCCTGCTGAGCTGGTGGTGGGTAAATCTACCACTGACAGGGCCCTTGGTTCAGAGTAGGTGGAGAGGGCGGGCCTGGGTCCCCTTATCCTGGCTACCATCCACCCCGGGGTGGTGTCCCAGTTCACCTGTAGTATTGACTCTGGCCATTGGGCTGCACTGCCCTGACGGCAGGGGTTATAGTATTGACTCTGGCCATCAGGCATTAAGGAGCGAGGCCCTTGAGACATGGGGTACCCCTTTAAACTTGACTGTGGGGATGTGACACACCTTTTCTCTACCCCCAAAGGGTGACTGGGTGTATCAGCCCTGTGGCAGACAGTTACACCATTCTTGGTCTAAGGGTAAAGTAACAGTGCACAACAAAAGAGCAGCTTTGCAGCTATTTTGAATGTCCAGCATAAGGAGACCGCAGCCTTAAACCCTGATTTCACCCCACCATGACTGTCTTCCTGATATAGAGACTATGCTAGCCAAAGACTACATGGAGGGTGGTTAAATAGCAAACAGATCCTGTGCAATGCAAAATAATCCAAGCCACCTCCTATACTTTCTTGGGTGAAAAAATGTCAATGTGGTCTTCACCCAGTTTTTAAAATCTGCAGCTGTCTGAAAAAATCCCTAACAACTTCTACAATGCAGCTGATGTGTTGTCAATATAGAAATCTATATCACATAGAAAAATTGTTGGCAAATTGGATTCTATATAAAAACAAATAACAAGGGACACTGCACTGATTGTATCATTCATTTCCATATTTAATTCAATATAATCATCACTTTTTGAATTTATCTGAATCTGTTGCAAAATTTCCATTCAGCCACACCAGAGTGCTGCAGAAACCAGAGTGGCTTACTGCAGAATTTAGATACAGATTGCAGCAGGGTACACTTGACCTTGACAATATCTACTCTGCCAGTAGGAAGCCTGTCTTATGCACCAGCAAGTAGGCTGTCACAAGGAAGAGCCCTGTGTAGCCCCTTGTGGGGTCAAGCTTTATGCGATGATTATATCAGAAGGCTTTCAGGAAGGATGTTCAGAGATGTACCTAATGTCTATGCACCATAGAGAGGAAAAAGAATCTGAAGATGTGTAATACAGTTCTGGTAGTGTTATACCTTAATCCTAAATGCTTTTGCAGCTCTAAATGTATTAAGGAATACCTTTTGAAAATGGCTTGGCAATGAGGAATTTCAATTGACACTAATAGGGATAAACATGTTTTGAACTGTTAATACTAGATTGTACTTTTCAGCTGAGTTGACATCATACTGCTGACAAAACTGGTCATGTGATGATAGATTGTGATTACTTTCTTACACAGGACTAAGGTTTGAATTTATTATTTCCAAATGTTGAGGTCTTCATATGCATTAATCCCTTTAGTGCCATTTGGCACAGGATATAAATCCATAAAAAAGCATTAATATTTTTTTCTTTAAACTGGATGCTGAAGAGGCAACATAATCAGTATCAATTTACATATACATAGTCATTGTGGCATTCTGTACCTCAGAGCAGCACCCTAGAACCTCCATATTCACCGTGGTGATATAATCATGATATGTTTTGTACAAAGTATGCCTTGTGATATCATTCTAAGTCTTGATCTGCTGAACATTAATATCCTGTTGTATTGAATGTGCTATCATGGTATGTGAAGTTTGCTATATGCATGTTACTGAAATATATTGTGAGGTTGGGAACACCCACAACTAGCCTTTCAAGTGCAACAACAGATGAGCCAGACATACTGATGGCCCATTAAAGGGAAACCACACTCCCAAGAACTATCCCAGGAACTGTATACAATGGAGACTTCTCAGACAATGGAGACTACTTGACCAATGTCATAGCAAGCTGGAAGAAACTCTAAAAGAAAGGAAATGACATCATCACTTGGCCTCACTCCCCCCACAACTCAACACTGGAAACACATCTGGAAGGCAGACTGAAAGGGGGAAGGTGGTCCCAGGCTGGAGAAGAATTCTATCCTGTGTATTGATGATCTTTAACTTGCTTGTACTATCTAATAGGGTGAGGCACTGCTTGATTCAAATCCTGTTTAATTTATAGAACTTAGATTGTGAGCTTATTTTCATTTTCTTTGGTAATCATCTCTATGCTTTAAGCCTACCACTTATAATCACTTAATCTATCTTTCTGTAGTTAATAAACCTGTTTTATGTTTTACCTAAAACAGTATATTTTGTTTAAAGTGCTTGGGCAAACTGAGCTCAGGAACAAAACCTGGTGCATATCCTCTCCACATTGAGGGTGGAACGGACTAAATTATTAACGTTCTTCAGACTAGGGCAGGATGGTACAGCTCGGGGAAGCAAAGTTGGGGAGCTGGGGGAATTGGCTGGAGCTTCTCTATTGTTAGTTCATGATTGGCTGGGAGAAGCATGCATGTAATGCAGCTGGGTGTGTCCCTGCCTGTGGATGTCTGTGTTAATGCAGTACCTGCCAGAGGTTTGCTGCTTTTCACAGCATCGTAGGGTTAGAGGGAGCCCAGTTGGTGGGACAGAGGACTCAACAGTACCCCAGTTCCAGATTACACCCTGGGGACTCCATCAGTCATACTTCTGGAATATTTATTAAACAAAATTCTTTAATATTTGACCCTCTACCTTCCAATGGACAAAGTAGCAAAATGCTTTAAAAAGCAGAGCAGAAAATTTTAGGATATAAAGCCTGTGCCTCAGTCAAATGCAAACAACTTTTTTTGACTTGCTTTTTTTAATTTACAAATTTAGGTCTCATCCTTCAACTACTTCCATGTGGTCAGACCCTTGCACCCATGTGGAGCCCATTTTAACTCAGTGGATAGGGACAGTGATCTGACTGAACTGAGCTGTTTGCAGGATTGAGACCTTAATTAGATCAGCTCTTTTAGTTTCCATGTATCAGAGAAGGAGGTCAATGATGGCCAAGGAGTCTCAATTATCCAGGCAAAAACTGTTCATAGATTCTAGGACTGGAAGGGACCTCGAGAGGTCATCGAGTCCAGTCCCCTGCCCGCATGGCAGGACCAAATACTGTCTAGATCATCCCTGATAGACATTTATCTAACCTACTCTTAAATATCTCCAGAGATGGAGATTCCACAACCTCCCTAGGCAATTTATTCCAGTGTTTAACCACCCTGACAGTTAGGAACTTTTTCCTTATGTCCAACCTAGACCTCCCTTGCTGCAGTTTAAGCCCATTGCTTCTTGTTCTATCCTTAGAGGCTAAGGTGAACAAGTTTTCTCCCTCCTCCTTATGACACCCTTTTAGATACCTGAAAACTGCTATCATGTCCCCTCTCAGTCTTCTCTTTTCCAGACTAAACAAACCCAATTCTTTCAGCCTTCTTTTATAGGTCATGTTCTCAAGACCTTTAATCATTCTTGTTGCTCTTCTCTGGACCCTTTCCAATTTCTCCACATCTTTCTTGAAATGCGGTGCCCAGAACTGGACACAATACTCCAGCTGAGGCCTAACCAGAGCAGAGTAGAGCGGAAGAATGACTTCTCGTGTCTTGCTTACAACACACCTGTTAATACATCCCAGAATCATATTTGCTTTTTTTGCAACAGCATCACACTGTTGACTCATATTTAGCTTGTGGTCCACTATAACCCCTAGATCCCTTTTTGCCGTACTCCTTCCTAGACAGTCTTTTCCCATTCTGTATGTGTGAAACTGATTTTTTCTTCCTAAGTGGAGCACTTTGCATTTGTCTTTGTTAAACTTCATCCTGTTTAACTCGGACCATTTCTCCGATTTGTCCAGATCATTTTGAATTATGACCCTGTCCTCCAAAGTAGTAGCAATCCCTCCCAGTTTGGTATCATCCGCAAACTTAATATGCATACTTTCTAGGCCAATATCTAAGTCATTAATTAAGATATTGAACAGAGCCGGGCCCAAAACAGACCCCAGCGGAACCCCACTTGTTATGCCTTTCCAGCAGGATTGGGAATCATTAATAACTACTCTCTGAGTACGGTTATCCAGCCAGTTGTGCACCCACCTTATAGTAGCCCCATCTAAATTGTATTTGCCTTGTTTATCGATAAGAATATCATGCGAGACCATATCAAATGCCTTACTAAAGTCTAGGTATACCACATTCACAGCTTCTCCCTTATCCACAAGACTCGTTATCCTATCAAAGAAAGCTATCAGATTGGTTTGATATGATTTGTTTTTTACAAATCCATGCTGGCTGTTCCCTATCACCTTACCACCTTCCAAGTGTTTGCAGATGATTTCCTTAATTACTTGCTCCATTATCTTCCCTGGCACAGAAGTTAAACTAACTGGTCTGTAGTTTCCTGGGTTGTTTTTATTTCCCTTTTTATAGATGGGCACTATATTTGCCCTTTTCCAGTCTTCTGGAATCTCTCCCATCTCCCATGATTTTGCAAAGATAATAGCTAGAGGCTCAGATACCTCCTCTATTAGCTCCTTGAGTATTCTAGGATGCATTTCATCAGGCCCTGGTGACTTGCAGACATCTAACTTTTCTAAGTGATTTTTAACTTGTTCTTTTTTTTATTTTATCTGCTAAACCTACCCCCTTCCCATTAGCATTCACTATGTTAGGCATTCCTTCAGACTTCTCGGTGAAGACCGAAACAAAGAAGTCATTAAGCATCTCTGCCATTTCCAAGTTTCCTCTTACTGTTTCTCCCTCTTCAGTAAGCAGAGGGCCTACCCTGTCTTTGGTCTTCCTCTTGCTTCTAATGTATTGATAAAAAGTCTTCTTGTTTCCCTTTATTCCTGTAGCTAGTTTGAGCTCATTTTGTGCCTTTGCCTTTCTATTCTTGCCCCTGCATTCCTGTGTTGTTTGCCTATATTCATCCTTTGTAATCTGTCCTAGTTTCCATTTTTTATATGACTCCTTTTTATTTTTTAGATCATGCAAGATCTCGTGGTTAAGCCAAGGTGGTCTTTTGCCACATGATCTTGCATGATCTGTTTTATTGATACTTGTGTAAATGTCATTAATTTTAACTAGAGTTTAACCTAATTTATCTCTGTGCTAACATTTTGAGTAATGAGATGGCTTGCTCTATGTACCAATGCAATGGAGCTCTTTTACTCCTCTGGGTTGCCTAATTGCAACATAGGTCACAGTAAAAGAGGGATAATATGTTGGTGGGGATTATGCAGACAAAAGTGGGAAATTGGCTATTCCGGGCATGGTGAGGAAAGTCATCTGATATTTGCATTGACAAGTAAAAAAACCCAACTTCCTCCTTGGAGCAAAGTGGGAAGACAGGTAGAGAACTGTGACTGAGTCACAATTCTCTTCCTGATCTGCCCCTGGGGTAGCAAAATCATGTGTTCCTCCTTACTATGGACTGAGAGTAAACTCTTAATCTAGTTGTTCATGATTAACAGGGTCAATTGAAATTTTACAAAACTTCAAAGAAAATCATGCTGAAAATATTAACTAATTTAGGAAATTAATGGTAGATGTTGTTTAAATGATAATCCTTTATATGGTGTGATGAATTTACGCAGGCACAAGTTGACTGTTAAACCAACTGTTTGTAGGGAGGCTATATTTATAATTGGTTATCTGACCATCCATGATAGAGTTAATTAGCACCTGAATAGGTGCTAGGATAATCTTTTCTACTGAAGGAGTCACTTTAATTCTTTATTTTAATTTTCACTTTATGAAAAATCTGAAAGATGATTTACATAGCTTGCTCTAGGCTTGCATCACAAAATATATTGCACGTACCATCAACTACTAAAATATTCAACTGAATGTAGGGTAAGCAGTAAATGGATGCCTTTACACATATCAAATCAGACAAGAAATAAAATCATGCAAATTGTTGTCTCTAAATGGACTTCCCAAATGGATATGATAGTCACACAGGAAAAATAATATTTAGGCCTTATAAAGTGCTTTACATCTGCAAATTATTATACAAACACTAACTAATTAGTTCTCATACTTTAAAGGAAAGTATCATTGTCCCCATTTTACAGATAGGAAAATTAAAACTATGAGGTTAAACTGACCAAGACAACACACCAAGAATGTGACCAAGCTGAAATTAGAATTCAGGACATTATAGTTATTAGTTTTATTCTTTATCCACTGGACCATATTGCTTCACGTATAAATCCAATAGAAGACAGGGACATTTTGACAGGTTTTAATTAATGGTTTTGTAAAAGGTTTGCATATAATACAAAACTCACAGGAAAGCCAGGTGAGTTAAAGTTCTAGGACCTGTTATGGTTCAAGACCTCAGCCCAGATTCAGAACAGAGTCTCAAAGTTGAGCTGATAGTGTTCACACAGTTCTCTCTTTCTCTCTGTGGGCTCCCCCAAACGATTCTCCTTCACTCATCTGCTCTGCTCTAGGACACCATTGCCACCTTGCCTTAGGTATCTTCAGTGGGTCTGAGGGGGCTGCCACACCATCTTGTTGAGTATGGTGACCTCCTGCAATCTCCCTAGAGTTTTTATAGGGATGATTGTCATTATAGGGACAATTGTTATGTTGCTATGCCCAAGACCAGTTAGGGTCTTTGGAGGGACGCTTTAAGGGAATAAAGGCAGAATCTTCATGGCACCAGATATTCCACAATTCTCCCTTGGTAGGTAGGATATCCATGGAGTTCCTTAACAATGATACACTAGGGAAGTGATGACTCATGGTCCCAAGGTTGCTGTTGCTAGGATCCCTCCTGGTTCCCCAACTACAGTGTTAGGGATTAAAGGGCACCAGTGCCACTGATTCACTAGAGATAGGGGCCTCTCTCCCACGATCTCATTATGCTCCATGTAGACTAGGCTATCAGCCTATATCAAACAGACCCCTTCTCCTTCCCAAACATCCTGCTGGGACAAAGCAGCCACCAAATGCTCCTTAAAGACCCCAAAAGAAAGGAAAGGGAACTATCCACGCACAAGAGAACAGTAGGCTTCCCCAATGAAAGCATCAAAAAGTATGATGGCCATTTCTGGGGCATGGGTGGATAGGAATTTTCTTGGGTGTTTGGGTTCATTTAGATTCTAGGTCTTCAAGTGAACCTGCAGCTTCATACAAAGCACGGTCTACAAGATTTACAAAGGAAATGAAATTTGTATCTTCATATTGACAATCAAATAGGGCACAAAAGTGCAACAACAAACCTAACCATTCTACATACACATAAATAAACTGAGTTAAAACCAGGCATGCCATAGATCAGGAAATAATACTTTTAAAAGAAAACTGTGAAAAAAATCCTTTCATGTGAACATCCCAATACCTCATCCAAGTGCAACTGCACCTCCACTGAGCTGCTATAACTCTACTCAGTTTCTCAGCTGTGAGTTGGAGCTCTGGTTAAAAAAAAATCCATCCAAGAACTGGTGTGTATCCTGCTGATAAATAAGTCGACGTGCACATAGTACTGCATAACATTTTACAAAGTCATAAAAATCTATAGTAGGAAAATAGCATTGCAGAAAGTTTAGATGCACACCATCCAGTGTTAACTTAGCTTCTTTAATGATAATATTTGCATCTGAGCCAAATAGCAGAAAGACATCAAAGCTGAATCAGCAGACCATATAGACATCCAAGTCCATTCCCTCTTTGGCTTTCATAAGATACAGTTCTACATAAGCCAACAGAGGCACATTCTTTCCAGTCTGAAATATGTCTGTTCTATTGAATGTTATGCACTTTAAATAATTCCACTTTTATTTGGAAAAAAAAAACAAACAACAGCAAGAAGTCTTTAATTTATTGCCCTAAACATGTCATTTTAATAAAGCATAGCTGATTTTCATAGTTCACAAAATAGGCTAAATTTCAGCCAAAGTCTTCCTCAGTACCAACTCGGGACTGTAATCAGGAAAAAAAAATATTTTCTCCATGGAAACACCCAGTTTTGACTTCAGTTATACCCATGTGACCCTCATTGAACTCAATGGGAGCTGTGCATAACTGAGCGAAGTATTGAGCTCTTAGTAACAAAGATGACTTCACAATCTTCAGCATTTTATTGCTAACACTAAGTCAGTGATGTGTAATATGAAATGTAAGCAAGCTTCTAGGACTGATTGTAATAGGCACCTTCCTAACCAAAAGCAGAGACATTAGGAACAGAGGATAAATTAATGAATAAGCTAATGCTGTTAGCCATTTATGGAGTTAAAATTTCACCTGATTTAGTACCTGATCCAATGCCCATTATAGTCAATGGACTTTGTATCTAGTTGTTAATCTTCTCAGAACTATCCACTAATTATAAATTAATGCTATTTTTTCTCCAAAGCTTCTGCTCTATAGGCAAAAAGTTTATGATATCAAATAAAAGACCATAGGCATACTTTTTTGTATTTCTACATATATTCTTCAAGAGATTGTGTTAACTTTCTGCCCTACTGCAGAGAGGAAGATAGTTGGACTTGAGCCTTTTGAGGACTGAACAAGGATATTTGTTTATGGCATCTTAAAGATTCTACGATTTTTTTTTGCTTTTGATTATAGTAATGTATTTTCATTGCCTTCAGTGGATTTGTATAGGTGTAATAGAGATCAGGATAGGTTCCACTAAATCTTGGTTGCAAGTCTATCTCTGTTGCACTAGGCAAACAAGGTCAGATACACAAAGGTACTAAGGCACCTAAGTCCCAGTATGCCAAAGCAATCCACAAAACTTCCACATGGGTGCTGCCTAACCCTGCAGTTGCCTAAACTCACTCAGCATGTAAATTTGTGCTATGGAAGTTTGCTAGGGGCCTAAGGGCATGGCTACACTTGCAGATATAGAGTGCTGTGAGTTAAACCAGCCGTCGGAAACTGCAGTAGGGAAAGTGCTGCAGTGTGTCCACACTGTCAGATTCAAGCACACTGGCATGGCCACATTAGCAGCTCTTGCAACGGCCACAAAGAGCAGTGCATTGTGGTAGCTATCCCAGCATGCAAGTGGCTTCAAAGTGCTTTTCAAATGGGGGGGGATGGAGTGTGACAGGGAGTGTATTGTGTGTACGTGGGGGGAGAGAGAGTGGGTTTTTGGGGGGCTGAGAGCATGTCAGAATACTGTCTTGTAAGTTCAGACAGCAGCAGACCCCCCCCCACACCCCGCCTCTCTCTCACACACACAACATTCCACAGTAATGGTTTACTTTGTTCCGGAGCAGATAATCATGCCAGCTGTCAGAAACGGAGCTTTGAAAGGGGATATCCACATTCTTTCAGCAACTGAAAAACAATTACAAGAGTGGTCACTTGACTTAAAGGGATTATGGGACATTTCCGGAGGCCGATCAGAGCACAATAATGCAACACCTCGTTCACACTGATGCCTCAGTGTTTCAGCCGAGGTGCACCAAGCATTACGCTTCTCGTGGAGGTGGATTACCAGGAGCGCTCCAGCTGCCGAGTCCAGGCGCTCTAAGTGCCTTGCCAGTGTGGACACGTTGTGAGTTAGGGTGCCTGGGGCTGCTTTAATGCTCTCTAACTTGCAAGTGTAGCCATGCCCTAAGTTTCTGCCTCTGAGCATTCACACTGTTGCCTCACTCTATGTGTACAGATGTCTATCTCCTGCCTAAGCCCCAATGCAATCCACAAAACCAGGGGAAGACAGATACAAAAGCATCTGTCTCATCTGTGAGGCCCGATCCAATGGGTGTTCTCTGAGGCCATCTACTGGATTGGATTCCATTCAAAACCTGTCTGGAAGAGGAGGTTCCCACCTTATAACTTAGCCGAGTAGTTAGAGCACTTACCTGGGATGTGGATACACATATTCTGATGTGGGGCTCCCTCAGTCTCTCCTGTTGAATTTGTTCCATTGTGTATAAATAGTTAATATGGGCCAGAGAGAGAGCAAGGATGAAAATGATTCTACATCCTGGTGGTGAATGCATCCATGTGGGAAAGCCAGGGTCCAATTCCCCTACTCCAATGATTCTTTAATTAGTTATCCAAAGTGGAACAGCTTCAACAGGAAACAGTGAGGAGGCCCATACATCAGAATACCCCATAGACTAATGGCTAGGGTACCCTACTGAGAGGTTCGGGAGACCCCTGTTCAAATTCTTTCTTCCTCTCAAGCAGATGGGGGACTTAGAAATGTCCCAAGTGAGTCCTCTAACCACAGGGCTAACGATTATAGGGTGAGCTTCTTCTCCTCCTCCAGCTATTTGGTGTGGAGTAAGGCAGATGCCTAACTCATTCTTGTAAGAAATGCCTTGGGTGACTTCAGGAGAAGGGTTCCTGGCTATGGATTAGACGTAGAGATAAATGCTTCCCTGCAGCCCAGACTTAGACTCCTACTCTGTGAGAGGGGTGAGTCTTAGGTCAGACCCTTCTAATCAGAATCTTCCATTTGTAGGAGTAGGATTTTATATTTATATTAGAGGTTATAATGATAATCACTGAATCTCAGGGTTGGAAGGGACCTCAGGAGATTATCTAGTCCAACCCCCTGCTCAAAGCAGGACAAATCCCCAGACAGATTTTTTTTTTTACCCCAGTTCCCTAAATGGCCCCCTCAAGAACTGAACTCACAACCCTGGATTTAGCAGGCCAATGCTCAAACCACTGAGCTTGACGGTTATAATAATGTAGTATGTATAAAATGTATTAATGTATGATTTGGTTTCATCCTGCCAGCCACCCTTTTTGATTTCAAGACAGGAATAGACCAAAATAGTCCTTATGGCTGATTATGGTCACCTTTTGTTTTAGGATAAAATTTCATTACAGTATTTGCTATAAGGTCTTGCTTCTTGTATGCATTGCAAACTAAATTGTGTAAGGTTCTTTTGTAATCCCTTTAATAACCATATAATCCTTTCCAAAATGTTATCCTGTCTGAAAGTCTCTGTAAAATTGTTTGGTGTGAGTAAAGGATGTGTACATGGTTAAGGATGAGTGTGAAAGCCATCACAAATGTCCAGATGGTCAAGAAAAAGTGAGAGACTTAGAAATACCAGAAAACATCCATTGTATCCGATTCTAAATATGTTAGTAGCATTGACGACCTCAGAGGTGAGGCAAACACCCCCCGAAGGTGAGACAACAAATAGGAGATAACGATGGGAAGCCCAACAATAACATCAAATGATAACACCAGAAAACCCCAATATTAACACCACTTAA
Organism: Trachemys scripta elegans; assembly: GCF_013100865.1. NCBI lineage: Eukaryota > Metazoa > Chordata > Testudines > Emydidae > Trachemys > Trachemys scripta. The sequence goes on along the minus strand of NC_048299.1, from coordinate 127,811,488 downwards.
GGACTAATGATTACAGGATGATATTGCAAAATGCATGGACTCAAATGGGAATTTACAACTATAAAGCTGAGGTATTTTGAGTTCTGCAAAGCTTCGGAGCATTGGATCGCGACCGACAGAGCCCAGCTCCTCACTCGTGCTCAATCTAACAGGCCATTGGATTGACTCGAGCTACGACAGACTGGTAACTATAAAGACCATCTGCAGGACTTGTGTGTGTGTTGTGTAACTGAATGCATATGTTAACTGTCGTATTTTCAATAAACGCGACGTATTGCCTTTTTCCCTGAAAAAGATCCCATGTGCTCTGTATGGGCAAAACACATTGGCTAGTTAAGGCATCTCCCCACCCAGCATGATAGCTTTTGTGGATTGCATTCCAGGCACTTGTCTCTGCCCATCCATTTTATAGGGAGTCTAGGTATATAACCCAGGCTTTGTGGATCAAAATTTTGTTCCTGTGATTTTCCTAGGCATCTAAAAGTTAAACTTTGAAATGCTCAGCATTACCTAAGAGCTTCTGTGGATCTGGGCCTTAGGCACCACTTTCTTAAGATGCACAAAAAGTTCTCTGGAAAGATCAGTTTTCCATTTGAGTATTATAAGCCTTCATACTAGGGGAAAATAAGTGAAGTCTATTAGTTTATGGAATAGTCTCCCAAGTGGCATAATGCCTGAGTAATACAAAAGTAAGTTTCATAAACCTCTCAAGAATATTAGACATAATACTTCTTTAGCAGAACAATGGAGAAAAAAATCTTACATTTCCTTTTCCATACAATGATCAAAGTGTTGATAGACATTTTCAAATAGTAGAACAAAAGAAAGTGAGTACAGAGCTGAAGCAGGTGCACTATCCCACCTGTCCCTACATTGAAATCCTTTTATAAACTCAACATGGTGTGCTGACAAATTGGTGCTATTGAGTGAAGGAAGTAGTCCAGTTGTCACCTACTTTGTATATACATCTGACTTACATGAAGTTCCTGTGAATGAGGCAGGTGGCACAGTTCTGGTATAGGATGTACTTTAAATCATTATTTTGCCATTCCAAAAATATTGAAACCTTTGCATCTACATGGACTGTTTAAATGACCCTCTAAAGAAATTTTTGAAAAAGAGGAACTGGAAAAAGGGAATAAACAATAAATTATTGCTCTTTCTCTTAAAAATATTAAACTAAAAAAAATAGACCTTGATGTCTTGATTAGTTCATGCACGAAAATAATACATCTCTGAAAAATCTACTAAAATTGAATCTACTTATTTAATTAAAGTTAAAATTTGTCAGTGGCTAAACATTCTGCTTGACATTGTCCGTTTAAGTAAACTGGAATAGTAAGTGCTCAGCACCTCTGAAAATCAGACATTTAAAAGTAGGTGACTAAATATGTACTTAGGTGCCAACAGTTAGATAACTAACTTGGAAAATGTTGGCTTTTATATGATCTTTGTGGGACCCAATTCCACGGTTGTTCTACAAACTAATCTCCCACTGAAGTCAATAGAGGCAGGCTTTATAGGATTAGTCTAGACACCTGAAATAATAACTAGAAGTCAAAAGCCATATTTGCTCATGTTTGTTGGAAATGTTTGTTGTACTTACCAGAAATGTTTAATGATAATAATTTTGAGAATCCTGGGAGACATTATTAGCGGTAAAAATTAACAACCAAATCCCACTACCACTGTCCGTGGCAATAAATAAATAAATAAATAAATAAGAAAATTTCCCACAAAATGGAATTTGGAATATACACCAAAAAAGAATCAGTACTTTTTGGGTTAATCTGAGAGTCCTGAATCCTCTGTTCATAATGTCTTCATTATTAATTTGTGCTTAAATAAAATATTTTTGAATAATACGTTGTACTATTTGCCTGTAGCATAACCAGAAAAAAAGGGAGGAAAATGTGTAATATCTACATAAGAACATAAGAATGGCCATACTGGGTCAGACCAAAGGACCATCTAGCCCAGTATCAGGTCTTCCGACAGTGGTCAATGCCTGGTCCTTCAGAGGGAATGAACAGAACAGTAAATCATCAAGTGATTCATCCCGTCACTCATTCCCAGCTTCTGGCAAACAGAGGCTAGGGACACCATTCCTGCCTATACTGGCTAATAGCCATTGATAGACCTATCCTCTGTGAACTTACCCAATTCTTTTTTGAACCCTGTTATAGTCTTGGCCTTCACAACATCCTCTGGCAAAGAGTTCCACAGGTTGACTGTGCGTTGTCTGAAGAAATATTTCCTTTTGTTTGTTTTAAACCTGCTGCCTATTGATTTCTTTTGGTGTCCCCTAGTTCTTGTGTTATGAGAAGGAGTAAATAACACTTCCTTATTTACTTTCTCCACACCAGTGGTGATTTTTATAGACCTCTATCATATCTCCCCTTAGTTGTCTCTTTTCCAAGCTGAAAAGTCCCAGTCTCATTAATTTCGCCTCATATGGAAGATGTACCATATCCCTGATCATTTTTGTTGCCCTTTTCTGTACCTTTTCTGATTCCAATATATCTTTTTTGAGATGGGGCGACCAGATCTGCATGCAGTATTCAAGGTGTGGGCATACCATGGATTTATATAGATATTTTCCGTCTTATTATCTCTTTCCTAATGATTCCCAACATTCTGTTAGTTTTTTTGATTGTTGCTGCACATTCAGTTAGAATGTATCATTTTATATGTATAGTTGGGATTATGTTTTTTTGCATTTATCAACACTGAATAAAAAAGAACTAGATAAGTTCATGGAGGATAGGTCCATCAATGGCTATTAGCCAGGATCAGCAGGGATAGTGTCCCTAGTCTCTGTTTGCCAGAAGCTCGGAATGGGCGACAGGGGGTGGATCACTTGATGATTATCTGTTCTGTTCATTCCCTCTGAGGCACCTGGCATTGGCCTCTGTCAGACACAGGATACTGGGCTAGATGGACTTTTGGTCTGACCCAATATGGCCGTTCTTATGAATTTCATCTGCCATTTTGTTGCCCAGTCACCCCATTTTGTGAGATCTTTTTGTAAGTCTTCTCAGTCTACTTTGGACTTAACTATCTTGAGTAATTTTGCATTATCTGCAAATTTTTTGACCTCACTGTTGACCCTTTTTTTCAGAACATTTATGAATATGTTGTACAGTTACTGGTTCTAGTACAGACCCCTGGGGGACACCACTATTTTCCTCTCTCCATTCTGAAAACTGACCATTTATTCCTACCCTCTGTTTCCTATCTTTTAACCCGGGGTGGGCAAACTTTTTGGCCCGAGGGCCACATCTGGGCATGGAAATTGTATGGCGGGCCATGAATGCTCACAAAATTGGGTGCTGGGATGCAGGAGGGGGTGAGGGCTCCGGATGGGGGTGCAGGCTCTGGGGTGGGGCCAGAAATGAGGAGTTCAGGGTGCAGGAGGGGCTCTGGGCTGGGGCAGGTGTCTGGGTGGGGGGTGATGAGGGGTCTGGCTGAAAATGCAGGCTCTGGGGTACAGGAGGATGGGACCAAGGGGTTCAGAGGGCAGGTGGAGGATCAGGGCTGGGGCAAGGGGTTGGGGTGCAGGACGGGGTCAGAGGCGCAGGCTCCAGGAGGCGCTTACCTCAAGCAGCTCCCGGAAGCAGCGGCATGTCCCCCCTTTGGCTCCTATGTGGAGGCATGGCCAGGCAGCTCTGTGTGCTGCCCCATCTGAAGGTGCTGTTTGCTGGTCAATGGGAGCTGCAGGGGCAGCGCTTGGGGTGGGGGCAGCGTGCGGCGCCCCTTAGCTGCCTGTACCTGTAGGAGCCAGAGGTGGGATGTACCGCTGCTTCTGGGAACTGCAGAGAGCAAGCCCCTGACCCAGGTCCCCAGCAGGAGCTTGAGGGCTGGATTAAAATGTCTGAAGGGCCAGATGTGGCCACCGGGCCATAGTTTGCCCACCCCTGTTTTAAGAAATTACTGATCCATGAGAAGACCTTCCCTCTTATCCCATGACAACTTCTTCGGATGCATCCGTGGCTGTAGTCCACGAAAGCTTATGCTCTAATAAATTTGTTAGTCTCTAAGGTGCCACAAGTACTCCTGTTCTTCTTTTTGTCTGCAAGTAGTCCCAATAAAGAAATGCAACTACTTATCACATTAAATGTGTAGAGTGGCACAATCTGGCCCATAGAAAGATTTTTCTCAACAGAAATGTGCCAGAATCAGAGGACGAGTTTGTGGCTTGTCCTAGGTGCTTGCACTCTGCCCTAAAGCAGGGGAGTAAGAGGAGCCCCCATTCTCCTCTGCCTGGGCTACTGCCAGTGGGAAGGTTCAAGGAGTGGGGTAGAGCTTTGATTCTGCATGCAGGTGCAGACTCATAGATCCCATTATGTCTTTGCCAGTGCAGCTGATAATATTCCTTTATGTTTTTCCCTTTTTGGGAGAATAGTGGCAAATCCACAGCCTATCCCAAAGTAATTTACTAATCGTTGTGGTTAAGACTAGGCATTAAAGGTGGAATTTTTAAAGGTTCCTAAGTGACCTAGGTGCACAATCTTAAAATCATTTGGCTACTTTTGAAAAGCTCACCCTAAAGCTGCCTCAGACCTGAAAGATGAGTTCCAACACAGCTCTTATTGGGTGGAGGGGGAGAAACAAAACTTTTTCTTAGTTAAGAATAGATCTTTGATTTGAATTCAGAAGACTGAGTTAGATAAAGCTCTAATTTGTAAAGTGTCCTGCAAAAGGAATAGCTACTGTGGCACCTTATCTTTGGGGATCCCACTTACCCAGATTATCTTCTTTTGAATGGTCCTCTTGTGTGGTGCCTTCTCTTTGACCATTTAGAAGCAAATGTCCTTCTCCTAAGGCGAGAGTCACTTAGCAAATGAGACAGAGTCAAGGTAGAGTGCATATTAAATTCTGCTTTTTAATCTTAAAATTGAAAGAAAAAATGTATTATTCCCATAATCCCTCACTATCTAATTAAATACCAAAAGGGAAATAAAACAAGTCAGAAGTGGGAATATGGAAGCAAAACAAAAATACTAGGGCTGTCGATTAATTGCAGTTAACTCACACGATTAACTCCAAAAAATTAATTGCAATTAATCACAGTTTTAATTAAACAATATAATACCAATTGAAATTTATTAAATATTTTTGGACGGTTTTCTACATTTTCAAATATATTGATTTCAATTACAACACAGAATACAAAGTGTTCAGTGTTCACTTTATATTATTATTTTTATTACAAATATTTGCACTGTAAAAATGATAAAAGAAATAGTATTTTTCAATTCACCTTATATAAGTACAGTAGTGCAATCTCTTTATTGTGAAAGTGCAACTTACAAATGTAGATTTTTATTTGTTATATAACTGCACTCAAAAACAAAACAGTGTAAAACTTTAGAGCCTACAATTCCACTCAGTCCTACTTCTTGTTCATCCAATCGCTACGACAAACAAGTTTCTTACATTTATGGGAGGTAATGCTGCCCGCTTTTATTTACAATGTCTCCTGAAAGTGAGAACAGGCATTTGCATGGCACTTGTATAACTGGCATTGCAAGGTATTTATGTGCCAGATATGCTAAACATTGTATACCCTTTCATGCTTCGGCCAGCATGTCAGAGGACATGCTTCCATGCTGATGATGCTTGTTACAAAAATAATGCATTAATTAAATTTGTGACTGAACTCCTAGGCAGAGAACTGTATGTCTCCTGCTGTTTTACCCACATTCTGCCACATATTTCATGGTATAGCAATCTCAGATGATGACCCAGCACATTGTTCGTTTTAAGAACACTTTCAATGCTGACCTGGCAAAATGCAAAGAAGGTAGCAATTTGAGATTTGTAAAGATAGCTACAGCACTCGATCCAAGGTTTAAGAATCTGAAGTGCCTTCCAAAATTTGAGAGGGATGAGGTGTGGAGCATGCTTTCAGAAGTCTTAAAAGAGCAACTCCAATGCGGAAACAACAGAACCCACACCACCAAAAAAAAAAAATCAACCTTCTGCTGGTAGCATCTGACTCAGATGAGGAAAATGAACATACATCGGTCTGCATTGCTTTGGATTGTTATAGAGCAGAATCCGTCATCAGCATGGATACATGTCCCCTGGAATGGTGGTTGAAGCATGAAATGACATATGAATCTTTAGCACATCTGGCATGCAACTATCTTGTGACACCGGCTACAGCAGTGCTGTGAATACCTTTTCTCACTTTCAGGTGACATTGTAAACAAGAAGTGGGCAGCATTCTCTCCTGCAAATGTAACAAACTGCTTTGTCTGAGCCAAGAAATAGGACTGACTGGACTTATAGGCGCTAAAGTTTTACATTGCTTTATTTTTGAGTGCAGTTATTTTTGTACATAATTCTACATTTGTAAGTTCAACTTTAATGATAAAAGAGATTGCACTACAGTACTTGTATTAGGTGAACTGAAAAATACAATTTATTTCATTTCTTTTTTACAGTGCAAATATTCGTAATAAAATATAAACATAAAATGAGCACTGTACACTTTATTCTGTGTGGTAATTGAAATCTATATTTAAAAATGTGGAAAACATCCAAAAATATTTAAATATGTGGTATTATTATTAACAGTGTGATTAGTCACACAATTAATTGTGATTTTTAATCACTTGACAGTCCTAAAAAATACACACCAAAACATAAAACAAACATAAAGAATATATTGTGGGTTTGGCATTGGGAGTTAATATAAATACAAAGTAATGATCTGAAAATACAGTCTCTGATCTCCCCACAAAATTAATATTGGAAATAACTTTTACTAAAATGTTAGTGAAGAATAATGTATGCAGTGTTGTTGTAGCTGTGTTGGTCCCAGGATATTAGAAAGACAAGGTGGGTGAGGTACCATCTTTTAGTGGACCAGCTTCTGTTGGTGAGAGAGACAACGTTCTAATGTACACAGAGCTCTTCTTCGTGTCTGATAACAAAGTATGATTTAGTGTTTTTTAAGGAAATTGTGGAAATCGCCAGGCAAAAGGTGGCAGCAGTGAGTCATTCTGAAATCTGATATTGGAGGCAATCATTATTATTACTGAGTCTGCTCAGTCTGTATGAAAATATATTTTTGAAATTCACATCTGCTAAGAAAGTGCCTGCTAATTACAATTTGTTGACAGGCCGATTACATGACTTTGTTCTAAAATTAGATTATGTACTTGGGTGTCAACAATTTAAAAAAGAAAAAAAGAAAAAAAAAGAAACAACCCGCCCCCTGCCTCGAAATCCCTCCCCCCATCCTTTCTAGTCTCAAAAACACGTAGTTTTCGTTTACTAGAATTCAGGTGTTTTAGACCTGGTATAGCTAAGACTTGCTATCAAACGTACGCATCACCCTGGCAGCTCAGCTGACTACATAGATTTGCTGATTGTTACCGCTGTGCTCAGGTCACACCTAGGAAAGAAGATTAACATTTTTTTTTCCAAACGAGAAAACTTTGCTCAAGGAAATACACCGCAAAGGGGCTGGTGGCTGGGTTATGGCTGCAGTGGTATTTTACCTACGTTTCTGCCTATAGCAAGGGGTTAAATCTACATGCCTGTCGTGTTTCCTCAACATCTTTGCCAGTCTGTAACTAGTCTCCTGGAAATTGTTTAAGTGGATTTGCCATCTAAAGACAAGGCAGAGGGGGATTCAGAGTAGTGGGGAAGGAAAGCGAGGGAGACAGGAGCAGGGACGTAAGCAACTGCTCCATTGTTGGGGTTAGTTGACCTGAAGTTTTAATAAGCTCAGCTAAAGCTGGGAAGATAGCTGCCAGCCTGCGGAGATTGCTCAGCTCCAACGTCCTGCCCAACTCATCCACGCCTCAGCCTCCCATGAACACCTCAGCTGCATGGCTCTGCTCTCCCCCAATCTCTCCCGTCGGAGGGTAACTCAAGGGCATTTCCCACATCTCCTTCGCTGGTCCATGTGCAGCAGCCGTACTTGAGCGTGGGTGTCCCTGCGAGCGCATTGTTCCCTGGCCGGGTGTGTCCTGTCACCCACACGCACCTGCGCTATTGACTCGTGCCCAGTCAAAAGCCCCCGCCTCACTTCGCTGCCCATGGCTTTCTGTGGGTCTGCGGTGCTGGGCTTTCTTCTCCCTTGCTCGTGAAGCCCCATTTCAAACAAAGCAACGTGCACGCCCTGCCTCGAGGGAACGGCGTGGGGGTGGGGGTGGAGCAGGGAGGGAAACGGCCCAGCTGCTGTGAGAGGATGCAAAGGGGCAGGCAGCAGCACTGAGACAAGCCTGGCCAAGGAACCCCTCTTTCCCCGCCAGCTCTGCAGCCGCCAGCCGCTCTTTCGCACAGCCTGGGCTCTGCTGCTATCGCTCCCCACAAGCCCGCGGCGCGCGCCTGCCCGGGACCGGGCGGTGTTCGAACGCAGCCCGGGAGGAGCCTCGCGCCCCCGCCTAGCCAGGCGCAGGTGGTGGCGGCGGCGGCGTCTCAGCGAGCGAGAGAGAGCGAGCGCAGCCGCCCGCCCCAGCCGGGCTCATCAGGCGCGCGCTCCTGCCGGAGAGGGGAGGAGAAGGGAGCGCAGCGGCAGCTGTGACTGTATCGTCTCCAGCCACAGCCGGCGGCGGATGTGCCAAGCAGCAGCCGCTGCACCGGAGCGCCGCTGCTGAGCCTGGCAGAGCCGCGGAGGAGGGGGGAGGAAACCACAGAGTGATCCAGAGACTTTGCCTCTCTAGAACAGGCGGTGGATGTGGAGCCAGCCGCTCCCCTCGCAGCCGCCGCCACCGCCAGGCAGTTGTCCCACGGCAGCACCACAACACAAAGCGAAGGATGCTGCAGCTGGGCAAGGTCAGGACCTTGCATTGAAGCCCGGGGGCGCCGCACACACCTTCCCCACCGGATTGAGGATTTGCCTTTTATTTGCTGTGTATGCCTGGGAAAAAGCAGGCAGGGTCGACGCCGTTCGGTGAGTGCAATTGCGATCGTAATGGTGCCAGGTTTCTCCTCTCCTGTTCTTGCATTATTTCTTCTGCTTCTGGTGGTGCTAGCAAGCATTGGCTTTTGGTACCCACATTGCAAAGGTCCCTTTCTTTTCTAGAAGGCAGCTGTGTCTGGCTCTGGAAACATTGCTTGTGCCTTCAGCAGAGAGGTAACAAAGTGTATTATTTTTCATGTGCCTCCTCCCCCACCCCCCTTATACGTTAGTCGCTTGCTTATGTAGGGCATCAGCAATACTGGATTCTCTAACATCCTGCGATGATATACTCATTACAGCAGTGAAGTCATAAATATACGCGGGGGGGGGGGGGGAATAGACCCTGCTCTTCCATGTAGTCCTGGGCTGTTGTGATCCCTGTCATTATTCTGTTACTTGCGGAACGAAATTGAAATACTTAGTCATACGTCCATGTCAGCTTCTTCTGCTTCTTCCCTATATTGGAAACCCTTGTAGTCTATATTTAGAGGCATCAAATCGTGAGATTTCAGTGCAGCCAGCCGGGTTCTCGGGCATATGTATAGTGACAATAAGTATGGGCTTTTCTGCTTTGGAACCAATGTCTGTGAAATATCCGGCTCGAGGGGGGTGGTGGTGTGTGATCTGCAATGTGATATTTGGTTGATCTATAATTAATGGCTGAAAGGAAAGATGCATTTCTCTTCATTTCCTTTTCCTTAGCCTTATTCTCGTGTGTAGTGTGCTTGCATCGATTGCTTCAAACGTAGCCTCCACTGAATCAAGTCACTATAGAGGAGGTGCGGCAGCACCATTCTAGTTGTGATACGGATACTGGAGAAATAACGCTAACGAAAGAGCAGTTTAAAACACGTCTTAAGTTTTCCCCTTGAGAGGGTTGTGTGATGGGAGTATAAAACGTAAGAAACAAAAATGAGATGTCTGGTTACTCTGGTGCATTTTATATTACATGTTTTAAATGTTAGGGCATGATTTGCTTTCGCTCAGGAATTTATGATTAATCTTAGCGATTAATTTAATCAAGAAAACTTGTAGTGGTTTATCTTAAACAATTAGAAAGGGATAAGCTTTATTAAACTGCCAGGTATTAACTTTTATGAACTGCAGCGATTGCAGTTAATATTTATATAAAGCTCAAAACATTAATATGTTTTTTTTCTATTGACAGCGGCAAGAGAAGGGATTAGAAACTTTTTAGATTTCAGTTCTTTCATCATACATCATGTTTATATATAGTATGCAGATTCATTCAGTGAAAGGTCTTACAAGACACAATAGAGGGATTTTCCATTTTCAAGAAAGAATTGACTGTTGTTATTCGACAGATAAAGGACTGTACAAAATCATGTAGAACTGTATTTAAACCTATTGTATGTGCCTGTGAGACAGAACGAAGGAGAAAAGTCTTCTAAATACTCATTCTGTACAGTGTCTTTACTTTAAATGGAAGTCTGCAAAGTTGCCAAATCTCATTTTGGTCAGCTGTCTGTGAGGAAGAAAAATTATAGTGACCTACATTTGTTATTGAATTTCTTAATTCAGGTAACACACTTCAAACTACTCAGTAAATACAGTAGTTTTACTATAGAGTGAGTTAGGTTTAAGCAGAGGAAGCTGCTGAATATTCTCCTTATTAGCCCTTGACTCACAAAATTGCTTTAGAGCTTGCATGAATCCTTTTATGTTAGCAGTTTATTTGCGAAAGATTGTGAGGCCTGTGATAAATAAGCAAAACTTACACAATTTTATAAATCCTCAGATGGTTCTTTAAGACCAGTCCTGTGCCAAGTTTGTGCAGCTATCTTAAACCCATTTACACACTGTATATCTTTTCAGGCTTTGTATGCATACCCGTCCAAATAGGCAAACTGGAAAGAGAATGTCCATTAGATAATCCTTATTAACAGAACTTGATCAATGGCCCAGAACTGTGCTATTTGAGGCACATGATATGTTGAATGCTGCAATATAGAAACATGCGATCACATCTTCAGAGACAGTGCTTGCAGTCGGTTATATAAGAGAGATTTTGAAAAAAGGAGTAGTGGACTATGCTCCTGTGCACATGCCATAGGAAATACCCTTTAAAGCTGCTGGTAGGCAATAAAGAAATCCATTTATTCCTGAATGTGAGTTGCATGTCTTATTGTGGATTACAAAGTAAAAGGATTTACAGAGCGGTCTATGGAAGTAATCTACAGCTACTGTACTTGAGGTTTGTTTCTCAGATACCTTAGTTGACATTAAAAGTAATAGACAGCACTTTAATGGGAATAATGAGCTTGCAACTTCTTTTAAAAAAATCTAACCTAAGGTAGTTTCATCTTCATATAAGGAAGGACTTTGACACACAGCTGCACTGAATAAAAGTAGTATGAGCTTTAACAAAAAAGTTTGCATAATTCTTATTTAAATAATTTGCCCCAAATCACAGCAATTAACTTGATGCCATTAAACAGCAAAGGTGACTTGTTTGTTTCTTAAGATGCATGTGTAAAACTAATTTAATTATATTTTGTTTAGTACTAACAGGGGCATGGACCAGTTTATTTTAATGGGTTTTAAAAATAATTTTTAAAATAGGGCTGTAGATTGACATGTAAATGAAGCAGATAATACATTCAGCAGAGCTCATGAGTGTTCAATTTTGCACTAAATTTCATATACACTTTCTGCTTCATGGTTCATTGTGATATGATTTTTACAGCATATCAGTTACAGAATTTTCAGTTTAGCATTATTGGGATTTTAAATATGTATATTTCAATAGTGCTAGCAGCAAATACTGCCAAAATTATCAGTAGTCCAGGGGAAATTTTTTTGTTGCGTTTTGACATATTTCAGAAAACATGGGCTCTGATTTTTCTATTTCCTCTTCTTAAGATGATTACATTTGAATTAATAACATTATTTATAACATAGTATCTGCCCAGTATATGCATTATATTTCGGTCACAGAATATTGCAAAATGCATCTATTGTCTGGATTTCTAAATAAGGTCTTCCAAAATTGACAAGTTTGGGACAGTTATTTTGCCAGTGAACTGCTTGCTAATAGACTTATAACAAATGATAATACATAAAAACTTTGATTTAATCATAGAATATCAGGGTTTGGAAGGGACCTCAAGAGGTCATCTAGTCCAACCCACTGCTCAAAGCAGGACCAATCCCCCAGACAGATTTTTACCTCAGTTCCCTAAATGGCCCCCTCAAGGATTGAATTTACAACCCTGGGTTTAGGAGGCTAATGCTCAACCCCCCGAGCTGTCCCTCCCCCTATTATTTCTTAATACAGTAATACAGATTTTATTTTTAGCAGAATTATAGGATGGTTCTTAAATGGACCATTTTATTTAAAATATGAGTGCCCATCCCCTGTGCAAAACTCATTCTTCCTACCAAAATCCACTTTTTCGGGAAGGGGGCGGCAATTAAGGAAAGCTCAATCTTATTTGGTGATGGAGCTTCCAAGAAAGCCACTACATCTTTCCATCACCAACCTACTTCTTAACTGCAGTATTGTCCTCACAGGAGGGAGAATGTTGGCCTGCTACTCACGTGCTACTTATGTGTAGGTCTATTCTTTATGCTACTCACTTCTAAAATCAGGGTTCTTCTGAATGGGGCATTCTTGAGTCCCATATCCCCTAAATCAATTCAGGTCTCTTCTTTTGGGGGCTAGTGGTTAGGCATCTCTCTGCCCTGTTCATATACAACAGCAGTGGTCTCCAAAGTGGGGTGCGCAAGAGGATCCTTGGGGGTGCGCAGCAGGAGGACTGTGTGTGTGTGTGTGTGTGTTTTTCGGCAGTTTGGGCGGGAGTCTGAGCGACTTTTTGTTTTGTTTTTTTCCCATCAAAAATGGTAGAGCTGGCGCGGCAGGGGGTGTGTGCACAAATTTTTTTTACTGATGGGGTGCGTGATCAAAAAAGTTTGGAGACCTCTGTACTACAGGACCCAGGAAAACTTTCATTTAGTTCCACAGATATGTCATTCAAAAATCTGAAAGGCACTCCACAATATACATAGTTTTGAAATCCCTTCGTTCATTCCTGTGAGAACCACTTATCTAGTGGTATGAATAGAACATAAATGGATTGAAAGCAGATTGCCCGATGAGAACGATCAGCAGAGCAGTGGAGAAGTTTTAAGTTTTTGAAGTCTAATTCTCAACACAATATTGTATTTATTTGATCTGATTGGATAATCACATAAACATGGCTATATGTAAAAAATAAATTTTGAGTATAAATGGCTAGTTCATTATACCAGTTGCTACTTTGAAATATGTCTGAGTGTCAACATAATGGCTTTTATATTAATAAAGTATTAAATATGTCATAGATAAATAGTTTCTGGCAAATTCACTGCCAATCCATCCTAATGATTAATAAGCTGCCTGTTTTTGTTTAGAGAACACAATTACACTCATAACCGTAATTTCAGCACAGAGAGAACATGGGAAAGCTTGTATCATCCTATCCTCTTTGTTCATTGCATATATATCAGAGCAGTTTGTAGTTTCTGAAAAATAAACTTGTTCATAATGAAAAATATATGGAATTTGGAAGTCCTTACACTTGATGTTTGTAATACTACAAAGAAGAGCATCCTTCTAGTGTCTTTTTTTGTATAACATGACTCATATATATAATATTTATAAACATCTGTTTCATTTCAATAACCAGTATAAATGTACCATATACATAACTTATTGTTTTCTTTTCATCTTCCCAAACATTTGGCAGAAGAAGAGTGCATATTTCTTCCTCCCCTTGTGCATATTTCTTCCTCCCCTTGTGACAGTATCACAAGCTGCTGATGGTTCAACCACTCCAGGGCTCTCAGAAGCAAATCAGCACATGGCTTCTTTCTGAAAGGGAGAAGGTCTTCAATGGAAAGCCTCTTCCACTTTCAAATTCATATCTCTTCTTTTCCTCCTCCAAAAGATCCAAGTTATAACAATTTACTTGTGGCCAAAGAGAAACTTCTTGTTGAGATCATCAGTGCTGCTGAGAAGAAAAATCCATTCTATATACATAAGAAGTATACTATTTTGTTCAGTGATAGATGCAACAACCATTTGTATTTCAAGTAGTCCATTATATTTTGTTTCATTATATAGCATTAGAATATATCTTTTTTTAAGGCTGAGATTTTCAAAGGAGCTTAGGAGAGTTAGATACCCAATGAAATTCAATGGGACTTCAGCACCCAACCCCCTTTTAGGTTCCTTTGAAAACTCCAGCTAAACAGCCTAAAGGCTTAGAACAATTGATTTGTTAAACATCTTTTATAAAGTCTCTCATAATTAATTTATTGTTCACTTCCTAAAATATTGTAGCAATAATACCAGTTACTTACTTTCCATTACCTTGTTGAAACTGCCATCTAAAGTTTAGTCACACATCCGAACACTTACTGAGTGTTACACAACTGGTAAGATCCTGTATGCACCCAAAACATCCAGTGGGAGTTTTGGGAGTGAGGATTTGGAGTATGCATCAAATGCAAGTCAGAGTTCCAGATATTTAACTTACAGGACAAATGATGTCACTGAAAATGTTCTTGAAATAGAGTATTTCTAAAATTTGGGAAACTAGCTATTTTTAAGAAAAAACAGAAATTGAAAACAAAATGTGTATACTCTGTAAATGTTGTTATAATTATTCCACCTACGTAGCAAATTTGACATTCATATAATGGGCCATTGAGTTCAGATTTGCCTGAGTAAAGACTGTAGGACGGGGCCCGTATGTGCAATTTCAGTATGCAATGTTCTGAAAATTGGATGCAAAATTCCATGAAAAATGAAATTCTGCCTTCAGGTGTTTAGTATCCATATATTGGTGATTCTTGTCTGAAATGTTTAGCAGTATAAATCACTGGGCAGCAATAAGTTCTTAAATGTGAAACGAATCCACATTTATTTCCAAAAAAATGTAAATGTCTTTACATTAATTATCTGGTATTTTCATAGTTTTAATAAGCAGATATTTCTAGATAATGTAGTCATATCCCCTATCCACAAAATTCTGCCTCTTTGACACATTGGCTGTGTAGGTATATAAACATTTTAATAATTGTGTGTTGTCCTAAAGGCTGCAGTTTGCTTTCCAGTCCACAATACTCTGCTCTACTCCCTTCACCCCCAGAACATGTATATTGGCAGCTCCTTTTTGCAGATAGAGTTTGGCTGTCCAGATCAAATCTGATCATGTTTTAGACTAACACTTACTTTTGCCCTGATTTGGTTCTTTGCTTACCTGTTTGTTTTCTTGGCACATGGGAAGAGGGCAGCCACTTCAGGTGTAGTATTTGGCATGAAAAATTGCATGGAGTCAACTGGGAGGATGGAGACAGGATCCTGGCATCCAAGAAAAGTTACAGGAGGGAATAAGGCCCTAGATAATGCAGAGGTGGAAGTGTGTAGGTCCTTAAAGGTGCTTGAACTGGATTCTGAAGGGAAAAGAGGACCATGTGGGGTTTTGAGGAAGGGGATAATGGATAAATGTAATCAGCTTTTCAGAAATATTTAGGCATCTAAAGATGTAGATAGGCACCAAGGCGCAGATCCTCGAAGGTGTTTATACACCTAAACTTCCATTGATTTCAGTGGGGTTATCTTTGGGGATCTGGGTCCTAGTGGCATTTTGAAAAGCAATTATCCAGATTCGGTGCCTAATTTCTATTGATTTCAATGGGAGTTAGGCACCTAGTAGCATTTTCAGAAGTGCTTAACTACATTTTTAGGCATCTAAATAGCTATGAACATATGTCCCTAAGTGATTTAGGGACCTAAATCTGATTGAAAGTCAGTGGGTATTAGGATTCTAAGTGATGCAGGTGTTCAAACACAGGACACTCAAATTCATACCCATTATCCTGTAAAATTCAGCTGTGTCGTATGAATTTGAGATTCAGTCAAAATCCACAAGTACCCATGAAAGGTGGTAGAATATGATTAAATTAAGGATCTTGCTATATCTTCTGCTCTTTCATCACATTGTTTGAGGAGATCTTCCATCAAAAATATGGATGAGAAGCTACTTTAAGACCTCTGGGGTTTTTTGGGGGGTGGAAAGATATCAATGGGTCATAAGATACACCTAAGCCTCTCATTGGGTCTCTAATAAAATTTTGAGGCACTCTGTGGATATGAGAGTTTAATTCAGGTATTAGGTAGTAATTAAAAATCAAATGCATGTATTATAGTTGGAATAAAGTAATATGATGCTGATGACATGGAGACGTATATGAATCATTCTATAATACATCTTTTATTTTGGGTGCCTTGTACTGCAGCAATATTTTATTTATTTTTGCTTATATGACAGTCAAAACTTAAAATATATCGATTGTTTGAAACATAAAAAATAATAAAGATACTATTTAAAACAAGTCTATAGTTTGTTTGGGGGAAGAGTTGAGATAGGATAAGGAACACATTTTATGCTTAAGTCTTTTGTCACCAGAAATTGAAAGTGGAATTTCCTTGTTTTCAAATTGTTTAGCTAGCTAATTGGTGTTTGCAAATTATGATAGTCTTTACTTCCATGATACACTATTTCTCAAGTAATAAAATATTGTTTCTTTTCTATAGCCTTAGATTCAAGGAACCCCTGAAACGAAATATGGGTCCTGTGGAAATAGTAATGTATGACTGCATAGCTAAAACTTTATTATAGTGCAACATGTACGAGAGGAAATGTTAAAATTGTGCATGCACAATCTTAACGTTTTGGTACTGTTTGATTTTTTTTGTTTAGTTTTTTTTTTGCCATCTTAACATTCTCAACATATTATCAAAAGTAGTTGGTACACTAAAAATACTGAAGGAATCAATTGTTTATGGATATGTTCCTTTTAGGGCAAATAATTTCCCAAAGGCACTGCTATAAACTGCGGCTGCAGTATCTCCTAAGGATTCTTGCCTCAAAAGGGGGGAGTACTGCCAGATAGTTACAGATCCACTGACCCTTCTGAAATCCTCTAGGAAAGCAGAGTGGGTCTCCAAGTGCTCTAGTCCGCAGGGCTGTGGGACCTCTGTGTGGGTTCCCCAAACCCCTCACCCAAGCATGGCAGAAGCAATAGGCTCTGCTGTGTCTAGGGCCCTTCACACCTCCTAAGAGGGACAATGTGTGACAACTTGCCCTTGAGTGCAGTGCGTAAGTTTTTAAAAGTATTTGTGTGACTGGGTATGCTGAAGAGTGCATCTAGTAAACCAAACATGTAAATTTCTCTTGTTTTGAAATTTTTAATATTTGCATTGTGGAAAATGATTTAACCAGGGCTCTTTACTCTTTTTTTTTTTTTTTTTCAGCTTGTGCGATATTATCGTGAATTTTACCATGCTTGGTGTTCCTCTTAAAACTCTAGCTACTTAGGTCATGTGCTTTTTTCAGCTTCTGTTTTTAAAAACAAACGTTTCTAATGCTGGTTTGGAGAAAAGCTTGAAAACATGACACCGCCTTCCTACTACCTCAGAGGCTCAAATTCCAGAAAGCAAATAACCCCTGTCCCAATTTATTACTTTTTAGAGTCTCATGGTTTTTAAACCGAGCTCACGGTAGTTTGGGCAGCGTTTTGAATACTTGGGGTTGGCAATATTGCTACCTAGGCTGTGGAATCCATTTTCCCCAACTTTTTCAGCTTTCACTAAGGAGAGAATATTTTTCTTAATTCCATCTTCATGAGGCCTCAACTAGATGAATTGCTCCTTAGGTTTTCTAATGCATTCTCCTATGTAAACATTCCTTTTTTTTTTTTTGCATAGTATCCTATTCATTGGCCCATTCTGCAGATGTACAACTTTGTTCCCTCTCCACATATTACAGATAAAATTGGCTGTACTTTTAAGACTTTAGCGGTTGTGTCACCAACTACTCTCCATGTACACATATTTGAGATGGTCCTTTCCTGATAATTTATTTTACACATCCTGGATTTCATGCACCTCTTCTTCATCTTTATAAGAGCAAGGTACAGCATTGCACAATGCACTCAAGGACCTTAATGGGTTGTAACTGTAATCTCTTCAGAGAAAGATGGGCAGATAGATATTAATATGAATCACACAGGTCAAGTCAATGAATGTTTAAAATTAAAGATTGGTTTTTTTAGTTGCAGATTGAAACACAAATAATCATGTTACAAAGAAATACTTAATGTTTAACAGAGTCCATAAAATGATTTTTAGCATGCTTCTGTTAAATATAAGTCTTTAACATATGCTTAAGACATTCATGGAATGGAAATAAGTTTAACATAACTGTTTATAGTATTAAATTTTGTCTAATACAGTTTGAAGGCATACATTTCTGCTCAAGTTATGGAAGTCCATTAACCTCTCACTCTGCACTTTCTCGATGGCTACAGATGCTAATTCTGCATGGTCACTTTCACAGTGAACATCCAAAAGACAAATAATGCTCCTCTTTCTCATTCCAAAGGAGCAGGAATGCTCTCCTGGTCTGCAGTCTCTCTGTGTTCTTTGGCTCTGTGCAGCAACAACTTCACTTTCTTTTTATTTGAAGAGTCAAAGGCAGAATGGCCAGACTCACCCATTACCAATGCAGTTATAAAAGTGTACCTATGTGCCAGCTTCTCTCCCTTACTGGCAAAACAGATTGAGGTTTGCTCATTTACCTTTTCTACCCCTTCTCTGTGGATATTTTTAAATGAAATATGGTCAAGGCTACCTGAGATCACATTAACTGTGATTCTCAGCTCTGTTTTTTCCGCTTAAGCATGGTGGCTGCTATTCTCTGAGGTCTCGTTGATGCTGTTTAGAGAGATTTGTGAATTCTTGGTTAGAGTGCATGCTGAATATTTAGTATTTAATCTTCCTAGTTTATATGTAAATAATATTTTAATATAGAAGCTGACTTTTACTAACCAGACTGAAAGTTTACCTTCTCTTGCTTTGTATAGAATTAAAAAAAAAAAACAAAAAAAACTTACTTTCAGAATATCTTGTAACATGAGTTCAGCTCAGCTTACGGAGATTTTGCACAGCTTTATAAAATAAGGAACTGTACATGGTTTTTAACAAGATATCTTTCTGATGAGATGAAGCATATAATATATTTCCTCATATAGTAGTACTTGGTGCTTAACATTAGTCAAAATGCTGTATAAGCTTTAACTAATCTCAGAATGCTCAAAAACCTTAAATATCTGAGATGTTCCAGGCTAACTGGCTGTAGGGAAGCCATCCAAGTCTCTGAGTGCATCCACACTGTGACTTTTGTTGCTATTGGGAAGTTTTCCGGATGTGCTCAGTTGAGTTCCATCTCATGCCTTTAGTTTGGACCGTATCTTTCCATGTATGTATCTAACTGAAGTATTTATAGATGCCACTTGCCATAGTATGTAGGTACTATCTACCCGAATACAATATGTTCTGGGGGTCAGGGAAAGTCCTCTACTCATAGGCACTTGCTAAATGACAACATTAAATTGAGGGAGGAGGTGGTGGCAGTGGTGGTACTCTTCTAAGGTCTGCCCACAAAATAAACTCCACCCATGTGAGTTATCAGAATACAACACTAGTCATAGGAGATTACACAGATACTCACATTACAGTGGTGCACTCTGGGCCTATTGACCTTGTCCTTCAGTATAGTTTGAATATGCTCCTGGACTATGCTATGTTCCTTGGCATTTTCTCCTTTGTAATTTGGGTGGGGGAAGTGGTGGTAGGGTGTTTTTTTTTGGTTGTTGTTTTTTAAAAAGCTGAGATTTACCTGGAGAACAAGCTAGCAACTTCAGAGAGATGCTAGTACACCCTACTGCTGTGTACTGGCCCAATCCAAGCCTTCAGTGATGAAAGAAAAGGAAAAATGTGATTGTTTTTTCTCCTGTTCTTACATATTATACTCAAACTCATATACCTGAAATAATGGTAAAAGGTTAGTTATGGTAATGAGACGTACCTAAAACTAATGTCATGGTAGTGTTATGTAATACAGATGCACCATAATTTGCCTCTGACTCCCATTTTTAACAGCTCAATAATATGCATGTACAAGGTCACATTTTCTGCCTCTTTCGTGCTACAAAGGGAAATCACCCATTTTGTCTCTTGTTGGGATCCCCCTGTGATGGGTTGGATCACAGAAACCCCTTTGGGACTGCCACCCAATGTGCTGGGACTACCTCTGAGCCCATTTTCCCTGTTACCTTAGGACTTCAGTACCTTGCCTTGTTTGAGCCAGACACTCAAACAGGGATCCAAGTCTGAACCAAGACCCGCCAAGCTGCAGACTTAACTGAAAACAGCTTAAGAAGTGCTCCTGTCTCCAGCACTCCGGTACCCAGCTCCCAATGGGGTCCAAACCCCAAATAAATCCGTTTTACCCTGTATAAAGCTTTTACAGGGTAAACTCATAAATTGTTTGCCCTCTATAACACTGAGAGAGAGATTCATAGCTGTCCCCCCCCAACATATTAATACTTACTCTGGGCTAATTAATAAGTAAAAGTGATTTTATTAAATACAAAAAGTAGTATTTAAGTGGTTCCAAGTAATAACAGACAGAACAAAGTGAATTACCAAGCAAAATAAAATAAAACACGCAAGTCTAAGCCTAATGTAGTAAGAAAACTGAATACAGGTAAATCTCACCCTTAGAGATGTTTCAATAGGCTTTTTTTCCACAGACCGGATGCCTTCCTAGTCTGGGCCCAGTCCTTTCTCCTGGTACAGTCCTTGTTCCATTCACATGGTAGCTAGGGGATTTCTCATGACTGCAGCCCCCTTTGTTCTGTTCCACCCCCTTATATATATTTTGCGCAAGGCAGGAATCCTTTTTCCCTCTCTAAGTTGCCAGCCTTCCTTCTAAATAGAAAAGCACCAGGTTAAAGATATGATCATGTCACCTGAACTGGAATCTATGTAACTGTAAGACCTCATTACCCACTTGCCAGCACACAGGTATACAGGAAGACTTACAAGTAAACAAAGCCATTTAAAACCAATTGTCCTGGTTAATAGGAGCCATCAAGATTCCAACCCACCATTAATGGCCCTCACTTTGCATAATTACAATAGGACCTCAGAGTTCTATTTCATATTTCTAGTTTCAGATACAAGAATGATACTGTGATCGGTGTCGGTCCACCTATCCGCTAGGGGGCAGTGTGGAGCTACGACATCACTGGCCGGTCTGGGTCACGCCTCTGCCACTGGGGAATTAGCGGCGGGAAGGATGCCAGCCAGTGTCTGTAGCGCGCCCCCTCAGGCAGGGGAGCGCCAGCAAAGGTCCCGGCATGGGTCGGCCGGGTAGGGGAACGCAGGCCCACCCTACACCCCTGCGTTCCAGCCCAGGGCCCTGACAGTGGCAGAACAAGGGTCCCGCCACTGGGTCAGCGGGGTTGTCCCGCTACATAGACTCACCACTGTGCAGCTCTGTCCCTGGGCTACTTCCTACCCGATTGCTCGTCCGAATCCCTCTGGTCCCGCCAGTGCGTCAGGGTAGTCCGCTGTTGGCAGCTCCAGCTCCCCCTCGGGCTCAGGCTCCTCCAGCTCGTCCCGGTTCTCGGCTGCTGGCAGCTCCCGCTCCCCCTCCGGCTCCTCCAGTCCCTCTGGGTACTCAGCAGCAGGCAGTCCTAGCAGCCCCAGTCCTTCCTCCAGGTGAGGTTTCCACTGGTCCAGGGCCTCCCCGGCATGGCAGCAGGGTCTGAAGGGAGCAGCCCGCGGTCTGCATCTGCCTCCCTCCCTGGTGCTGCCTTGACTGAACTAAGGGCCCTGCCCTTTATACTTCCTGTTCCACCCCTCCCCTTCCAGGGGGTGGAGCGAGCTTGGCCTGGCCCCGCCCACTCAGGCTGAGAGAGCGGCCCTTTACCCTCAGGTTCGGAGGGCAGCCACCCTGGCTCCCTACAGATACATTTATACAAATAGGATGAACATACTCAGTAGATTATAAGATTTGTAATGATACCTTACAAGAGATCTTTTACATGAAGCATATTCCAGTTACATTATATTCACACTCATTAGCATATTTTCATAACATCATACAGAGTGCACTGTCACACCCCCTACAGTGGGAGAGTCCCCTGCAGGCATAGAGAAGCTGCAGCCAGCTTCTACAAGTTTCTCACCAAACCACCAGCACAGAGGACATGTAGGGCGCAAGGGAAGCTAAATAAATGGGGGGAGGGTTTTTTTGTTTCCTCCAGATGATCTTGTCCAATTGCACCTTGGATTACTTCCCTTACTGGATTGCAACACTTATAATTAGCTGGCCACTAAAATACCATTTGAAATAAAGAAGTAAAATTTAGTTTCTGTGTAGAATTCTTTTATGCTTCTCCAAAACAAATACTCTGTTAAATAAAATAATGGATGCCAGAAGAAATTAAGTAGTTTTGCTAAATAAGTATGTGCTATGCCATACATGTCATTAAAAAAGTGCACACAGAGAAAAACATTGACATATTTATTCACAGGCTAGGATATGTTAGGTTGTATTTGGCAGAGAAGATGTGACTTGGCTCTTTATTCACCTAAAAACTATAACTGTATGGTCCATAAATTGACATTATTGGGGAACAGGTATAATTATGCCAACCAAATAAATATGGGCATGTAGATACTAACCTGTTTAATGCTTGTACAAACATTTAAGGAGTGATCTGTGCAGGAATGTGTATGAATTCTCCAGACCTAACAGTGAATCTTAAAATATGTCTCGGTTGACAGGAACACTCAGAGAAACTACCAGTGGTCTAACAATGTGATGGGCAACTCTAAAGCTGTCAATAGAACTTCCAGAGGAGTTTGTCAAGAAGCCAGAGGCACAGCAGAACATCCTCTGCTTTACAATCACTGCTTTATAGTTGCTATCTAAAGTAGAGCCATGGAACACTGTGATGCTGTAAATGGCAAACCAGAACAAGAGGCATGGGGGTGGGGGAGTAGGCAGTTGCAGTGTTGTAAATGGCACAGGTGGATACTAATTCAATCATTTAACTTCCTGATTTATATTGAATAGTGTCCCAATTTAAAAACATGTCTTGACAATGTATGTTTCTAAATGCATACCTTTTAAATAACAAAACACCCTATTCTATTAGGAATCCTTGCATTGTAATGTGCAAATAATGCTTGTTCTTGTACTGTTTATTCCCTTTGCCTTGTATTTGGGTAGCCAACTTAATCTGATGCATTTTCATTGTTCCAAAGCAAAAACTGAGGTTACGAATATGTTGATATAAAACCTATGGTGCTGTCTAACACTGCTTAATCAGGAAAACCTGCCATTGAAGCAATGGAAGTTTTTGCCTGATAGAGAATTTCAAGATCAGGTCCTAAATCTGTCTGTATATAGTTAGATGTCACATTTTTTTAATCAGTTCTCTGGCATTTTTGTTCTGATGTGAACAAATAGGTTGACAGAAGCATTTTCACTTTCAAGATGTTTATAATATTTATATCAAACCTCTACAATTTTTATTGATAACTGAACCACAAAGATCTAAGGTATATCTCCAGGTTCCTTTTTCCTTTACGTCTCTTGCTACATTCCTTTAGTCACATAAGCCCCCTCAAATAAAAAAGCAACCATCTCTTTTCAGAGCTTGTATGCAAAAAACACATCAAATTTATATACAACATTTTGGAGTTAGGACATTCATTGTAATTGTGGATGGATGTTCATGGGAGTCAACTGCTAAAATTGTTCATCTGCATATGACAGTATATTACATAATGCTTATAATAATGTGGAAATAACTATACATTCTGTGCCATATATTACATTTCTTCTCAATATTGAGTCTGATCTTGCGCTCGTTGAAATAAGCTGCAAAACTCCAACTGATTTTAATGGGAGGTTCATACTTCCCAAGTAGCCCTTCAGTCATGAACATTATTTTGTTTTTATTTATTTTGCTATTCCTGTGTGATTCACTACTTAGTAATTCAAAAATAGGGTCTTTTTTGTACAATTTTTTGTATGAAAATAATTTTGATGTGGCAAACACTTGATTATGATGTAATTGAATTAATGAGACAGGAGGAGCCAGTATGAGAACACAGAAGGTAGTTTCCATTTAGGCATATAGGTTTTGCTACACTGGATCAGATCACTGTTCCATCTAGTATGGCATTCTGCAATCACCAATATCTGATTTACCAACTGCTTCCATTTTGCCGTGCTCTCTTTGGCCATGTCTACGCTGCCACTTATTTCGGCAAAACGTATGTCACTTGGGTGTGAAAAAACACCCTTGAGCGACATAAGTTTTGGCAGCGTAAGTGGTAGTGTGCCCAGCACTGTCGGTGGGAGAGCTTCACCCACCAACATAGCTACTGCCACTCATTGGAGGTGGTTTAATTATATTGATGGGAGCGCTCTCTCCTGTCAGCATAGAGATGCTACATGAGAGATCTTACAGTAGCAAAGCTGCATCGGTACAGCTGTGCTGCTGTAAGGTCTCTAGTGCTGAATCTTACACATTCAAACATTGTCAGCCCCCAAAATATCAGGAGACTGACTTAAAAATAATGAGATTTTTTTAAAAGATGTAATATTTTTTCTTTGTTGCCTGATTTCTGAAAATCAGGCAACAAAGGTATATTGGGGTACATGTTCAAGTATTTTCTCTGCAACTATGAGGGTAGTAACTTATTTTTTAAATGAAACCTGAGATTCGCATGTAGCTGAAGTTCTGTGGAAGCTGGGTTTTGAAGAAAATAAACATTTTAATGAGAAAATCTTTTAGAACGTTTTAGTGGTGTTTTAAAATAACTTTTTCAAAGTTCTTTGTGGATGAAACTGCATTTAAGAGTTTATTATAAAAGACAGTATATAGCTGTAGAAATTTTTGTGAGTATGTACACACGCATACAGAAGGAGACAGAGCAGGTGCAAACGCAAGCAAATGTGTTGTGATATTTCAACATGCGCTTTGGATGGCCAAATAACTCATGAGTTCTGAAGATATGACTGAGTCACCCCAGATGAGAGTCAATAAACCTTTTATGCTGTACCATCATGTTCTATATATATATGTTATAGAAAAATATTTTTAGGAATATTTGAATTTTAAACAAATGAACTGAAACCCTTCCCTCTATCTCCTGCCACTCCACTAAAAAAACAGCAACCCCTCCTTTCAAATCATTAGGAGGGGGTAGCAGATGAGGTTTAGAACAACCAGCACCCCCAGCTTCCACAATGAGTTGGGTTTCAGCTAAATAGCAGGACTGAGTTACATCTGGAACTCAGGAAGGGCCTCACTCGGTGTAAGGACTTAGGCTGATGCCTATTTAGCTGAAGGGTGGCAACACTAAAATATCTGTACTATTTGAATTTGTACTTGCAAAATTTAAGAAAAGATGCAATAGTTCTAGTTCTCTCTGTTTTCTCTTTTTTTTTTTTTTTTTGTGATGCCATCTAGAAGATTAGAAACATGTGGTGATGTTTTACAACCTCTCAGATGTCTTCATGTACAGTGTGGAAGTATTTGTGAAACACAGCTATACAGTTGACATTTCACAGGAAGAAGAATTAAAAGTAAGAATGGGATAGTGTTCCCTCTCCCTCTCCTTGTTTTCATTTGATTAATTTTTAGATCTTTATCTGGAGGATGACTTATACTGCTAAAAACTGAATGAATTGCAGAGTATTATATGACAGGTTTCAGAGTAGCAGCCGTGTTAGTCTGTATCCGCAAAAAGAACAGGAGCACTTGTGGCACCTTAGAAAAAAGTACTAATAAATTTGTTAGTCTCTAAGGTGCCACAAGTACTCCTGCTCTTTTTAGAGTATTATGTGGTGTGCTTTGATGCTTTAATTTTTGTCATGGTAGGTGTAGAGTAGAAGAGTTAAAAAGGATCTCTGTTTAAGCTTCATTGCTGCTGTGCTAGAAGAATTTTGGCATTAAACATAGCATATGTGTAATAGCTCTTGCTTAGCATTCATAAAAATATAACAGCTGCAGAAAGCAGCATTATCGCCCTTTCAGCTTTGAATTTGGTCTAGTATGCTTTTGTCTTTAAAAGAAAATAGGTGCCCCATTATAAACAGTGGTTTCTAAAATGGCTTAAAATGATTTTACCTTGAAAATAATGGTGTTTGGCTATTAATGGATTAAATATTTTTATGTAATAAGTTTTATGCTTTAAAGATAACTACACCACTTTATTTTTTTTATTTTTAAACATGATGGGTTCTTTCCTACTGTCTGCCATACTGCAGATACTACCACACATCTTAAAAAGTAGCTGATTGTTTTTCTCTCAAGATCCTATGCATGGCAGTATGCATTGGATATTAGAACTCAGCTATAAGGGTGAAATTCATCCATGGTGCTGAGGGCCAGTGCAAAGTCCTTTGCTTCATGTAAACCTTGTGTAGGTCAAAGAGGAGTCATGTCCTCATAGGGGTACCTGTGCACCCTCTCTGTGCCAAAAAAAGTGTCTGTATGCTGGTCTCTCATATGCTTTGTGTGGAAGGCTGCACAACAAAGTCTATCATCACTTAGATTTGGTCCAGACAAGAACTTATTTTCCAGAATACTGGTGCTGAGTGAATCATCAGCACATAGCATATCATTAGCACTGTACAAAGAATAATAACAATCGTCACAGGTACACTTCATGAATGTCTTCACATACAGAATGGAATATGGCCATATCCTTCTCTTCAGCCAAAAGAAATGTGCATATTTGGAAAACCATGTGCTGTATATTCATTAACTGTTTTGTGTTTAAAGATGGTATGCAAGAGTGAAGATGGGGTGACGACAGCAGTGACAATTTGTCAGACTTCCTTAAGCAACTAAATATGTTAGTAGTAGTTTGTTTGTACTATAGTGTTGTCCAGATGTCCCAAACAAAACTAGGACCCTATTGTGCTAGGCACTGTACAAACACAAAGATTCATACATTATAAGGCCAGAAGGGACATTGTGTTCATCAGGTCTGACCTCCTGTGTAACAGAGGCCATAAGACTTCCTTCAATTAATTCCTGTTTGAAATAGAACATTCCTCTTGATTTAAAGCTTTCCACATATGGAAAATCCATCACGTCCCTTGATAAATTATTTCCTGTTTAAAAATTTGAGCCTTATTTTGAGTCTGAATTTGCCTAGCTTCAGCTTCCTACAATTAAATCTTGTTATACCTTTGTCTGTTACACTGGCGAGCCCTCTATTATTAAATTTCTGTTCCCCATATAGATATTTATAGATTGTGATCAAGTCATTCCTTTACCTTCTCTTTGCTAAGCTAAACAAATAGACTTAAGGAGCACAATCACTATAAGGCATGTTTTCTAATCCCTCTCCAATTTGCAAGGTAATAAGAGAGAGTCTTTATCCTGAAGAGGTCACAAGCTAAGTAGACAAGGTTGGGAGAGAAAACAGGCACAAAGAGGTGTAATGACTGGTCTAAGGTCACGCCACAGCTGGAAATAGAATTCATGTCTCCTGAATCCCAGCCAGTGCCCTAGCCACTTGTTCATGCAGCCTTTCCTAGTTTGTTTTGGAACAGGGAGTTAAAGTGAAACCTTATAGAAAAGATCTGAGATCTTTGATATAACTCCCCCAAATCGTTTTTTCTTGCTTAGGGCAATGGCTTATCTTCTCCATTTTAGGATTTTATTCTGATACTTATCACCGTATTATCTAAGCACTTTCCTCATACAGTGAATACCAATAGTGAAGTCCTTAGTGGACTCACAGATCATGGAGTCTCTGGCTCCTTTCCCTTTTTGAAAAAAGTAAAATATCTGCTTGGGATGGGCTTTTTGAAGGGAGGGAATTGATAGGAATTTGAAATTAGAAAGGGTGTTCATATTGTGAGCATTATTTATGTTGGAAAGGCTTTCTCAAAGAGGAAGTTTTTGCAAAATTTTGTAAAGATGGTCAGTGTGATCTATAAACTCCTCAGTGTCAACTGGCAAGTGGGTTACAATAATATCCTGATCCTTACATTCTGGTTCATCAAATATTATAGTGAGGTCTTAAATAAAAGCAAGGGTCACACTGCTCATTAACACCTTTGTGAAATGTATGTACAGATACTCTATAAGGTGATATGCATATTGAAAATCTATTTCCTCGAGTCAGTATGAAGGCAGAGATGACAAACAGATTTCTGCCAGACAAAGGATATTTAATTACCTGTCTCTGTCGGTCCGCATGTCAATTAAGCATTGTAATGCTTACACAATGGGGAGCTATTTACATATGAAGTCAGCAGGTAGCATGTGACATCAGTAAGGAGGCAGCACACTGGAGAATGAGCTATAGGGGGTTATCCTGACTCTGGGTATAGACAATGAATTTCAGAATCTATAAGGAGAAGGTAATGAAGACTCCCCTTTATCCTGGACCTAGGAAGTAATCAAGCAGTGTGATTACATTAATGAAAACAGGACCTCAACCTTTTGGTTTAAATGATGCAAGGACATTTGGGGTGAGAGAGCCTTATTTAATTCCGCTGTGGATCTAGGGACAGAATAGGCCCACTGCTCCTTCTGCATGTCATAAGAGGCAACCAAAAGGGGGCTGCCTGGAGAGGGATGGGCTGCACCAGATTAGAAATTTGCCCAAGACACACCATATGATGAGCAAGTCAACCATGTCCATACCGGATTGATCGCAGCCCAGGTTAATAATGACTGCGCCATCTGTCTCCCACCAGGGCGGACATGACAAATATATTACTGGTGTAACCCCAACAAAAAGAATCCGTGGAAGAGATAACATCACGATAGCCACATGGAACGTAAAGACATTGAGACAAATAGGGAAGTTGAAAGAACTCGCGTACGAAATGGAACAATACACCTGGCACCTCCTAGGAATCTCTGAGGTCAGATGGAAGAACTTTGGAGAGGTATTAGCGGAAGAAGGCCATTTACTCTATTACAGTGGAGAGGACAAACATGTCAACAGCGTAGGATTTCTTGTGCATAAAGATATCAAGAATTCAGTATTAGGATGCCGCCCAATGTCCAGCAGGTTTATTTCCATCTGTCTAAAGGCAGTACTGTTTAATATCACAGTGGTACAAGTCTACGCCCCTACAACAGACTATTATAGGGGTCGGCAACCTTTCAGAAGTGGTGTGCCGAGTCTTCATTTATTCACTCTAATTTAAGGTTTCGTGTGCCAGTAATACATTTAAACGTTTTTAAAAGGTCTCTTTCTATAAGTCTATAATATATAACTAAACTATTGTTGTATGTAAAGTAAATAAAATTTTTAAAATGTTTAAGAAGCTTCATTTAAAATTAAATTAAAATGTAGAGCCCCCCGGACTGGTGGCCAGGACCCGGGCAGTGTGAGTGCCACTGAAAATCAGCACACGTGCCATGGGTTGCCTACCCCTGGACAATTACGATGAGCAAATTGAAGATTTTTACAATCAGCTCCAAGACATCATCAATAAGGTACACAAGAAAAATATCCTGATTACACAGGGAGATTGGAATGCTAAAGTGGGTATTGATGCACAGGCAGATTGGAGAGATTATTGTGACCCTTTCTGTAATGCAGTAACCACTGAGAAGAGATGGAGACTTTTGAAGTTTGCCAGCTATAACAATCTGGTTCTTGCAAACACATTAGGAGCACATAAAGACAATCAATGTGGCATGCACCTAATGGTATACATCACAGCCAGGATTGACTTCATCATGGTGCAAAACTGATTTTGTTCTGGGATTAACAGAGCTAAAACAAGGAGCTTCCCCAGTGCTGATATTGGAAGTGATCACGACCTTGTGATGCTAAATTTTTGGATTTTTTAAGGAAAATCGTCAGGCCAAAGTTCATCATAACCAAGTTTGACTTAGAAAGACTCAGAGACCGAAACGTTACAGAGTCATTCCAAGCAATGATCGGCAGAAAATTTGCCCCACTGCTTGCTCTAGAGGAAGATGTAGAAACAGTGACCAACAATTTCAACGCAATGGACATCCTTGGGAAACATCATAAGAAGACAAAACCATGGGTCACAAATGAAATATTACAAATGTGTGACATTAGAAGAGAACTTAAGAGAGACAAGAACAGCACTGAGGGAGCTGATAAATATAGAGTGATTGGTAAAAGATCAAGAAAGGAATGAAGGTGGCCAAGGAGATATAGATTGAAAAGCTGTGCTCTAAAATTGAAGTGTGTGTCAATAATAAAAATAGAAAATGAACCTTCCAGGTTGTAAAAGGTCTGACCAAGGAAAGATGGACCAACGCTAACACAATTCAAGACAAAGAAGGGAACAGTCTTACAGAAGAAAGGAACATCATCAATAGGTCGACAAACTGCTGCTCTGATCTATACAACCACCAGACAAATGGAGATCTTAGTGTCCTAGACAGCTCAGATTCAACAGAGGAGGATGACTTTCCAATACTGCGTGAAGAAGTGGAGACAACTGTGAAATCACTCAAGAACAGAAAGGCTATAGGTATTGACAACATCCCAGGCGAATTGATGAAATTCGGAGGAGAATAGTAATAGAGGTACTCACCAAGATCTGTAACAAGATCTGGCAGACCGGTGAGTGGCCCTCCACGTGGTCACAGTCACTAATCATCACTCTGCCAAAGAAAGGCATCCTGCAATTGTGTCAAAATTACCGGACCATAAGCTTAATTAGCCATCCCAGCTAAGTGATGTTAAAAGTCATATTGAACAGATTGAAGCCACAAGTGGAGAATATCATCACTGAAGAACAGGCTGGCTTTTGTGCTGGAAGAAGTACCACAGAACAGATTTTCAACCTTCGTGTTTTATGTGAGAAGTACTTATAACACAGCAGGACATCTGTCATGTCTTTATTGACTTCAAGAAGACCTTTAACATAATATGGCATGAAACTCTCTGGGCAATCATGAAGGAGTACAATGTTGGTTGTAAGCTTATTCTTACCATTAAACAACTGTATGCCAAGGCCAGCAGTTCAGTTCTTGTCAATGGCACAATAGGAGAGTGGTTTTGCACCACTGTTGGAGTCTGGCAAGGCTGCCTTCTTTCGCCCACACTGTTCAACATCTATTTGGAGCTCATAATGACTGATGCCCTAGAAGATCACATATGCACAGTCAGCATTGGGGGCCGAACAATCTCAAATCTTCGGTTCGCTGATGACATTGACAGCCTGGCAGGCAGCGAAGATGAAATTGCCAACCTTGTGAAACGATTGGATGAAACCTCCGCAAAATATGGCATGGAAATCAGTGCAGAGAAAACCAAGCTGATGACAAACAAACGTGACGGGATCAGCTCACATATCACTGTCAGTGGACAAGAGCTGGAGACAGTGAAACAGTTCAAGTATTTGGGGGCAATCATCACTGATGAAGGATCCAAGGCAAAAATTCTGGCAAGAACTGCGCAAACAACAGCAACAGTGGCAAAGATAAAGCCAATTTGGAGGAATAAGAACATCTCCCTGGAATCCAAATTGAAACTGTTGCATGCGCTGGTCATCTCCATTTTTCTGTATGCGTACGAGACATGGATCCTTATGGCATAACTTGCATGGAAAATACAGGTAAGTAGAGAGAGAATTCCATAAAATCCTGGATATCTCCAATTTTGACCACATTACTAATGAAGAGGTCCACGACATCCTCGCCCAATGCGCTGAGTCATATGAAGATCTCCTGGCAACTGCAAAAAAGTGCAAGCTGAAGTGGTATGGCCATGTAATAAGATAATCTGGCCTATACAAGATCATCCTCCAAGGGACAGTACAGGGGAAGAGAAGAAGAGGAAGACAGAAGAGATGGACAGAAATGGACTTAGCAGAGATTCAAGCACTGACATACAATCATCAGGGGTGGAGACAATTGGCTGATTGGTCGTTGGGGCACCATCATTGATGAGTGATGTGGTTATGGGAGTGATGATGAGACTTATTTAAAGACAGAAGATTAGCCTGTTCAGTTTAGTCTCTAGAAAACATGTTATGATTGGTTTTTATACGTAACCCTGTTGTGTTCATTATCCTTATTCACTATATCTTGAATCTTGATCCTTTGATAAACTTATATTTGTTTTTACTATAAATATATCTGTGCTGTGGTACTGTACAAGGAAATGATTAATCATTGAATCATTCATGCTGGTGGTACACTGGTCCCTTGGGGATAGCAGACCTAGTATTACTGTGAGTGTTCAGTGAATAAGGGGCTGGATACAATGGAAACACTTCAAAGGGGATCAGGGACTAGAGTGCACTTATTGTTAACCCTCAAGGCATAGCCTGGAGGAGAGTGCTTGGGTAGCTAACAAGCTAGTGGTGTCAGAGGGCTGACACCCAGTTAAGCTCAAGCAAGCCTTCCTCTTGCTGGAGGCAAGTGGTTATAAGGTGACTTTTATAGTCCCGGGTACCTTGAGAACCATCACAATCAGATGCTAGATTTGCCTGATCTCTAAAAGCTTGCTCCATAGCCAGATCCACTTGATCAAGAATGCCCTGTCTCCAGCTCTCACATGCTTTGTGCCCTGCATTGTCCCAAGGAGTGCAGTTGTCATGGTAGCTTATGGAATTTGGTCTTTGAGGTAACTGGGCTTGATCCATTAATTGCTTTGAAAATTAGAACACTGGCATCAAAACCAAAAGCTAACTGGGAGCCACAGGAGGGTATGAGCATCACAGTTGTCTGAGCCACGGAGAAGCCATGGAGAAGCTGCATTCAGTACACAGTCTTAAATTCAGTTTCAGCTGCACTGAGTTACAGCAATCCAGCCTGGAGGTGACAAATACAGGGATGACTGTGGCCAAGTTCTTGCCCAGGAGGAACAGACAAAGTTTCCTAGCAATCTGGAAGTGAAAAAAGGTATTTATGGGAACTGATGCTACCTGGTCATCCAAGCTTAGTGAGGAATCAAATAGGCCTCTGAGGCTTCACAACACATTGACAATGGAGGCCATATACCTTTGATGGAAGGTGGAGTTAACTGCTGGCCAGCTCCTTGAAGCATTTCCCCTTTCTAACTTGCATTGTTATGTTCTTACTTGGGTTCAGTTTGAGCCAGCTGGTCTTGACCAGAATCTAATTTCCTGTAGTTTGAGACTGATGGTATCCAGTGATGGATTCTTGAATATCAGTCTGACTAGTGTGTATTTCATTAGGGTATCATTAGATTTCTCTCTCTGAAGTAGGCATTGACTATCTTTGTCGGGAATGGATCCAGGTGTTCTTCACTTGCTTTCAACTGCCATTGGTGCAGTAGTCAATCATGCACATAGTGGCATGCACATCTCAAATCATTTTAATTTCTGTTAACACAACTGAGGAAAATTCTGTAATGGGTTTGAGTGGTCACTCCCTTCTGTTCCTGTTGTGATATCTTGGATACTGCAAGTCCTTACTAGATTTAGTTGATCTTGTTGATATAGGATGCCAGCTATTTGCAGCAATATGTATTTTGGTCTCTGGTTGGTTGGGGATAATTTGGGTTGACTAGATGGCTTACAGTCTGGAAGAATTCTGCTGATCAGAACTTTAGCAGTTGTATGTCAGAGAAGAAGCATTTCTGATGTCCAATCACAAGTGCAACATAGGTTTTCAGGAATTCTTTGTGTTACAGCTGAGTGTTTTACATTATCTGTGTTCTAGTCTTTTGCTTTGGGTTTTTAGGGAATCATTAGGATTTGCATGAATATGTTTTGGAGGGAGGGAGTATATTGGACTAGTGTATTAATGGTAGTGGATAGCAGATGATTGCAGTGTCCACTATCCTTCAGCACTCTGATCTTGGAGATAATTAAAATTTTCTGTCAGGATGTGGAGAAATGGTATCTCTTCCCATCTCAACAAATATTCTACTTGAGCCCTAGCATCCTACTTAGTCAGAGAGAGAGAGAAAGTTAAAGGGGGAAGCAGTTTTGTAACGGCAGGTTCTTGAGCTTTCTTATGTCTTTTTCAAATAATTGGACATTTCAAATAATGTGGACACTTTTTTGGCTTGGCAGATGATGCGGTATAATTTTGACTACTAGTAACATATGTATGTAGTATGTAAGGTACAATAAAAGTAATGGAATCTCACATTTCAAAGGATAACCTGGCTGTCACTAGAGGTCAAGAAGATTGATTTTATTTATTTATTTTATCATATGCAATGTTGCACAATAGGCCAGGTACATTGTTTGTTGTTTTGCTTGATTCACTTTCTTTTTTCTTCCTGTAAATAGAGTGATGTGTTAGACAAAGGCTTCTGCCACAGGCATGAGCTGGGACTTAGTGGACTAATGATCTGATCCAGTATGCGAATTCCTGTATCTTTCAGCAGGAGTGAATATTTTGTTTCCTGTTTTCTTGTTCTATATGATGAGATTACTTGTCACATCTGATCAGTCTGGAATTGTTGGATTTAAGGGAACAGAAAATAGAATTTTATCTGTAATTTTTTTTTTTTTTCATCTCAGACACACCAATCCAGGATGACCCTTTCTGTTCTAGTTTATAATACTGGAGTAATTACACAAATGACTTCAAGTAGGAATTTTTTTAAAGTTTATCCTTTTCGAACTTTTTGTTTTTAATGATCATTGTGCCAATTTTAATAGCTCTCTCTTTGAGTTACTTCAATGTGGGAGTTGAGAGAGAAGGTGGGAGTAAAACCTCTAGAGGGTGCCAAAAAACTTTGCTTAAAATTGGAACTGCTAACCTGCTGTCAGTTTCATCTAGGAAGAGCACAACCCCTAACTGCTATACTAATGCACATATGCAAGGGAAAAAATGTTTACTGGTCAAATCATTATGTCTGGAA
Source organism: Trachemys scripta elegans (assembly GCF_013100865.1). Lineage (NCBI taxonomy): Eukaryota > Metazoa > Chordata > Testudines > Emydidae > Trachemys > Trachemys scripta. The sequence goes on along the minus strand of NC_048299.1, from coordinate 127,776,815 downwards.
TTCGGTAACCACTACCTAAATGTTTAGCATGTAGCTGCTTTACAAATGATTGTTCTTTTATGAGGTTCCAAAAACTGTTTGTAACATCTAGTGGTATGTAGTTGACATGCAGTGGGAGAAGTCAGACATTCTTTGACTTGTTTTTTTTAATTTAAACGTATGCCAGGATTTCTAAAATTCATGAAGGAATATGTGAAAATTAGTTACTTTCTAAGTTTCTGATATCACACACATTAATACTGAAATACAGGTCTGTCTCATCTTATGCTGGGGTTATGTTCCGTGGTCAGCGCGTAAAGCAAAAACCACGTATAGTCAAAATTACATGGAGTTCAATAGCAGGCGGAATTGCCTGCACTACAGGTACAGTATTAAAATTGTTATTTTTCTCTTTATTTTTGTTTTTGTTTTGTTTTTGCCGACCGCGTAAAGCTGAAATTGCGCACGTTAAATGCGCGTAAGATGCGGCAGACCTGTATTGTAAACTGGATTTCTTTTACCAGAGATTTTACATAACAGCTATGACCAGGGTCTGCAAGACTGCAAGTGTTTTTTTGTCATTTTAATATGACATAAGATTGTATCCTTCTCTCTTATCAGAATAAAAGCTGTTCACTTGCATAAAAACTTTAAGAATTTTTGCAGAAGTCTTTTAACAGCTTTATTCTTACAGAGTATGGAACATTTTTCCAGTGATAAAGACAGGTGCCAGGATAGAAACTCTCTGAACAAGCTCTTAAAATATGAACATTTAATTTACTTTTCAACATGTTGTGTTTCTAAATAAATAAGAACTGTATTTTTTTTAAAGCATTGGTAATAACAGTGATACAGTGTACAGTAAGTTATACCTTATAAAATATTCTGATTCAGTTAGTTTCAGTACATTCAAAATGGTATCCTAATTTCTCAATAGGCACATCATTGTCTTTCAGACACAGTCTTGCGATGGTGTGGGTGGTGAGATAAACAGGGGTGCTGGCATTGTGCCCGAAACAGGTACAATTCCACCAGGGAATTGTCTTGTTTCTGTTTTGTTTTTTAGCACTATGAGTAAGGGACACCTTAATATATGAACATGAAGTTAGCTGATGTTTCTCTTCCAAATTTCATGAAACTAGCATTCTCTTAATTATAATTTTATGTATGTCTTGGGAAACCTACTGGGTTTGCAAAAGGGAGCTGTTCATTAGCAAAAAAGGAGTTTTTAGTATCTTGGTCTGAACAAACAAATTACACAGAAGGCAAAGTCCTGCGTGCTTTACTCTAATTTATAGTCTCATTGACTTCAGTGGGAGTACTTACATGAGTAAAAAGAGTAGTATTTGGCCTATACTTGATTATTATTCTCTCCCAAATACTGTGATATTTTTTTATAAATTAAATGGAGTACTAAAAGCTGACCATGATCATGACATATTAAGTCTAGATGGAGAATTGCTATACACATCTGAAGATTATATAATCTAAGAAGGATATTAAAGAGCAACAGCTACATCTACAGGACCAGATAATTTGCACCCAAGTATATTAAGGGTCGGTATGAGAGAGAACTAGTTGAACATGACCTCCCAGTGCCAGGTATAGCTAAGGGGGGGGGGGGGGGAATATCTAGTGCAGGGGTTGGCAACCTTTCAGAGATGGTGTGCCGAGTCTTCATTTATTCACTCTAATTTAAGGTTTTGCATGCCACTAATACATTTTAACATTTTTAGAAGGTCTATAATATATAACTAAACTATTGTTGTATGTAAAGTAAATGAGGTTTTTAAAATGTTTAAGAAGCTTCATTTAAATTAAATTAAAATGCAGAATGCCCCGGACTGGTGGCCAGGACCCAGGCAGTGTGAGTGCCACTGAAAATCAGCTCGTGTGCCGCCTTCGGCACATGTGCCATAGGTTGCCTACCCCGATCTAGTGGGAGGTGTTATTGCCCCTGAATGTAGCATTAATTAAACTAGAGCTGTTAATTAATCGCAGTTAACTCACGCAATTAACAAAAAAAAAGTAATTGTGATTAATCACAGTTTTAATCACACTGTTAAACAATAGAATACCAATTGAAATTTATTAAAATAATTTGGATTTTTTCTACATTTTCATATACACTTCTACACCGATATAATGTGACCCGATATAACATGAATTCAGATATAACGTGGTAAAGCAGCGCTCTGGGGGGCAGGGCTGCGCACTCTGGCGGATCAAAGCAAGTTCGATATAACACGGTTTCACGTATAACGCGGTGAGATTTTTTGGCTCCTGAGGACAGCGTTATATCGGGGTAGAGGTGTACATTGTAGTCTGTGTTATAATTGAAATCAAAGTGTGTATTATTTTTATTACAAATATTTGCACTGTAAAAATGATAAACAAGAAATACTATTTTTCAATTCACCTCATACAAGTACTGTAGTTCAATCTCTTTGTTGTGAAAGTGCAACTTACAAATGTATTTTTTTGTTAGATAACTGCACTCAAAACCAAAAACATTGTAAAACTTTAGTGCATCCACGTCCACTCAGTGATTGGCTGAATAAGAAGTAGGACTAAGACGAACAAGTTTATTTACATTTACAGGAGATAATGCTGCCCTCTTCTTATTTACAATGTCACCAGAAAGTGAGACCCGGTATTTGCCTGGCACTTTTGTAGCTGGCATTTCAAGATATTTACATGCCAGATATGCTAAATATTCATATGCCCCTTCATGCTTCGGCCATCATTCCAGAGGACGCGCTTCCATGCTGATGATGCTTGTTAAAAAAAAAAAAATTCATTAATTAAATTTGTGACTAAACTCCTTGGGGGAGAATTGTACATCCCCAGCTCTATTTTACCTACATTCTGCCATATATTTCATGTTATAGCAGTCTCAGATGATGACCGAGCACATGTTGTTCATTTTAAGAACACTTTCACTGCAGATCTGCCAAAATGCAAAGAAGGTACCAATGTGAGATTTCTAAAGATAGCTACAGCACTCAACCCAAAGTTTAAGAATCTGAAGTGCCTTCCAAAATCTGAGAGGAACAGGGTGCGGAGCATGCTTTCAGAAGTCTTAAAAGAGCAACACTCTGATGAGGAAACTACAGAACCTGAACCACCAAAAAAGAAAAATCAACCTTCTGCTGGTGGCATCTGACTCAGATAATGAAAATGAACATGTATCAGTCCGCACTGCTTTGGATTGTTATTGAGCAGAACCCATCATCAACATGGATGCATGTCCCCTGGAATGGTGTTTGAAGCATGAAGGGACATATGAATCTTTAGCATATCAGGCACGTAAATATCTTGCAATGCTGGCTACAACAGTGTCATGTGAACACCTATTCTCACTTTCAGATGACCTTGCAAACAAGAAGTTGGCAGCATTATCTCCTGCAGATGTAAACAAGCTTGTTAGTCTGAGCGATTGAAGTAGAAGAAGTAGAACGGAGTGGACTTTTAGGCTCTAAAGTTTGACATTGTTTTATTTTTGAATGCAGTTTTTTTGTACATAATTCTACATTTGAAAGTTCATCTTTCATGATAAAGAGATTTCACTACAGTACTTGTATTAGGTGAATTGAAAAATACGATTTCTTTTGTTTTTTTACAGGGCAAATACTTGTAATCAAAAATAAATATAAAGTTAGCAGTGTACACTTTGTATTCTGTGTTGTAATTGAAATCAATATATTTGAAAATGTAGAAATCATCCACAATATTTAAATAAATGGTATTCTATTGCTGTTTAACAGTGCGATTAATTGCACAATTGTGATTAATTTTTTAAATCACTTGACAGCACTAAATGAAACCATTACTGGAATATCATGTCCAATTCTGGGGTCCATGGGTAAAAAAGGATGTTGGCAAGATAGAAAGGGTTTAGAAAAGAGCAGCAAAAATATTTCTGAATCTGGAAAACATGCCTACATAGTGAGAGATTAAAGAAGCTCAATCAAGATGAGGCCAAGAGGGAACTTGATCAGTTTGCAAGTACCTACGTGGAGAAGAGATTTCTGATAGTAGAGGGCTCTTTTAACTTAGTAGAAAAAGTCATAATGAGATCCAATGGTTGAAAGCTGAAGTTAAACAGATTTAGATTAGAAATTTAACTGTGGGTAACTAACCATTGGAACAACTTACTAAAAAATGTGGTGATTTTCTGTCATTTGTATTTAAATCAAGACTGGATAATGTTCTAAAAGATCAGATATAACTCAAACAGAAGTCATGGGACTTAGGCATAAATTATTGGGTAAGGTTCAGTGGCCTGTGTTATGCAGGAGGTCAGACTAGACTATCATAATAACTTCTGGCCTTTAAAATCTAGGAACCCATGATTTACCTTTGTTGCACTGTAGTGGTTTCCCTCATGTACAAATTGGTGACCAATGTTCCACAATGTACTTGAGAGACGTAAGTATAGTTTGGTTCTCATTTTTAATATAAGACTTGCGTGTAATTTCTTTCCAACTATATTTCTATTATCGAGAAGGTTTTGAGCTGACTCCAAGAAAATTAGTAGTCCTCATCTTAATGGTTAAAACTCTCAGTTTACCCCCTCTCTCCTTTTCCCCTGTCCCTTCTAAATCCAAGAATATGATTGTAGATTATAGGACACAACTTTACACTTTTAAAAACAACAACAACAAACAAAAAAACACACACAGATCCCTGAGGGCCTGGTCCTGCAGTATTTATTCAAGTAAAACACTCCCATGAACTCAAGCTTGAACATTAAATTTCCTTCAAGACTACAATACCACAAAGCAAATTGTAGTATTCATTGCTCTTTTCCCAGCTGTTTCTGGTGTTTTATTTTGTGTTGAGGTGTTTTTTTGTTTTTGTTTTTTGTATGGATGTGAGGGAGGAGTTGGAGTCAAATAGGACACTTTTTGATATGCAATAACTTTAAAATTAACTGTCATCATAGGTTTAATTAGAAGGCAACACTAAAAGTTATACTAGGTTAGAGGTGCCTAGAGTGTAATTGGCTTTATAATACACACCGTCATAAACCACAGCTGTAAACTTTTTGGATCATTTATCTTGTGAAATGTAGACAAATAAAAGGTTTTTTAGAAAGGAGAGGAAACAGCATACCTACATTTTTTTTAAACAGCATCATTGGCAACTAAGCCATCCCTCTAAAAGAGTCCACAGTGACTCAGCACTCTAGCATGCTGTGCAGGCCTTGCTGGAGTCCTAGGCATAACTAAGTGTGTGAACCAAAGGCTGTGAACCAGAATAGTCCTGGCCTTGGCAAAATAGCAATGCACCAGATATTAGCTAGTACCGAGTAAACACATTCCTGACATGAGAAGATGTTACAGGAGCGTCCAGAGTCCTCAAATAACAACATAAACACATTCCTAGGATATGGTACAAGAACACATTGACCCCTCATAAGATAGGAACAGGATGACAGGATAATGAATAAGGATATTTTGTTCGAACCAGCAGATTCAAGAATAAGGGTGGTAACTAATCACGTCTGGAGTGTAAAACGTAACTTGTCTGTATCAGTGTATAAAAGGAGGGGCATTTTTTGTTCAGCCTAGGGGGCAGCAGCCTACTGCCATTGTTGTGGGCATACATGTATTAGTGTACCTGTAACGATGGAGCCAAGGCGCAGGTACTGTGCTTCATTGACAATAAACCTGGCCGAGCACCTTTACCACTGAATCGATCCTGTGGTCTTTCTTTATGAGCAACACTGGAGTCTGCTGAAGTATCAGGCTGTGCTCTCTGCTTGTGCTAATAACCCAAGAGCTCCAAGAACAGAAGCACTGAGCAGCTGTAACAGCTTAGCAGCCTGGACAGCGTTGCCAAAGCAACAACATTTCTCAGCACTTAATATCATGCTGCAGCAGCCTATCCCTGAGCTGGACCCGGATCAGATGACCCCAGGCTCAGGTATAGTCTGTGCAACAGCAATTCCAGGTCAAGAAACTGGTTGCTGCCTCGACTCCCTAGGATTTCAGCCTGCCCTTGATCCAGTTCCTGTTCTGCCCCAGCCCTGCCTGAGCCTCATTCCAGCCTTATCAGAGTCCTACTCTGACCTTGCTCCAGCCATTTTAATGACCCACTCCAGCTCTGTATCCACCTTCTGACCCTTGGACTATGCCAAACCGGCTTCAACCTTTGGTCTGCATCTGGACTCCAACTACAATATTGATTTGGCTTGCCTACAGACTCTGACCTTGGTTCTGACCCCAGTTTTGCTGTTGCCCTTGGCCTGGTCCTGGTCCTGATCCTACATCTGCTGAAGACTTCATGCTCAAGTATATCACACTGCAATAATCCATCTGAGAGCTGATGAAGGTGTGAATAACTAAGCCTAGGTCATAATCTTCCTGGATGGGATGAAATTGACCAATGTGGGTATGGACCTTGAACCAAAGGAGACTGCATTGTGGCAGTAAACTGTTCAAAATGATTTCCTCTTCCCACCAGCATCACCTCTGTCTTGCTTGGGTTCAACTTTAGCCAGCAGTTCCTCATCCAGGAGCTGATCTCATTCAAGCACTGGGACATCTTCATGGTGGTTCTATGTGGTAAAAGATAGGTGGAGCCGTGTATCATTTGTATTTGGCTGAAACTTGAGTCCATGTCATCTGACCAGTTCACCTAGGGCTGAATGTTGAAAGTGACCGAAAATCCTTGTGGGACTCACAAGTGAGGAGTCCTGCACTGGAGGTGCTGTTTCCTACTACCATTAGGGTGAATCCCTCCAGGAAAGACTCAAGCCATTGTAATGTAGTACTTTGGACCTCTGACACCTCCCTCAGGTGAGACAACAGAATCTCAGGGTTAGTACCGTGAAATGCTGCAGAGAGAATGATTATTATATTTGTCACTTCACTGAAACTAATAAATTACAATGGCATAACTTAGTGATATCCCAAATTTTTCCATCAGTTTTCATAATCAAAATATTCTGGTACAATGACTATAATTCTGCAAACAATGTCAACCCTGAGTAGTTCTGGAGCCATTCCATTTGCTCTAATACCAACTCAAATTACACTCTTATTATGAGTGTTCATGTGAAAGAATTAGGAAGAATAACTAGGTCTCTATTAGAGGCTAAATAGGTAAAGAACAAGTTAAAAATTACCTACACAAGTTAGATGTCTTCTATTTGCTAGGGCCTGATGAAATACATCCTAGAACACTAAAGGAGCTGACTAAGGCAATATCTCAGCCATTATCTTTGAAAAGTCAGGGAATATGGGAGAGATTCCAAAGGAGTGGAAAAGAGAAAATATAGTGTCAATCTATAAAAAAGGAGAATAAGGACAACCTGGGGGATTACAGACTAGTCATCTTAACTTCAGTACCTGGAAAGATAATAGAACAAATAATTAAGCAATCAATTTGAAAACATCTAGAAGATAATAAGGTGATAAGTAACAGTCACCATGGATTTGTCAAGAACAAATCATGTCAAACCAACCTAATAGCTTTCTTTAACAGGATAACAAGCCTTGTGGATGGGGGAGGAGGAAGCAATAGATGTGGTATATCTTGACTTTAGTGAGGCTTTTGATACTGTGTCTTGCATGACCTTCTCATAATCAAGCAGGGGAAATACAACCTACATGGAGCTACTGGGGGGGCGGGGGTTATAATTGATTGGGAAACTATTCCCAGTGAGTAATCACAAGTGGACGGGCCCACTGAGTGGGGTCCCACAGACCTCAATTTTGGATCTGGTTCTGTTCAATATCTTCATCAATGATTTAGATAATAGCACAGAGAGTACACTTTTAAAGTTTGCGGACAATACCAAGATGGGAGGGCTGGTAAGTGCTTTGGAGGATAGGATTAAAATTCAAAATGATCTGTCCAAACTGGAGAAATGGTCTGAAGTAAATAGGATGAAATTTAATATGGACAAATGCAAAGTACTTAAGAAGGAACAATCAGTTGCACACGTACAAAATGGGAAATGACTGCCTAGGAAGGAGTGCTGCAGAAAGGGCTCTCAGGGTCATAGTGGATCACAAGTTAAATATGAGTCAACGGTGTAACACTGTTGCAAAAAAAGCAAACATCATTCTGGGATGTATTAGCACAGAGATTCTCAAACTGGGGGGGGTGGGGGGGACGGGAGCCCTCAGGAGGTCACAAGGTTATTACATAAGGGGTTGCAAGCTGTCACCCTCCACCCCAAACCCTACATTTATAATGGTTTTAAATATATAAAAAAGTGTTTTACATTTATAAGGGGGGGGTCGCACTCAGAGGCTAGCTATGTGACAGGGGTCACCAGTACAAAAATTTGAGAACCACTGTATTAGCAGGATTGTTGTAAGCAAGGCACAAGAAGTCATTCTTCCACTCTACTCTGTGCTGATTAGGCTGCAACTGGAGTATTGTGTCCAGTTCTAGGCACTACATTTCAGGAAATATGTGCACACATTGGAGAACGTCCAGAGGAGAGTAACATAAATCATTCAAGTTCTAGAAAACATGACCTATGAGGGAAGATGGAAAAAACTGGGTTTGTTTAGTCTGGAGAAGAGAAGACTGAGATGGGACATAACAGTTTTCAAGTACATAAAAGCTTGTTACAAGGAGAAAGGAGAAAAATTGTTCTCATTAACCCCTGAAGATAGGACAAGAAGCAATGGGCTTAAATTGCAGCAAGGGAGGTTTAGGTTGGACATTTGGGAAAAACTTCTTAATTGTCAGGGTATTTAAGCACTGGAACTAACTGCTTAGGGAGATTGTGGAATCTCCATCATTGGAGATTTTTAAGAGCAGGTTAGACAAACACCTGTCAGGAGTGTTCTAGATAATGCTTAGTCCTGCCATGAGTGCAGGGGACTGGACTAGAAGACCTCTGTCCTATACTTCTATGATTCTATGAATACTCTTGATGTGGGAAAGTGGGATTTTCTGCTTCAGCAAAGAGCTGAAAAGGTGGTGTTACCTTTTTTTTTTTTTTTTTTTTTTGACCCCACTGGTTACCCAAAATTCAGGTCTTTGATGCAATCCTGTATATACAAATTTCAGTAGTAGCTGTGTTAGTCTGTATCAGCAAAACAATGAGGTGTCCTTGTGGCACCTTAGAGACTAACAAATTTATTTGGGCATAAGCTTTCGTGGGCTAGAACCCACTTCATCAGATGTATGAAGTAAAAGATACAGGAGCAGGTATAAATACATGAAAGGAGGTGGGTTGCTTTACCAAGTGTTAAGTCAGTCTAACAAGATAAATCAATTAACAGCAGGATACCAAGGGAGGAGAAATCTCTTTTGAAGTGGTAAGAGAGTGGCCCATTACAGACAGTTGACAAGAAGGTGTGAGCACAGCAACCTACATCCTTTCATGTATTTATACCTGCTCCTGTATCTTTTACTTCATACATCTGATGAAGTGGGTTCTAGCCTACGAAACCTTATGTCCAGATAAATTTTTTGGTCTCTAAGGTGCCACAAAGACATCTCGTTTTTTTTGTATATACAAAGAATTATAAGAATGCAGGGTTGGAAGGGACCTCAAGAGGTCATCTAATCCAGCCACCTGTGCTGAGGCAGGACCAAGTAAACCAAATCCCAGACTGGTGTTTGTCTAACCTGATCTTGATGGAGGGTGGAATCTTCCCCCTCATGACCCCTTTCCTCCTCTTCCCCCCGGAAGCCTATTTCAGAACTTAACTACTCTTATAGTTAGAAAATTTTTCCTAATATCTAAATTAAATTTCAGTTGTTGCAGATTAAGCCCATTATTTCTTGTCCTATATTCAGTGGACATGGAAAACAATTGATCATCATCCTCTTTAATAACAGCTCTTCACATATTTGAAGACTGTTATCAAAACACTCCTTAGTTTTCTTTTCTCAGGACTAAAGATTCCCATTTTTTTAAACCTTTCCTCATAAGTCAGGTTTTCTAAACCTTTTATCATTTGAGTTGCTGTCCTTTGGACTCTATCCAATTTGTCCATATCTTCCCTAGTCTGGCATGCAGAATTGGACACAGAATTGCAGGTGAGGCCTGAACAGACAATTACCTCCCGTTTCTTACACACAACACTCCTGTTAATACAGAATACTATGAGCCCTTTTCACACTTGCATCATGTTGTTGACTCATATATTCAATTTGTGATCTACTATAACTCAGATCTCTTTCAGCAGTTCTACCACCTAGCCAGTTACTCCCCATTTTGTAGTTGTGCATTTGATTTTTTCCTTCCCAAATGTAGTACTTTGCACTTGTCTTTTATTGAATTTCATCTTGCTGATTTCAGATCAATTCTTCAATTTGTCAAGGTCATTTTGAATTGTAATTCTGACCTTCAAAGTGCTAGCAACCCCTCCCAGCTTACTGTCATCTGCATATTTTATAAGCATATTTTCCACTCCATTACACAAGTCATGAATGAAAATATTGAATATTACCAGGAGCAGGACAGACTGCTGTGGGATCCCTCTAGATATGTCATCCCAGTTTGTCAGTAAACCACTGATAGCTACTCTTTGAATACACTTCTTTCAACAGTTTTGCTCCCACCTTATAGTAATTTCATCTAGAACACGTTTTCCTTGTTTGTTTATGAGACAGTCATGTAAGACTCTGTCAAAAGCCTTACTAAAATCAAGACCTCTACAGCTTCACCTCTATCCAGTAGGCCAGGAACCCTGTCAGAGAAGGAAATGCTGTTGGTTTGGCATGATTTATTCTTGACAAATCCATGTTGGCTATTCCTTATAACCCTATTATCTTCTACAGTGCTCACGGATTGATTTCCCCCCCCCCCCATATCTTTCAAGTTATCAAAGCTAGGCTGATGGTCTGTTTCCCCAGTTCTCCATTTCCCCCCTTTTAAAGATAGATACTATGTTTGCCCTTTTCCAGCCTCTGGGACCTCCCCTGTACTCCATGAGTTCTCAAAAATACTCATTAACTGTTCTGAGATTTTTTTTTTTTCAGTTAGTCCCTTAAGTACCCTAGGGTGCATTTCATCAGGAACTGCTGACCTGAATACATCTAACTTATCTAAATATTCTTTAACTTGTTCCTTCTGCTTTGTTGTTAATATTAAATAGAATGTACACAAAGTCCTGTTTCCCCAAACACAGTAGGAATAGAACAGCAGAAGACAGTTTCTTTGCTAACAGTTCTAAGCCTCTGTTCAGCAAGCACTTTTCCCAAAAGCTCTCTCTCCCTTAGCTTTTTCTCAGGGTCCTGGTACAAGTTCTTCTGTGGTTGTCTCTGGCTTTCTGTTGCCTTCTCTGTCTGTTTCTTTTGGTGTTTCTGCCTCTGACATGCAGACAGACTGCTCTAATCCAAACAATTCCCCTGCTTCTGCATTTTGTTATCAGACCTCTGGCCTACATGACTCAGCTCCTACTCCACTCTTTCATGTGCCCTGTATTTTGGGTAGTGGACCCTATTTTTGCAGCTTTCTATTCCATAAAGGAGCTTAATTGCTTTTTATGTTTATCGTGAATGAACAGCACCTGCTTTACCCGTCAGCTTCAATGACTTTCCTCCCTGCCCCAGGAAATCTTTCCTAGACACAGGGAAAGACAAATAGTCTCTAGTTCTATTAGTATTGTAAAGTCAGTTTTAATTTTCCTGAGCAAAGATTTCAAGAGCAGGTTCTTAAAGAATGAAATTCACAGAAAAATAATGGAACCTTTTCATGTATTGCCTGTCTTCTGTTCTAGGGCTATTTGAAGTCATTGGTAAAGAATATTTTGCAGAGTATGTAATTTTGGAGACCCATTTTAGTGTTGAATACTTGTGTAAAATTCCATTTTTTTAAGTTCCTCCTCCATTCATTCTGAAGGACCTAATTTAAAGAGTTTTCTCTAGTACCTCTTATTTATTGGTGGGGTTTGAGATTTGTTGGGTGCAAAGCACTCAAAAGCTCTAGAAAGTAGAAATAGATATTGGGTGCAGAGTTTTCAATGAAATGTGAACTATATAGATATGCTTGGAAGCTTTTTCTCACAAAGAATTTTGAAAAGCCTTAAACTAATAGCTAGACAAAACACTTAGGCCATGTCTATGCTAGGAGCACTTCACCGGTATACTAAATAAACTACACCAGCAAAGCAACGTCGTGTGGATGCAGCTTATACTGGCAAAGCTCACAGTTTTACCAGTATCAGGGGGTAGCCGTGTTAGTCTGTATCTACAAAAACAACAAGGAGTCTGGTGGCACCTTAAAGACTAACAAATTTATTTGGGCATAAGCTTTCGTGAGTAAAAACCTCACTTCTTCGGATGCATAGAGTGAAAGTTACAGATGCAGGCATTATATACTGACACATGGAGAGCAGGGAGTTACTTCACAAGTGGAGAACCAGTGTTGACAGGGCCAATTCAATCAGGGTGGATGTAGTCCACTCCCAATAATAGATGAGGAGGTGTCAATTCCAGGAGAGGAAAAGCTGCTTCTGTAGTGAGCCAGCCACTCCCAGTCCCTATTCAAGCCCAGATTAATGGTGTTGAATTTGCAAATGAATTTTAGTTCTGCTGTTTCTCTTTGAAGTCTGTTTCTGAAGTTTTTTTGTTCAATGATAGTGACTTTTAAATCTGTAATAGAATTTTACCAGTATAGCTTATTCCACAATCCCCAAGTGAAACAAGCTATACTGGTAAAATGCAATTTTGCCAGTAAAATTGCATCTAAACTAGAGGCTTCTGCCATCACTCCTATGTCAGTCAGAGATCACACCTCTTCACATCCTTGACCACTATAGCCATGCTGGTGGAAATCTGAAGTGTAGACCTAGCCTTAGGGCCCAATCCTACTCCCTCTAAAATCAAAGGAATTTTTGCCAGTCACTTCATTGGGAACAGAATCTGGCATTTAGATAATAATAATAAAGCAAAAGGCATTGCTTATATTTTATGCTTTGAAAAATACAGAAACCTCTGTATTTCATAATAATTGAGATTGTGATCACCAAGATACGGTTTATATATAATTAAAAGTGAACTTTGCACTGAATTTTGTGAGTTTCTTCTTGTGTACGATTGCCTAGTCTTAGCATTTGACTACAAACGTGCTCTTAAAGCGTGCTTGATCTTTTAATCTTCTGTGAGCTTTCAGGAAAATCCCTCTGTGTACTATTTTCATTGTGATACTGCATTCTTGGTGTAATGCTCCCATATTAATCTAAAATTAACTATTCTTCAGCCCCCAAGTTGAATTTACCTACACTTTTACCAGACAGAAAGGAATTTCATTGTAAAAGTTTTCTTTTCTTCTTGGCAGAAAAATATGTGCATACTTGGCAATTTTCTGTTGTTTTTTGAGAATCCATCATAAACATGCCGTTTCTATACATTTGCAAATATTATGAATTCTTTTACACATCTTTAATCCATTTTATTTATCACAACGTTTGTTTCTTTTTCTCCCATTTTCCTCTGTCACTAGATTTATCTGTTGTTTCTTTTCCAGCATAATGCTTTTTGTAATATCTCACATTTATTCAGAACACTTATTTTGAAGGACCTCATAACACACTTTACAAACTAAAACTCATTGCGTATATAGAAGAATCACTGTAACTACCCCTGGGGTAGACTGTAGACAAGATTTAGAAGAAGTTTTCTGGTAAGATCAGCCAGGTACTCAGATTATTTTCATTCATGTATTACAGCATATTTACAGATTTGATTTAATATATAATTGTGTGTGCGCGCACGCGTTTGTGTGTAATTTTTTTAAAGGCTAACCACAGAGCAAGCTTCTTTTTAATTATTGTGGCACTATCTATATATCATTTTCTTTTAATTTATATATGGCCTAGTTCTGCAACTTCTATCACATTGAATAGTACCATACTTTTTTAATAGCCTTATTGGAATCAGTGTGCGTAAGGATTGAAAAATCAGACCCACAGTGAATTGGGATCATTCTGATCCTTGGTACATATCTGAGAAAGAGGTATGAAAATACTTTTATGCTGAAAAAGATGGTTTTGTAAGCTCAGCTGTGTGTGTGTGTGTGTGTGTGAGAGAGAGAGAGAGTGGGGGGGGGTGCGTTTTGCTTTTGCAGTCTGTGGTAAAATAGCATTATGTACAAGGGCCTGCAGGTGCTCCTACTTAAGTCATTGGGAGCAGGATTCAATTCAGAGTGCTGACAATTGGCATCCTGCAGCTTTCCCTACTAAAGTCTGTTAACGTTCAGTTTGACTTTTAATGGGAGAAGCCCTGGCTTACTGACTGTTATGAGATTCTGTAGCTTACCTTGGATGGCTCTAAAGAAGAAAGCTAAAACATTTTATTTGTTGGGAATACTGTAATGCTTCTCTTCATGCAATTCTTGACTCACAAAACTAGCTTGATTAAGGTTATTATGTCTGTGTGTCAGTGTTTTATTTACTTTAAAAGCCCTGTCACAATATTCATGCCACCTGGTATACCAAGATACCTTTATGGGAATCAGTAGTGAAACACAGTATCTTCATGCAAAACAATGGAACAGCATAATGTTCAGCATTCAGAGATGCAGTAGTAGATTTACTGAAAGCTTCTGCAAAGATGATTAGATTCCATGAAATGCAATTGAAATGCCTTTCAGGTTAGATATTAGGCTCACAGTTTCAGTATATGATGCTATACTCTTCCAAGGTACATGTCCATTTAGTTACTCAATATTATATAATTAACAGCCCCATCAAGTGAAAGTGCAGAAATGCTGAGGAAGTGGAATTTGTTCCCTAACAGGTTGTAGCCACAAAGGACTCCATCTCTAGCTTCAAAGCAACAAATACTAAGAATCTTGGTGCCAAATTCTATCTGTCTGAGCACAGATAATGCCCACTGAGTGCCATTGGGAAAGAATTATTGTGCCCAAAGGTTCCCTGCTTTCAAGATAAGGATTCTTCTCATTAGTTTGTGTGGTGAGCTATCTTTTTCAATATTGTGAGACTCTAGGTTTGAACTAGGACTTCTTTGGGAGGAAAGAGTAGAATAAACTTAATATTTCAATTATTTTTTTTTATTAATTTCAAAGAGAAACTGAGGCAATTCCTACAAGATTACTTTATATTGACTTTCCTCCTGAAAAGAAAACTTTCATTGATGAAATCTTTTAGGTTCCAGTTCCTTCTTTGTCCTCACAAGCATGGTTTATCTTTGCACTCCTTTTCTCCCTCCTAATGATAGTCAGACACACATGAGGGTTTGAGAAGACATTAGTCTTGAAGAGGAGCAGACAGAACCTGCCTGAAAACAGAAATGCCGTGATGTGGATAAATGTGACTTTCAGAAAGAGGCAAACTTAAGAGTCCCTGCTGACTAGGCCTTCCAGAGTCCTTGTTTTATTACATGTGGGAGAGTTCTGCTTGCAAGCTGTGAGGCTTGTGTTTTGGTTTTCAGATGAATCAGTGCATTGCCAGATCCAGCCATGATCTAGAAGATTGTGCTAATTTTCTAAGGCCACTTACTGTGACTAAATGCAGGCTGACAGACATCACTATAGTTCATCATTCAGGTAACTTTTGTCAGGATACCTGGACTTTTAAACTAAAAGTATGACTGTTTAGGCAAAATTGATATCTGTGAAGAGTTTGCTTTGATTGGATTAAACACAGGTAGGCCAATTTACAAAAGAAGTTTATTGCAATACACCTGGAGGGAGAAAAAGCATGTAACAATGTGATTCAAAGCAACACTAGTAGAATTTTCTGTAATAGTGTCCAATTTTGGCACCCTAATTCACACTGAGCAGTGCTATGCAAGGAGTCCCATTTATCTCAGTGGGAATACTTGGAGTAAGGTTGGCAGAATCAGGCCCAAAGGTAGTCAAATTTGACATCAACTTACACAAAATGCAATTTCTTACAAGTGTCTCAAACATATTCATTATAGTTTTCGAGCCCCTTATTGACATATATAATTAATGGATTCATTGCTTATTTAGTGAATGGAAAAGAATAAATGTTTTACAGTGTTTACGCTTTATTGTGTGTGGCCAGATGTCACATTATCACATTGCATTATTTTTCTTTGAGATTAATGATGCTTTGTCTGTCTCACAGATGTATCCTAAACACCTGCTAGTTTAATATCTGTCTAGGTCATTGCTACAGCGCTTCCTTTCATTAAATGTATGCTGTAAGATATCTGCTGTAGACATTTATGTAAAAGAGAAGTGGTATAGAATGAAACAGTTTTATTCATAGTAGATTCATTCAGGAGACATTTCCCTTTGAAAAACTATACTCCTTGACTGCCGCCATTGGCTATCTTGACTGGAACAAGAAAAATGCATGGCAAGCTCTCCACTGGCTCGTTAAAAGGAGTATGGGAGGGGAAATGCTATGCTGGGCATAGACAACTGGAAAAGGGACAGTGATGGGCACCTTTAACTCTAAACCCATTTTCAGCATCACTTCTAAGAATAATCCTTACATAATCTATACATCATCTGGAGGCACTATCCAGTCAGAAAGACTTACTTCAGAATTTCACTACATATACTGCATCCAACAAAGAGTAGAACAGCACCTTGCTAGCAGTGATGAAATTTTTGCTGATTCATTTTTCCCCCCTAAGAACCCATACTTTTAGGCATATAGAACTTCATGTTTAGCATGCAATTCTTTACTAATGTTTAAACAATGTAACTACAGTACTTGCAAATTTCCATTTATCTGCATGTGTGAACATGCCTATATCTGTACATTCTACACTTGATTAAACACTCCTAGGACTATACCTCAGCACAGCCAAAGGAAAATCATTTCCTGGGGAGGACAGGATGATAAAGTTTGACTTACTGATAACTGCAGCTGGTAAAAAAAAAAAAAAATTAAGTGGTGAGAAAGGAGTTCTGCTGAAATAATTAAATCTTCAGCGGAAATTTGAATACTGCAAACATTTTGCCCCCAAACCAAAATATTTTTATTTGACAATGCTGCCACTCTGCCTCACCAAAGATGTTGTTTGAGTGCCTCAAGTTCCCATTCTCTTCAGGCCAGGTACCCTGGTTGGACTAAGTATCCCACGATGCAACACAGTCTCCCCTTTTGGAGAGGGAAGACATTGTGTCATGGGAGATGTAATCTAGCTGGGGATCCTTGCCCATAAAACAGAATGGGGACACAAGACAACTGAACTATAACTCCCATGAGTCACTGTGCCAGTGTTTCTAAAATAGTTTTGTTGGGCATTTGGTTTTTCCAATGAAAAATGAACACTTTCCATGAAAAATTTAATTTAATTGCAATAAAAAAAACCATTTCTTATGGAAAAATTTCTACCAACCCTAATGATATGTACCTAAAAGGGGGTTCCAAAGAGGATGGATCTAGATTGTTCTCAGTGGTACCAGATTATAGAACAAGAAGTAACGATCTGAAGTTGCAGTGGGAGAGGTTTAGGTTGGATATTAGGAAAAACTTTTTCACTAGGAGGGTGGTGAAGCATTGGAATGGGTTACCTAGAGAAGTGGTAGAATCTCTTTCCTTGGAGGTTTTTAACGGCAGGCTTGACAAAGCCCTGGCTGGGATGATTTAGTTGGTGTTGGTCCTGCTTTGAGCAGGGGGTTGGATTAGATGACCTCCTAAGGTCCGTTCCAACCCTGATATTCTACGATTCTATGATAACTCTTGTCTCATCCCAAGTTCAGTGTCTGGGACTGGCTTATTCTCATGGGTGTCTATATCCAGCATAGTTTGTAGACACCTATTAGCTGGATGATGAACCCAAATTAGTTAGAGGAAAATGCAAAAAGATGGTGGGGTGAGTCATCAGAAGTACCCTGGGGCAATGCTTTGAGAAACCCATCCCCCTTGGCATTCCAGTTGCTAGTAAAGGGGAGAAGGACTGTCTCTGAGCTTTGCTTGGGGATTCAGTGTTTCATAAAGACATCTAGCAGGAGTCTGGAAAAAAATAGAAACTCTACCTCCTTTTAGGTCCTGGAGGGGAGAAAGGGACGTTCTGTATTTCTTTCATGCCAGAACTTCCTGGCTGTTGTAGAAGTCCTCCTCTTCTTTACCAAAAACATCCTGGCTGCTGCAGGGGCAAGGGTGGAAGGAGAGGGTCAAGTTCAACTTCACTACCCTTCCTGCAACCTACTGACCACTTCAAGGCTTGGAGAGGAAAAAGGCCTCTTTTCTTTAGCCTTCTGCCAGCCCCAGCTGTTTTGGGACCATTTTTATGCATGTACCGTGTTTTACCGTACATTTTAAGCATGTGCGGTGATTGCCTCTGCTGCGCTTCATTGGTTTGCTAAACAAAAGAGGCATGAAATAGACATGATTTGTGTCAGATTTCACTGCTCCCCAAAGGGTTCTCAATAGCTATGGTAAGTGATAATAAACAGGGTCTTATTTGCATTTTGCTGCTGTTTGACAAAGCTATGCGTAGTTCTCTTCCTGCAGACTCGGGAAGTCATGATTGCACCATTTTATAGTGGAAACTTTATCACCACTATCATACGGACTAGATCTCTTTTTTTCAGAATTAACTCTTAAATTCTGCAGAAATGGACAAGCTCCCTGCTTCATATAGAAAGTTCTCCCCAGTCACCCTTGTTGAATGGAAGAGTGCAATATTCAAGCACTCCAACAGGGCCTTTGTCTTACTTTCCCTTAATCTAGGGTTACCATACGTCCGTTTTTTCCCGGACATGTCCGGCTTTTTGGCAATCAAACCTCCCCAGACTCAGACTTCGGCTCTGATTAAGAGCCAAGCTGCCCGAGCCAGTGCTACCGGCTTCGGGCAGCCCCCTTGCCTCCGGACCCCAGCCGCCGGCCGGGCACTTCTCCTCCCCGGCTCCAGCTGCTCTGCTCCGGCGGCGCAGGGTCCGGAGGCAAGGGGGCTGCCGGAAACCCATAGTGCTGGCTCGGGCAGCTTGGCTCTTAAACAGAGCCGAAGAGTCAGGGGAGGAGCAGAGCAGCTGGAGCCCGGGAGGGAAAGTGCCCGGCCGGGGGCGCAGGG